>NC_089755.1:45780120-45842620 GCF_040412425.1 Macrobrachium rosenbergii
CAGTAAAATCTGCAAGAAAGAAACACGCGAGGTCACATTACGCCTTGGTGTAAACACTAGGAAACAGACGAAGATGTATCGTAGCAAATCTCCTCTTTGTCACAAGCTCAATATCGAAGTACAATAACTTTGGGAAAAAATACAAATTCGAGTTATATAAATTATTTCTCGTATTCGAGACATTAGGTCTCCTCTTCAGTGATAGAGAAAGAGACATGATGTCTCGCAAGTGTTTGCGAAATGTACTCTTTTTAAATACTCTTTTTATCATATTTACTCACTTTTATATATTTCACATACATTATATATATATATATATATGATATATATATATATATATACATATATATATATATATATATATATGAATATATATGTATATATATATATATATATATATATATATATATATATATATATATATATATATATATGTGTGTGTGTGTGTGTGTTTTTGTATATATACATACATATATATATATGTTGTATATACATTTACTAGTATTAAGCAAAAATATCGTTTAATGTCCGTCGCCCGGTTTAGAAACAACGATAGACAATGACTTTGACCACTGGGCCATCAAGAGAGATGTAAGTTGATGGTTTCATGTACATATGCCTGTCGAATTCAGGTCGTATAAATGCTTCAAAATGTCTTCTTTTTCTCGAAATTTTTTCGAATAACTTTTTAGTTTCCATGATCTAGAACACGATGTGTTTTCCAAATAAACATCGTTGGATTTCACCAGACGGTCGCTCTTCTAATTTCAAAAGGGATTCCGTAATCTTTGATCATGGTTGTTCATCACGATCATCAAGTAGCAACCGCAGGCGTTTTTTGGCTGTATTTTTTCGCTAGTGGTGATGTGTTCATGCATATATACATACATATATGTATGTATACTCGTATACTGTATATAAATATATATATTATATATATACATATACATACATACAGTATATATATATATATATATATATATATATATATATATATATCGCACACACATATATCACATACACACACACATATATATATATATACATATATATATATATATATATATATATATATATATATATATATATATATATATATATATATATATATATATATATGAAGTTCTGTTACACACACACACACACACTGGGAAATTTTATATTTCTTATATATAGTCTAAAATATTAACCCACAAATTTCGTGTAATTTCCATTCACTATACCTCGGGAATAATAACTTACGCCCAAGGGGAATTATATGGGATAGGTGCTTCTTCACCACTGGGATTCGAACTGCCGCGGCCGCCTGGTTGGAAAACGACGAAAGAAGTGATGTGACTAGTAACATAGAAGTGAGTGAAACCAAGGGCACGGGATAATATTCCAAATTCAAGCAGGTGAACTGATGGTGTCAGGAAAACTGGTCGTTGACTCAGAAAACTGCCATTCTGACTTAGGAAACTGCCATTTTGACTTAGAAAACTGCCATTTTGACTTAGAAAACGGCCATTTTGACTAACAAAACTACCATTTTGACATAGAAAACTGCCATTATGACTTAGGAAACTGGCATTTTGACTAAGGAAACTGGCATTTTGACTTAGAAAACTGCCATTTTGACGGAGTTCAAACCCGTAATGCTTGCATTAGGCTAAAACAAGAGCCAATCAACCCAGGCAATCTGGAGTGTCTACTACTTCATCCCTTAGAGGTAAATAACAGTATTGAAAAAAACACATTTTATTATTATTCAGAAAATAAACCCTATTCATATGGAACAAGCCCACAGGAGCCACTGACTGGAAATTCGAAGCTTCCAAAGAATATAGCGCTCATTAGGAAGTAAGAGGAGGCAAGGAAATACAGAAAGAAGAGATCTCACTTATTAAAAAGAAAAAATAAATTAATAAATTAATAAATAGATAAAAATGTATTAAAATGCAAGGAGAATAGGATTAGGGTAGTAATGCATTGCATCTTCGTTGAACTTTTGAAGTTCCAATTGCTCGACATCCTCTGGGAGACTGTTCAGCCTAAGAAGAGACTATTATTATTATTATTATTATTATTATTATTATTATTATTATTAGTTAGAGTAGGTTTTCACCGGAGAATGGTGAGGGCCTCCTATAGCGGAGACGGCGGTGGTCCATGTCGCCGTCGAGGGTTCTAGCATTGGGGGGCGTTGCCTTGCTCCTTCCCGCAGTGTTGGTACACCGCCCCTTCATGTAGATGATATTATTATTATTATTATTATTATTATTATTATTATTATTATTATTCAACACTTACCATATTGCAGAATGCAATGCATTACTACTCGACAAGAATCCTCTTTGTATTTCACTTACATTTTTATCTGTCTATTTATTTCTTTATTTGTGGAATTATTTGTTCTCTTCTAACAACTGTTCTCCTCTTTCTGTATTTCCTGTTACCTTCTGTTACTTCCGTCACGTCTTCTGAATAATAATAATAATAATAATAATAATAATAATAATAATAATAATAATAATAATAATAATAATAATAATAATAATATTTACATAAAAATCTCACGCTTCATTTAGGCAACATTTAATCCCTAGAGTCCTCTGGTTTATTGTTGAAGTAATCAAAATTCTAATAATTAACTCTTCGCATTTAATTCATGGAAGTGAGCAATTCTTTCACGGTGCTAACAAAATTTCACATAAGAGAATGCCACGCACGAAAGAAAAACTGGAAACAGATCCAAGAGAATTTCGGCAAAATATAGCTGAAAAGAACAAATGTATGCCTGGAAATATGGAAATATGTGTATTGAATAAATAAATAAATGATGAGAACTAATTTAAATTGCAAAAAGGTCACGGTCTTGAGAGTTACGTTGCAACCTTCTCAAGTTAAACACTAACATTTATTATTATTATTATTATTATTATTATTATTATTATTATTATTATTATTATTATTATTATTATTATTATTATTATTATTATTATTATTATTATTATTATTATTCAGAAGATGAAACCCATTTATATGGAACAAACCCATAGGGGCCATTGACTTGAAATTCAAGCTTCCAAAGAATGTGGCGTTCATCTGAAAGAGGTAACAGATGGCAACGGGATATAGAGAAAGACGAGAACAGTTATTCGAAAAAAAAAATAAGTGGACTGCCTTAGTTTTAATGTAAATGCAATAAACCACTCTCAGCGCTGAGCACTTGAACAGACACTAAATGCAATAAGGGAAGAGGCCTTTCAAGAAATAATTTACAGAACCGACATTGAAGGCAGCGGTGGGAGTTCCCTTTTGAAAAGGAACTTACGAAATAAAAAGCAGAAGTTCCCTGCTAAATGGAACTTACGGAACAGACACTAATGGCAGTGACGGAAGTTCCCTTTTGAAAAGGAACTTACGACATAAAAAGCAGAAATTCCCTTTTAAATGGAACTTACGGAACAGACACTAATGGCAGTGGAGGAAGTTCCCTTCTGATATGGAACTTAATAAAAAGGAGGTTCCCTATTAAATGGAACTTAAGGGACAGGCACTAATGGCAGTCGAGGACGCTCCCTACTGAAAAGGAACTTATGAAATAGAAAAATAAGGTTACCTGTTAAATGAACTTTCGGAACAGACACTGATGGTGGTGGAAGAAGTTCCCTTTTGAAAAGGAACTTACGAAAGTTTAGAAAGCGAAGGTTCCTCATAAATGGAACTTGCGGAACAGAAACTAATGACATTAGAGGAAGTTCCCTTTTGAAATGGAACTTAGGAATTAGAAAGCAGAGGTTCCCTGTTAAATGAAACTTACGCAACGGAAACTAATGACATTAGAGGAAGCTCCCTTCTGAAATGGAACTTAGGAATTAGAAAGCAAAGGTTCCCTGTTAAATCGAACTTACGGAACAGAAACTAATGACATTAGAGGAAGTTCACTTTTGAAATGGAACTTAAGGATTGGAGCAGAAGTTCCCTGTTAAATGGAACTTTGCGGAATGGAAGCTAAAGGGAACGGGGGAAATTTCCTTTTGAAATAAAACTTGCCGAATAGATACTAAGGACAGTAACGGAAGTTTCTTTTTAAAACTGAATTCACTGATAACTCAACGAAGTTATGGGACACACACAAATACACACACCCACTAAAGACAAATATACACTGAATTAGCTACTCATTACAACCTTCCTTACATTACCACCAAAGTCCCATTTTTGTACTTTAATGCTAACACCAGTTAGAATTCCTTGACATTCGCCACCATGAATTTTTTTAAGTTTCCTTATTAATAAACCGCCATCATTCAGAATCTCTAGGAATTTTCCTCATGACTGAAGCATCGTCGTCTTGGGTCGCATTCCATTCTAAACATGTCACATATTTCCTCGTATTTATGTCTACATTCGCCACCAAGAACTTCATTCGTTTCCTTTATTAATAAACCGCCATCATTCAGAATCTCTAGAAATTTTCTTCACGACTGAAGCATCATCATCTTGATTCCCATTCCATTCTAAATATGTCACAGATTTCCTCGTATTCATGTCTACATTCTCCACCAAAATTTCATTCGTTTCATTATTAATAAACCACAATCATTCAGAATCTCTGAAATTTTCTTCGACTGAAGCATCATCTTGATTCCATTCCATTCTAAATATGTCACAGATTTCCTCGTATTCATGTCTACATTCGCCACCAAGAATTTCATTCGTTTCCATTATTAATAAACCACAATCATTCAGAATCTCTAGAAATTTTCTTCACGACTGAAGCATCATCATCTTGATTCCCATTCCATTCTAAATATGTCACAGATTTCCTCGTATTCATGTCTACATTCGCCACCAAGAATTTCATTCGTTTCCTTTATTAATAAACCACCATCATTCAGGATCTCTAGAAATTTTCTTCACGACTGAAGCATCATCATCTTGATTCCCATTCCATTCTAAATATGTCACAGATTTCCTCGTATTCATGTCTACATTCGCCACCAAGAATTTCATTCGTTTCCTTTATTAATAAACCGCCATCATTCAGAATCTCTAGGAATTTTCCTTATGACTGAAGCATCGTCGTCTTGAGTCGCATTCCATTCTAAATATGTCACAGATTTCCTCGTATTCATGTCTACAATCGCCACCAAGAATTTCATTCGTTTCCTTTATTAATAAACCACCATCATTCAGAATCTCTAGGAATTTTTCTCACGACTGAAGCATCATCATCTTGATTCCCATTCCATTCTAAATATGTCACAGATTTCCTCGTATTCGTGTCTGCGAAACAAACTCGCACCAGTCTCCTTCATCATCTTCCAGCCAGCGCGACCCCTCTATTTCAAAACCGGCAGACGAAAGTAATCAAAGCCAGGCAGCGCATCAAAAGAATTTCATGGGTTAACTGGGAACTTCCAGTTAAGAAAGTTAAGCTTGTTTGCCCTTCATATCTAATGCTTTGGCGAAGTTAAAACGAAGACTGAACAAGTTAAGGAGTTACCAGGTTCGGGGCTGGTTGATGTTCGCACGCATCTGGCCTACATAACGGATGCCTCGTTCGTTTCCCTTGCTTTCCGTCGGTATCTCAGGCCCTTAAACAGAATGAGCTCACGCGCGTGCGATTGTGGGTTTTGCAGACACGCACGCAACTCTATATGATGGTCCTTGTATGCGGTTCCAAAACCCAGTCTCTCTTTTTTCGAATGCTTCATCTGAATATCAGTAAACAAATAGCCTGAGGTACCAATACTGTGTGTGTGTGTGTGTGTGTGTGTGTGTGTGTGTGTGTGTGTGTGTGTGTGAGAAGAGAGAGAGAGAGAGAGAGAGAGAGAGGACTTAACTTCGAAGGAAGCAATATTAACCTGCCTCGGGAAACAAGGCAGGTTATAGGAGATAGGGAGGGAGTTCCGAAGCTCGGAAGTATAGGTAGTTAATTTAAACAATAACTAAGAGAAGTGGCGGGCCTGCTGGTGTTACGAGGTCGCCTGAGTTTAGGAAGAGGGGTGGGGGACGGGGGTGGGGGCTTTTCCAGCTTAATATACCTGAAATCCAATACGACTTAACGAAACTATGCTTTAAAGAAAAGAAATTTTAAAGACAAGAGTCCTTGAAGACAATCTGCATTATTAAAGACAATAATATTCAATAGTCCTTGAAGACAATATTCATTTAAGACAATAATACTCTACATGGAAACTTTTAATGGTCACGCTGAACAGCGAGAATATTTTATAACACCTTATGACATGTATGAAGAAAATAATAATAATAATAATAATAATAATAATAATAATAATAATAATAATAATAATAATAATAATAATAATAATAATAGGCATATAACTGACCCCTTCCCTAAGAACGTTTCGAATACAAACTTTAGCACAAAAAAAAAAGCAGTAAAATCAGCAAAACCAAAGCAACAAGAACAGCGAATAAAAAAACATCAACAATAACAACAACAATATTAACATATATAGAGATAATAATAACGAAAGAAATAAAACAACCCAATCCCCGAAAAAGAATTAGTATCCCATTCCTAAAGACTTGCAAACCAATCAAAAGCGGCAGTTCTAATCATAAAAATCTCCGTCTCGCTGACTCTTCTCGGATAATGAGTCCGAATCCGTATAAAAAATTTTTTTGCCGAGTTCAACAGCTGATTAATCTTCCATATTTGTTCCAAATTCCCACTGCCGGACACGTGCCGGAGGTCTTTTTATTTTTTTTTTTTTCTTTAATGCCGCGGATTCGGCTGAAATTACATCCACGTGTCGACGCGAAATGATCAAGTCAATATGGTCAGCTTCTCTCTCTCTCTCTCTCTCTCTCTCTCTCTCCAAAGAGACAAGCTTCTGTAATGAAGGAGCTCTCTCAAAACAAGCGACAGTAATCAGAGTTATCATCAAATGTCATCAAGAGAAAATGTGGACCCGTTATTGCGAATATCATTTTTCGAGGCCGCGCGGAAAATAGATCGCCAGATGATGGCAATGTTCACGACTCTCGACTATGCAAGACTTTTTTTTATTTATAAATAGCAGGAGATACCTTCAATGGGAACGACAGCCAAGGTTAAAAACGCACCTCTATATCAATTTAAACTAAACAGATTAGTAAGCGCCATGGCGTTTACATTACAAATGAGGCGACGCGTAAGTGAAAGGTTTCGTTTCAATTTTAATCGCCGAAATATAGTGTCAAATTACAAATGGTCCGTAATCCCGCCAGTGCGAAATAAAACGGTTGCACGAAGCCTCTTTCTATTCATATGAAATTAATGTTCTCGAAACTGCACAAACGCGCCCTTCATACAAATATTATAACGGCATCAGACGCAGATTTGATCGCTAAGTTTTCTCATGAAATTACAGATGCCGTTTAAGTACATCACCAACAGATTAAATGTTGTAATGACATGACGCAATAGAATTTCGGAGAAAAGATCGATGGGGTAATATTAGCATACGTTTGTTGCAAATGAAACACTGAAGGAAAAATTATTGCCATATACAAATGGAACAAAATGCGCATATTTCACATACGTACACATACATACATACATATATATATGTGTAAATATATATATGTATATATATATATATATATATATATATATATATATATATATATATATATATATATATATATATATATATATATATATATATATAACAGGTCATCGTGGCACAGTGGCCGCAACGCTTTACACATGATCAGTCAAACCCCATCACGCCTCTAAGCAATGAATTACGCATCTGTCATTATGTATGTCATACGTGTGTGTGTGTGTGTGTGTGTGTGTGTGTGCCAACAGCTCTTTTCCTACAGACGTGGCTACGCAACACTTACAAAACCTTAGTTAAAAGACCTGGTCTTGGACCCTGCAGGGGATGGTACAATCCGAATGAGAGAGAGGAGCCCGGGATTTTCGTCCTGTAAGGAGCCTCTTTGAGAGTTCATTAGAGGTAATAAAGCCCTCAAAGAGGTCCTCGAAGCTGCTAGCTTCATCTGCTTAGCCGAGAAAAAAAATTAACAAGTAAATAACTTGAGAGGCCAAACCTCCTTCCTAAAGCATCCTTCGGAGAAAATCATGAAAAGCTGACTAATAGCACGTATTAAACGAGCCCGGATTACGGGTCTTTACCTTGTTTCTTCTCAGAGTCTTCGTTTGACTTCAGAGATCGTAATATTTGCGTTAGGATGATTAAACGCTTTCGTAGTTAGTGAACGCATGCGTAGATATTGTAGGGATTATGGAAAATGCCAAGAGACATAGGACTGAGTTTCCTGATTAAGCGTAAATTGTAGAAGTAAGATGAAGCGGTTGGCATTTTAAAGATCTCCCGTTGATTTGGGTTAGTGAAGAGATCTTGTAAGCACTGGTGAAAAAAATTAAGAATAGTTTCCACAATTAAAGACAAACTGTTAGTAAAAGTATGTTTACAGGGAAAATACAAGAGAAAATAACGGTGTGAGGAGTACTGGGTCAAGAGAAAGGAAGATTGGACTTCTGAGTATATATCTTACTGATAGTTATAAGTAAATATTACATTTAAAAATATAAGTGAGAAGACGATTTATGTGGCACAAGCTTGTATCGGCAGTCAGTCATTCGGTGTATTAGATTAAGTGTCTGTCTATAATTGGGAGTATTTGGTTAAATTGGCACGTAAGAAATGAAAACTAGAATCAATGAAATCTGAATGATAGTTCTGCCAACCACTTTTGGAAAAGGAAGTGCGTTTTGAACACGCATAAAAGAAGGATCTCTCGAGATGTCCAATTAGCGAAACATATTGCAAGTAAGTGGGCAAGAAATGTGAAAACTGAAGATATCTGCTGCAATCGTCAAGCATCTTGCCGATACACTTTTTACCAAGCAGCTAGTTTTAAACCATGCGTTTTTATTTAAGATTTTATAGGATAAGCAAGGACATCCAGCTTTCGACTTTGTCACTGATATCAACTAATTAGCGCTAGGATTGTTTGCAGGATGCTACAAACTGACTGAAAACGTGCTGGTGGTTGCTGGCTTTAAATTAAGCTGCTACACACACACACACACACACACACACACACAACCAGGGGACCACATCAGGTGCCGATCTGGGAGTTTTTGATAAGTCGTTAAAGAAGCCTGGTGTGAACCTCTGGGCGTATCCAACCGACTGAGAACAAGTACTACCACCTCCGTGTTTTATTTTGATACCTGCATACTCCAAATATGTTACGCTAACTGACCACCTCGACATCGGTATGGTAATAGAATTGTCTTTTCAAGACAGAATTCTTGAGAAGGAAGGATACGTGAGCGTGCAGTTTGAGAAACCACCGACTGATATGGAAGTGGAAATATCAGATATTCCGGAGGTGGCAAGGAGGAAAAAGAAGCCAAAAAAAAAAGCGGGGGTGGGGGGGGGGAGGCTGGACACAACAAATGGCGGAAGCGCTAGAAGGGAAGGAACTCAATATTCAAAATGCACGAGGACATGCGTACGATAAAAAAGAGAGGAAAATGTATTTGAAAGAGCAGAATTTCGATGATGGTTTTTTTCAGTTTTCCGTAAAAGAAAACTACTGTGACGGCCTTGTCTGTCCGCCCGAACTTTTTCTGTTGCTCTCAGATCTTAAAAACTACTGAGGCCAGAGGACTGCAAATTGGTATGTTGATCATCCACCGTACAATCATCAAACATGCCAAATTACATCCCTCTAGCCTCAGCAGTTTTTATTTTATTTTATTTAAGGTTAAAGTTAGCCATAATCATACTTCTGGGACCGCTATAGGTACCAACAACACAGGCCACCGTGGCTGAATTTCATGGGCCGTGGCTGAGGCCACCGCCGGACCGTGGCTGTTTCATGGGCCGCGGCTAAAAGTTTCATGGGCCGTGGCTGAAAGTTTCATACAGCATTAGGTATACGCTGTACAGAAAACTCGACTGCGCCGAAGCATTTTTTACTTGTTTTTCTCAGGTCACTTGTAGACTTAAAAAAAAAACTGACTTGAAAGAAACAAAACTGAGTGTATTCTTGATTTTGTAGAGTTCTTTTAGAAGGAAGACATAACCTATTTCAATTTCCATTTCCAACGAGGATGTATCTTCAAAACATTCCAGTACTTTCTGATCAGGAGAATAAAAACGGAAACTGGGGCCTTCTTATTGCCACGACCGAAAGTAAATAAACGAATGTACGACAATTACAGGGATCAAACAACATCTTTCAGAGACTGCAAACCTCCGCTAAGGCTGACGAATTCATCCACCCAAAGCTCCCTTCTCCCAAAATGTTACTTTTCTTTCTTTTCCAAAATGTATAATCACTTGTTATCAGTCACGAAGCTTTGACAAAATTTCCGTAAAAATCCAATTGTAAAATTTTTTTCATATTCCTGCTAAACGACATATTTGAAAATCATTTAGAAGAGCTAACAGAAAGAAAAATTCCAAAATTCATTTACAAGTAAATAATTACCTACAGCTTAAAAACAAATGGGCGTATTCAGATGACTGCGATATTGTTTACACAACGTTTGAACCAATACTCGTAGATGGCTAGAATACGGTACTCGCCACAGCACATATCCACCGGAGCTGTATTCCACTGAAGAATCCAAGAGTAATGACACGCCCGCACAGGAATCCCGGACCACTCGTACCGAGAAAGTAGGAGTGAAGTGTAATGCACCAGAAGTGGTCACCTACAATTTGTACACAACAAATTATAATGTGTCGACTTACTATGTGGGTTACATTTACAAATCGTAACCTTATTGTCCTAGACACCATACTTGTATCGAGATCAATAATGATATAATTTAGTAAATGCGTCAAATCAAGTATTCACACGTAATATGTATATTTAATAAATACATAAAATACATTACTGATATGTAATAAAAATATTACCATACCGGATAAAATATAATATAGAAAATAATATATAACTTCACAGATACATCAAATACAGTATTCACACGTAATATATTATTTAATAAATATATCAAATGCACTGTTAATTATTGATAAGACATCACCATTACCGGATAAAATATTATATAAGAAAATAAGTTACTGGAACTAGGTACACGTCACTCTCATAAAGAGTTGATAATTCACACCGTCGGGTACTTTCAGGTCGGGGTGTTTAAAAACCAAATACCAGGTAACGGAACCTCACAGGTAACAATGAAATTTTCCCAAGGTCACTCAGCATGGGACTAACAATGACACCATCTCCACCCACCTTAGTGTCGAAAACGCTTCTAACGAACCCAACTGATGCCTAACCAAAAATAATAAGAACTGCAGAACAGTTTTACACAACACTTAGGGAGGCAGTGCCGCCAGTGCACCTCACGCAGTGCACTGTAGGAATTACTTAAGGTTCCTCGCGGCGTCCCTTCAGCCACTAGCTGCTACCCCTTTCATTCCTTCTACAGTACCTGCTATCATGTTCTCTTTCTTCCATCTTACTTTCCAAACTCTCCTAACAATTGTTTCAAAATGCAACTGCATGGTTTGCCTCTTGTTGCACCTTTGAAAACCTTTTTATCCCCAATTTCCCTCTCAGCGCTAAGTGACCTCATAGGTCCCAGTGCTTGGCCTCCGGCCTAACTTTTACATTTCATTCCATTCCGCCGTTGCATGCTAGCTGAGACTTTAAACTTACTCGCTAGTGACATATCCCACTCTACCATTATAATAAAAGCTTCACATAAAGTTATAATCAGAGCATTACATACTTCAAATAGCTGGAACATTATTCAATGTGACAGACGCCCTTTGCTCTTCAAGGTATCGGAGGCAATGATGATGACGATGTAAATTATGAGGTATTTTATTCGAAAGGCAATGTCTAATCATGAAAAGAAAGAATTAGAAGCTGAAAAAGGGTCTTTTATTCTGAGATGTGTAATAATAATCTTGGAAATAGTACAGATGATTCCTTTCATCACGACGACTACCGCGGTGATGATAATGACACGCGTGATAACATGGGAACCAAATTATTGAGCGATTGCTGTCAATTCAATCAGACGCTGATAATTGCACCTTAAACTTCGCATCGCTCACGATAGAAAAATGTAAAGCATAGAGCAAACTGAAAGGAGCAACACTGGAATGGAATGGAATGGAATATAAAATTAAGGCCCTTTGAGCTCATTCAGCGCTGAAAAGGAAATTGACAGTAAAAATGCTGTAAAGGTGTAACAGGAGGAAAACCTCGCTATTGCACTAAGAAACGATTGTTGGGAGAGGGTGGAAAGTAAGACGGAAGAAAGATAACATGAACAGGGATACAGTACAAGAACTGGAAGGGGTTGCGACTGGAGGCCGAAGCAACGCTGCAATGAACCTCCTTAAGTAATGCCTACAGTGCATCGCGTAAGTTGCACTGAAGGGACTACTTCCTTACGGAGAAAGGAGCAGTAATGAACCCAAAGAATAAGTAAATAAGTGAACAAAGAATTATAAAAAAATGACATCACACGTAAAATGCTGTGAGAATTTTGTAAATAATCTATACTTTTATGTTTAATTAACGTGAAACAATAAGTCTAATTAACTCACACCAATTTAAATTAATTGCTGTCTTGCCACTGCTCAAGTAACGCTTGTTACATAACGTTTGTCATGACAAACGTCTAAAAATACGTGATTTACTGATTAAAAGACTATACGCTGAGCCACTTGTGTCAAAGCTCATCCTTCGAACATCAGATTTTACACACACAAACACACACACACACACACACACACACACATATATATATATATATATATATATATATATATATATATATATATATATACATATATATATATATATATATATATATATATATATATATATATATATATATATATATATATATGTACGTATGTGTATGTGTAATGTAATAGTTATTAGTGTCCTTTCTTAATTTTCCGTTCATCACACTTTTTGGATACGCTTGCCACTACAAAGCCTTAGATCCAAATGAAAGAAATATGAAGTAATTCTGATGTTCAGTGGCAGGATTCGAACCCGCAACCAGAGTATCAGAACGAGTCACGCGGTCGGGCCGGCAACGTGACCTCGTTCGAATCCTGCTAACGGACATCAGAATTACGCCACATTTGTTGCACTGGATCTAAGGTTTTGCAGTGACAAGAGTATCCAAAAAGTGTGAAGAATTCGAGAAGTTAAGAGGGCACTGTGGCTATCACAATCACATATGTTATCTGGTAAAAAGTGACCAGCAGATTCCAGGTGTACGTATGTGTTCATTGAAAAACAAACGTTTGTTCCTCAAAAACAAAGAAGTAAAAGTATACTCATGTAACCAGACATGAATGTACTTTAAGAAAGACAAAACAGCTGAGTATCTTTACAAAACCAAACACCAAAATACATCCAAGCAACCAGAGACGGCGAGTATATTTACATCACAAGAGGAGCTCATCTACATTACCAGAGACAAGAATTACCCACATAACCAGAAACTGAGTACACGTATGTTCCCTTGGAGGGTATATACTGCATGGTAACATCACCAAGGGACAGGAAATTTCTTTACACAAATATGAGGGTATATTAGCATAACCAGAGACAAGGTACTGTTGCTTTCTCGCACCTTGAGGCGTAATACAATCGCGTCAGTTGGGACAGATATATCTTCGCATAATCTAAGGCCCTTACGGGTGCTTTAAAGTTTTTTTTTAATTAGTGAAATTTGACTGAATTTCAAAATACATTGTTTTGGTTCAATAAAAACAAATCTTGGTTGACTTTGAAACTCGTTGGTGATTAGAGTCAGGGTGACAGTCGCTCTTTTAGTTTATGTAATCTGGCGTTGCAATGACTAGGGTCATCGAAACTGAGGTAGACATTACAAATAAAAAATATTATGAGTTGTATTTACGCTGCCTTTTATTCCCTCCGCTGCCGAACTTTAGAATTCACTCCTTGCTTTCGGTTTCCTAAAGGTTTTCTTCCCAGTATCCCCCCTACACCCCCTTTTTTTGCTTATTTCGGTCCCGGACCAGATATGGGCACCGGGTTGCCCATCCCTCTGGCCTCTACATTAAAAAGAGAAATTATGTGAAATCACCTTAATTAATTTTCATTTGAACACCCTATTGTTTGGAAGCTTGAATTTCAAGTCAATGGCCCCTTCGGTGGGCTTGTTCCATATGAATAGGGTTCACCTATAATAATAATAATAATAATAATAATAATAATAATAATAATAATAATAATAATAATAATAATAATAAAAGCAATTAGAATGTCCATTATGGATCGCCATGAATCACAGTGACTTGTACATGGAGAAATAATTTGTAATGTGACTCGTGAATGTTCAATGTCTAAATAATTAATCTACTGAAGAGATTCGACAACGTCGCATCTACTTAGGTCACAGAATTCGCTCTCTCTCACTCTCTCTTTAAAAATGAGAATCGGAAAATAAGCAGAGTCTAAGTAAACGACCGGAGTGCTCCATGGCTTTGCGTAACAATTTTATTTAATGTCCAGCTCGTGTATAAAAGAAAGGTCATCGCTTCCTTAAATACTCATTGCTTACTTTTATAGTGCGCAGTATTACCTCTGAAACTAACGAAGGAAGATGAGAAACAAACGTACTCTGAAACTAACGAAGAGGAGAAACAAACGTATTCTGCAGCTAATGAAGAAAAGCAACAAACGTACTCTGCAACTAACGAAGAGGAGAAACAAATTTATTCTGCAACTAACGAAGAAAAGCAACAACCGTACTCTGCAACTAACGAAGAGGAGAAACAAACGTATTCTGCAACTAACGAAGAAAAGCAACAAACGTACTCTGCAACTAACGAAGAGGAGAAACAAACGTATTCTGCAACTAACGAAGAAAAGCAACAAACCTACTCTGCAACTAACGAAGAGGAGAAACAAACGTATTCTGCAACTAACGAAGAAAAGCAACAAACGTACTCTGCAACTAACGAAGAGGAGAAACAAACGTATTCTGCAACTAACGAAAAGGAGAAACAAAACGTATTCTGCAACTAACGAAAAGGAGAAACAAACGTACTCTGCAACTAACGAAGAGGAGAAACAAAGTGCTCTGTAACTAACGAAAAGGAGAAAAAAACGTATTCTGTAACTAACGAAAAGGAGAAACAAACGTATTCTACAACCAACGAAAAGGAGAAACAAACAGAATCTGCAACTAACGAAGAGGAGAAACATACGTACTGTGTAACTAACGAAGAAAGATGAAAAACAAAGAACTATAACTAACGAAGAGGAGAAACAAACGTACTCTGCAACTAGCGAAGAAGAGAAACAAACGTACTCCGTAACTAAAGAAGAAATATGAAAAACAAAGAACTATAACTAACGAAGAGGAGAAACAAACGGACTCGGCAACCAACGAACAAATAAGAGAACAAACGTACTCTCCGTTCGCCTACGCACGGGAAAGACAATAGAGGGGGACGGATTGCGACAGCTAACCTTGAAACTGTCTCAGACAGATGCGAGCGTATGCTTGGAGATTATTCCTCCATTTAAGAGAGGCGTCACGCACACACACTCATACACATATTTAGGAAGGAAGGGCACTTTTTCTCCCCTTCCTCCTCTTACTCCTCCTCCTCCTCCTCCTTCACTTCTTTCAGCTCCCAATTCCCAATCAACTGGCCTAATCTTGTTTCATCGCAGATTCTGCTGTTTCTGCAGTGCATGTTCTCTTGCTTTGATGTTTATATATATATATATAGTGTGTGTGTGCGTGTGAATACATGCATACAGAAGCACACACACATACATATATAAACACGCATGTATGTGTGTGAGTGTATTTTGTTTCATTTCCTCCCCATGGAGAAACCATTAGTCTTGCTCTCTTTACACGTATGTGTGTGGGCTCGTCCACTTCTTCAGTAACAATCCTTCCCAGTATAGAGCACACGACGAGTTATTAGGAAGCGTTGAAGCTGAAGCGTGAATAATGGCTACGTTTTATATAGTCAAAGACCAGACAGTCTGGCGTCTCTAACACTGAATTGAATTGAATTGAATTGAACTGAATATAGAATTTAGGCCAGAGGCCAAGTCCGGAACCTATGAGGTCATTCAGCGCTGAAATGGAAATTGCCAGTAAAAGGTTTGAAAGGTGTAACAGGAGGAAAACCTCGCAGTTGCACTATTGAATCAATTGTTAGGAGAGGGTGGAAAGTAAGATGGATGAGACTATGAATGGAGGTACAGTAAAAGGAACGAAAGGGGTTGCAGGTAGGGGACGAAGGCACGCTGCAAAGAACCTTAAGTAATGCCTACAGTGCACCACATGAGGTGCACAGAAGGCACTATTCCACTACTTTAACCTAAAAGAGAAAGAAAAAAAAAGGTAAATTTTCCTCTTCAGAGAACGTAAAAAAAAAAATTTCCTCTTTTCCGGACGATAAAAAAAAGAAGTAAATTTCCGTCCCCTTGGGAAAGGATGACATATTGAACTTCAATTGTCAGTCAGGTGCCATTTATAACGTAAGTACTTGAATGAAGACGAGCTCCTTTTTTTTTTTATTATTCCCTTCAGTCTCGCCTACGAAGTTAGGAAACGTTTGCCCATTCACACGTGTCTGTCTATCCGTCTATCTGTCTATCTGTCTGTCTACAAGATATTTGAAAAGGTTATTGATGAATTTCAATTAAACTAAATTACGTCAAACAAAAAATAAATAAATAAATAAAAATTACAAGACGCTAATTTTTATTTATTTTTTTTTTTATTTTTTACCGAATCCGGAGAGTATAATTAGGGACTCTTTTTACATCTTCCCAACAGTCTCACAGTCTTACAGTCTCAGCCTGTCACATTCCATCAAGATCCACACAAAAGAAAGGGTCTGTTGGATAAAAATGTATATGTTCTCGTTCATGTTGACGCTGGCGGAGGTAACCTCTCTTAATGAGTGTTGGTGCGAGGCTTTCCTTTCTTTTCTAAATGAAACAGAATGATCCTATTAATAAGTTCAAGCGCAGATGCAATGTGTTACAATTCCCCAGCAATTCTCTTTGAATTTCATAATTTACATTTTTATCTATTCGTTCATTATTTTTTTTATATTTTTCTTTTGTAATAACTGATCTCTTCTTTCTGTATTTCCCATTACCTTCTGTTAATTCTTTCAAACGAACACCACGTTCTTCAGAAGGCTGAATTTCATGTCAATGGCGCCTCCGGGCTCGTTCCATATGAACTGGTTCACCTACTGCTTAATAATACTAAACAGATAGGACGGAAAGCATATATAAAATATCAAAACAAAAACACATATAAAATATCAAAACAAACGAACAACTTCCTTACACAATGCATAACAATATCCAGCCTTCTCGCCTCTTCCATTTCCACGTTTTGTTCCCAAAGGCCTATAGCTTCTTATGTAGGTTAGGCCTACCTGTGGCCTGGATTCTTCGCCGTTGCCAGGTGAACAGAGGCAGTGCTAAAGATCGGGAACCCTACCTGCTGACACATCAATAGCGTGAAAACCATCGGCAGGGTTCTTCACGCTGGATCGTTTCGTTTCAGTTATTAATTGCCGTATATCATCGCTTCATTCGCTGGCGTCGACATATCTTGACCTTGATTATTATTAGCGACCATCTTTGGCTTTATTATTCCAGTGCCACATCTGTTTCCTAAAGTTTTTTTTTTTATTTTCACAGTTCTTCTCTTCAAGCCTTTGCCGTTTTTTTTTCATTCTTGGACTTCACGTCGCTTCAGTCTTTTATGGTGATATTTTCTGATTTCATTTCTTCATTAAGGCATATTTTTCACTTTATTCTTTCACTATGACATCTTTTGACTTCATTCCTTCAATATCTTTTTTTTTTTTTTTTTAGTCCTTCACTGTGATACCTTTTCCTCTTTTCCTTCAAGGAGACATCTTTTCGCTTTGTCCTTCTTATGGCGCTTTCACTTCATATCTTCACTGTGACTTCGTTCACTTCACTTTGACATCTTTTGCCCTCCGGTAAATCGCTGTGACATACTTTCATTGAAAGTAATGACGACCTCTTTCCCCAAAGTCCTTCATTATGAAGTACCTTCACTACGTTTCTTTCAGGTCCGTATTTTCATTTCGGCTCTTCACTAGAACATCTTCACTAGAACATCTTCACTACAACATCTTCTTCACTAGAACATCTTCACTACAACATCCTCTTCACTACATCTACCCCGTTCAAACGATCACAACCAGTTATCGTACAAAAGAAAACATGAACTTTTGTCTCATCCCAAGGACTTGTTGATGCTTTCACTCAAGCTGTCACTCTGGAGTGAAAGCGAAAAGGGATTGACCCTTTCACTAAGGTTACCATATAGAAAAGAATAGAATACAGAATTCTGGCCAAAGGCCAAGCGCTAGTATCTATGAGGTCATTCAGCGCTGAAAGAGAAACTGACAGTAAAAAAGGTTTGAAAGGTGTAACAGGAGGAAAACCTCGCGGTTGCATTATCAATCAATTGTTAGAAAAGGGTGGAAAGTAAGATGGAAGAAAGAGAATAGATGAACGGAGGTACAGTAATAGGAATGAAAGTGGTTGCAACTAGTGGGCCGAAGGGACGCGGCAAAGAACCTTAAGTAATGCCTACAGTGCACCGCGCGAGGTGCACATCGTCGGGGCATATTTGCCACAGTATTCCGTCAGTAACTACCCTACATTTGTTACTGTTTCATAAACGGAAAGGAAACACGCGTTGATGGGAATTCTTTTAAAAGAAGAGAATGTATTGCACCTGCATAACGTCGAACCTCGATGATAACGAGGATGACCGAGGGTGGTGTTGAAATGAGATGTCCGACATCCGTAGACTATTTTTAAAATCCTCGACTACTCTCGCCTTACTGTAATAGAGACGAGATTTCCTCGTAGACATCCAAGTTATTTAGATGTAATATATTCTTTTTTTTCCATTATTAGAATTCCTATCTATGAACGGTTGCATCTATTTTTATGAAAGAATGATACATACAGAAGGGTAGAGAAAAAAAAACTATCAATAAAAAAAGATTGAAAAAACGCTATACAAATTGAGTGCAGTTGATCCAGCATCCACGTTTAAGTTTATTATTATTATTATTATTATTATATTATTATTATTATTATTATTCAGCTTTTCGTTAAACAGACATTCATCGTTTCTTTATCCGTATAACTTAGGTAGGATGATGTGTGGGGGGTGGGGGTGAGGGGGGAAGCAGACGTAGGGAGGACAACAACGAAGCATAGAAAGACTACGCAACCTGTTGAACAAGAGAGAGAGAGAGAGAGAGAGAGAGAGAGAGAGAGAGAGAGAGAGAGAGAACAAGAACCTATGTATCACCCTTTTCTATGGAATCCTTTATAGTCCTCGCTTCAGGCCAAGTCGTAACGGTAATGTCTTTCTGTCACTATTTTATTCCTCTTCAAGTAGATTCTCACTTCGGTACTTTTCTTTTTTCCTTCTTTCTTTGCAATCCATCACCCTTTTCTCGGTGTATTTGGGACTTCAATATTTCAAGCGATGATGCAATGCATTCCTACCCTAAAACAATTCTCCTTGTATGTTAATAATTTGCTTACATTTTTATCTATTCATTCTTTCTGTGTTTTCTGTTATTTTCTGACACCTCTATCTAATGAACATCACGTTCATTGGAAACTTGAATTTCAAGTCAGTGGCCCCTGTGGGCTTGTTCCATGTGAGAGTTCATCCTCTGAATAATAATAATAATAATAATAATAATAATAATAATAATAATAATAATAATAATAATAATAATAATAATAATAATAAACCATTTGACAACGAAATATATAACCAAAAATTAGCGGGAGGTGTCTTCTACACTGTGTCAAAGTACTATGTCGATCAAATAATTAGTTTGAAAGATATTTGAGAAAAACAATGACTCGCGGTCCTTGAAATGAATAGTAGTCATCTACCTGGCTTTGATGACCATAACCTTGCGATGCCAGTTTATGAAGCAAAATACAGAAGTGTATAAAATCTGCCCATGTTAAAAAAGCCAAGTTAACTGGGTCATTTAGCTTTGTCTTCGGAACCATGTTAATTAAATCATCAAAAAGTAGGACAAACTTTTGTCACTCCCACGCCTCTGTAACGCTGATGAGACTTGCAAAAGGAAATCAGACCGGGACCTCTTTTATTACAACATTATGTGCATAATGTATATAACTATGAGCGCCTTTTCATATGATGTCATATGCATAAAAACATGAAACGGGGTCACTTCATTAAATCACGTTATTTGGGTAAATTATCAGTTTTACCTGGCGGCAGGTGTGACGCGCGTCCCTAATTGGGAATCGAACCATTTGCGGAGGTATGCTAATTGCGTGGCCTCTTTCTCGTCCTACACTTTCAGGTGTGATGAAAAAAGGAAAATAATTTAGACTGATTTCATCATGGGATGAAAAAAATAATATCAATGAATTTAATTACGTTATGGGAAAATAATATAAATGGATTTCATTACGTGTGATGAAAAAATATAAGTTAATTTAATTACGTGATAAAAAATAATATAAATAGATTTCATCACGCGTGATAAAAATACGAATTAATTTAATTACGAGCGATGAAAAAATAATACAAATGGATTTCATCACGGGTGATGAAAAAATAATATAAATTAATTTAATTGCGTGATGAAAAAATAACATATTGATTTCATCATGTGATAAAAAATATCAATTAATTTAATTACGCGATGAAAAAATAACATAGATTGATTTCATCACGCGATAAAAAAAATCAATGAATTTAATTACCTGATGGAAAACAATACAAATGGATTTCATCACGTGTGGTGAAAAAAATATCAATTAATTTAATTAAGTGTGATGAAAAAATAACATATATTGATTTCATCATGTGCGATAAAAAATATCAATTAATATAACCGCGTGTGATAAAAAAAATAATATAAATGGATTTCATCACGTGTGACGAAAATATAAACTGATTTCATCACGTGCGATGAAAAAAATAATATAAAAATTGATTTCATCAAGTGTGATGAAAAAAAATATATTACTTGATTTTATAGTTTTCATCGCGCATAGGGTTTTAGACAGGACTTATCTTGTCACAGTTATGTAAAGGATTGAAGAGCCGACATAAATGAGCATTTATCAATTCATTATTTTTGTCAGTCAATAAAAATAATTCTCAATTAATATGTATAGTGCCCAAGAAAAACAATACGGCTCATGATATATATACATATATACATATATATATATAATACATATATATACATGTATATGTATTTATGTATATATATATATATATATATATATATATATATATATATATATATATATATATATATATATGTATATATATATACATATATATATATGCACATTAAAAGTACACATGCTCCTTAACATCTCAAAATCGTCTAAGTAATGAAAATGACCAATTTCAGCGATGTATATGTTTACAAGAACTTGCAAATGAATTTACTGGGCATCTAAAAATAGCGGCCGCTATATTTATCAGGCGCTTACGCCAACCGAGCGGGAGAATTATACTTATGCCAATTATTATTAAAAGCTGACATGGCCTTTGTTTTGCACTGTGTAATTCGATTAACGCGCGTGCAATTATCAGCGAGGAATTTTAATTACGGCCCCCCTATTAGCAGAACGTGTGATCTATGGTATGCGCAGAGATGGAATTTTACCGTGTACCGTATTTTCGGGAACCGTGTGATGCAGCAGGTCAGAGGTTACCGTGTGAATAGCTATAACTAGCCTAGTTCAGTCTTGATCAGTCTAAATCTGGTATCATTTTTCACTGATCTGAAAATAATATTTCTCTTGATTAACGTGATACTGGCATAATTCTGACTGGTTTGAAACTGGTATTCACTTTGATACGTATTCAGACTGATATAAAATTTCATCCCTCTGGAAAGAATGCTATTTCTGATTCACCGGAAATGAGGACTAATTTTTACCTTCTGATATCAGCAGTGATTTTAATCCCTCTGAAAACTGTATGAATTATCATCCTTCTGAAATGATCATTTTTAACCCTTGTTAATTTTCACCCAGCCGATAATAGCATTAATTTTCACCCTTTGAATCTATTTTCCATCTCTTTAACTTACATTAATTTGCATCCCTAATAAAATTAGTATTAATTAGTATTAATTTTCAACTTTCTAGATCTAGTCTGAATTTTGCTTTCCCTGAAAACTAGGAAGAATTTCTGTCCCTGTGAAACTAGTACGAATTTTGATCACTTTGAAAACTAGTGCTGATTTTCATCGTTCCTGAAAAAATACAATAAAATTAATATTAATTAATATTTTCAACTTTTTAGATCTAGTCTGAATTTTGCTCTCCCTGAAAACTAGAAAGAATTTCTATCCCTGTGAAACTAGTACGAATTTTGATCACCTCGAAAACAAGTGCCGAGTTTCATCGTACTAGAATTGCATTACTTCTCATTCCTTCTCTCCAACAGGTAACCGTATCACCACAACTCGCTTGTCTCATTGGTAACCTTCATTCACACATGAAGGTTATCAGTCAATGCTTGCACGGAATACCGCCTTTTAATTAAGCGTGTCTGCTGGTAACTCACATGACCAAGACGGGTAAAAATGTAATTAAATGTATGTAGAATCTACCGGTCACTTTTTTACCAGATACATATGTAATTGTAATACTCACAATGGGACCTCGTTCTGATTAGGGGACCCGGGTTCGTTTCCCGCTATCGGACATCGTAATTTCTTCATACTTCTTGCACTTGGATCTTAAGGCTTTGTAGTGACAAGCGTATCCAAAAAAGGGCGAAGAATTCGAGAAGTTAAGAGGGCACTGTGTCTATTACAATTACATATGTATCTGGTAAAAAGTGACAGTACATTCTACATATATATTTCAGCCTAAAAAGCAATAAAAATCGATTGTCCACTTAGCTACGATGGTGAGGTTGGGTCTATTCCAGCTCTAATATATATATATCTGAAAACGACAGGTGTATGTATGTACGAGAGGCAATAGACTTTTATCCTTCTTGTGGTCAGGTCAACATGGTACCTCGTTCTGATCAGAGGACCCTGGTTCGTTTCCAGCTACCAGGCATCATAATTTCTTCATATTTGTTGCACTTGGATCTTAAGGCTTTGTAGTGACAAATGTATCCAAAAAAGCGCGAAGATTTCGAGAAGTTAAGAGGACGCTGTGGCTATTACAATTACACATGTAATCAAATGTTCAACTTTATGAATTGTTTATTACTGACAAGGACAATGGGAATGGCATACCAATTGCCCGTGCCTTGGCCTAGACACAACACCAAAAGAAGCGAAGGACACGCTTCTAGAAAAAAGGTCATAGGAAACAGAGAAAATAATATTTAAAACGACAGAAAACTTCTTGCAAAAGGTCTAAAAGATGCAGAAAAAATGAAGCCACTGTTTACCATGTTATTATTGCAAAATAACATTTAATATTCGGTTCTAGCAGATATAAAAAAAAGAACAAGTGTGTCAATTACTAGCTTGATGCAAACATTTAAGAAAAAAATCAGAAATTGAAATTTTGCTGAGTTAGGAGATGTAAGGCGTTCTCTGAAGTCGAAAATGGCGGCTTTCATCTTGGAAGCTTTCATATGAAAACCAGCTCAGGGTTTTGGGTGCATAAAGAAAAGGGGATCAAAGAGAACACAACGCACAAAAATCCTAATTCACATTACATTTCACTGCTCCACAAGATACCATCAAAATATTCCAGAAATCGTTCTGAGAAACATAATGGATAAGCGGCCGGAGACAGACAAGCACGGGTGAATACATCACCTTCGTCAAGAACGTGACTGATACCATAAGAGGAACAAGTATGCGATCAAAAAGTTTTTCACAATAACTATCATTAATTTTATGATGGTAAGGTATGAAATGGAACTGGCGTCTGATCGTGCAGCCTAAACGTATATTAGTGTGACCTCAACTAAGGAAATATACCGGTTTGTATATTACCTTCAGGACAGGTGCATATTTCTTCATTTATGACTTGATAATGGTGTTAATCAATGTAGGGTGCAACGAAAGAATCGAGAGATTTTACCAGAAGTACATATAACAAGGAAAGTAGGTAGGCTATAGTCTATGATCATGTCAATAAAGGTGCCTAGCCCATTTTCCCTAGCATAGACTTTAGTGACCTAAGCACAAAGCACTTAAAAATGATCTTTTGTAACATCAAAAGGATGCTGGTAGAACAAAAAAAAAAAAAGCAACGGGACTCAGATATCGGACATTGTAACCGAGTATTTGCTAATCAACATAGCTGGTATATTCAAACTAATTTTTATGAAGTCATTCTCCAACAGGTTCTACAAGTATCACTGAGAAGTTTACTAGATGAATATCAGCCATCGCAAGGACACTGACAAAGATAAATATGATTTGAAAGAATGAATAAATTATCTGATCGCTGCTACCCAACAGATGCGCATATTCACTAAACAAATATTTTGAAACCAGGTCAGTCGTTACTGTTGTATATTAAACTGCAAGAGATAAAAAAAAGGCAGTACTGCGGTATATAGACAAACATTCGTTTCGTAGGGGTAAAACCACACAATAACCTAACTCATTTTCTTTCATTCATTTTAACAAAGGGTAACTGTGTACAGGATTTAGTTAATGAACAAAATTTAATTTGGCTGTTCCTTGAAAGGAATCGAAATGAAAAATATAATCAACATTTGTCATATTTGTTATGTTTTTCTCATTTTTCAAATATTGGTATTCAGTTTAATCTAAGATCATAATAATAATAATAATAATAATAATAATAATAATAATAATAATAATAATAATAATAATAATAAGAAGAAGAAGAAGAAGAAGAAGAAGAAGAAGAAGAAGAAGAAGAAGAAGAAGAAGAAGAAGAAGAAGAAGAAAAAGAAGAAGAAGAAAAAGAAGAAAAAGAAGAAGAGGAGGAGGAGGAGGAGGAGGAGGAGGAGGAGGAGGAGGAAGAAGAAGACAAATTGCAGAGCTGTCACACGTCACCAAGCGCCTTTCACCTCTTACAAGATCCTTTTCATTGTTTAACCTAACTTTGTGCAATGATACAATAAGGAAAGTTATAATGGCCATTGCGTCAAGTTCATTCCCTAGCTGCCATTTCCTTTCACGGAGAAAGTAAAGAAAAGAAATGAAGACCAGAACACAAGAGAACTTCGATGGCCGCTGGGAATTTGAGGACGACCACTGGAATTCGAGGATGAACCTTAGAACTTCAGGGACGACCACTGGAACTTCGAGAAAGATCACTGGAACCTCGAGGACGACCGTTGGAACTTTCATGACGACCACTGGAGCTCCGAGGACGACCGTTGGAACTTCGAGGACAATCACTGAAACTTCGAGAACGACCACTGGAGCTTCGAGGACAACCTTGGAACTTCGAAGACAATCCTTGGAACTTCGAGAACGACCAATGGAGCTTCGAGAACGACCAATGGAGCTTCGAGGACAACCCTTGGAACTTCGAAGACGACTATTGGAACTTCAAGGACGACCCTTGGAACTCCGAGGTCAATCAATGAGATCTCGAGGATGAGCGCTAAGTTTCGAGGATTCCTTTGGAATTTCTGATTGTTAGTACTACAAATGATAATAATCCACATAATCAAATTACTGTCTCTTTAGTTTGTCCTTTTCTTATAAACTTAGAATTACCAAACAAATATTCAACGTCTGTCGTCTTCCATCACTTTGTACTTATTGCTTTTCGTATCTTAAATTCAGCATAATATATATATATATATATATATATATATATATATATATATATATATATATATATACATACATATGTACAGTATATATATATATATATATATATATATATATATATATATATATATATATATATATATATATATATGTATATATGTATAATATAAATGAAAGGTGTGACTGCACGTTCATCATACATACAAGTGCACTCCTGCAAACGCTGTGTCTGGAAATAACTGTAAGCCCTCTTTGCTAGGTATTCACAAACGACAGGAGAAAACAAAAAACAGGACAAGAGGTCTATGTACGAGTTGAGTGTATTCTGTCCAGTGGCATTTTCCGCAGGGAGTGGAAGATATGGGTCAGGAGGTTCTTTCCGCCCGGCACCAAACTGGAATCAAAGGGGGCGTGTCGGAAATATCAGAAAAAGGAGAGAGAGAGAGAGAGAGAGAGAGAGAGAGAGAGAGAGAGAGAGAGAGAGAGAGAGAGAGAGAGAGAGAAAGCGGTATAAGTCGAGAAGTAGATCGGCAATTTTAAGTTCAACTTTATGGTGAGGGTGCCGAGGATGACACAGCTGATTTTTTTTTCAGGGTGGGAAGGGGGTTGAGAAGGCGGGGGGAGGGGGTTAGCGAGTAATGACCAGTGTCTTTAGATGTCCTGTAGGTGATGACTAAACTTTGTCAATGAACGTCTCGTTAGTGATAACCGAACTGTTTTTCGCACCTCTTGTTAGGCATGACCAAAAATTTTTGGGCTTCTAATAAGAAAAGACCAAAAATTTTTTAGGCTTCTGATGAAGGATGACCAAAAATCTCTTGGCTTCTGATAAGGAATGACCGAAAATTTTTGGATTTCTAAGATATGACCAAAAATTTTTGGGCTTCTGATACGAAAAGACCAAAAATTTTTGGGCTTCTGATGAAGGATGACCAAAACTTTTTGGGCTTCTGATTAGGAATGTCCAAAAATTTTTGGCCTTCTAATAAGGTAAGACCAAAATTTTTTGGGCTTCTAATGAAGGATGACCAAAAATCTTTTGGGGTCTGATAAGGAATGATCGAAAAATGTTGGGCTTCTAAGGAATGGCCCAAAATCTTTGGGCTTCTGATAAGGAATGATCGAAATCCTTTCTGGACTTCCCTTAAGAAATGACTAAAAAAATTTGTTACTGGTGTGTTTTTACAAATCAGAGAAAAAGGCTGTTTTTTTGGGGTCTCTACACGATGATGTTACAAGTGTTTTTGAACTTCTCGTAACTAATAAACAAATGTATGCGCTTTTGACATACTGTAGGTGACATACTGTAGGTGACATGCTGTAGGTGACATGCTGTAGGTGAAACCCGCCCCCAAAAATTATTTCGGTCTTCCTTAATAAAAAAAAAAAATGTAAAATATGCGCTGAAGTTTCTTCGGCGCAATCGATTTTCTGTACAGCATATAATCAAGGCCACCGAAAATAGATCTATCTTTCGGTGGTTTCGTAGAATACTGTATGAGCCGCAGCCCATGAAACTTTAACCACGACCCGGTGGTGGCATGGCCTATATCGTTGCCAGAAGCACGATTATGGCTAACTTTATCTTTAAATAAAATAAAAACTACTGAGGCTAGAGGGCTGCAATTTGTTATGTATGATGATTGGAGGGTGGATGATCAACATAGCAATTTGCAGCCCTCTTGCCTAAGCAGTTTTTAAGATCTGAGGGAGGGCAGAAAAAGTGCGGATAGAATAAAGTGCGGACGGACATACAAAGCCGGCACAAAGTTTTCTTCTCAGAAAAAGAAAAGGATAGATTAAACGATTCACGAACACAGAAGAACGCAGTGAATTCCGCATGGAAACGAAATGTAATGAAAGACTGTTTCATCCATTCCACACTTAGCTACCTAAAACGTCAAAGGGAGGAATGTGTATGTCTTCGATTAACTTGAGATAAACAACTTTTTCAAGTCTTTAAAATTAGCATGTTTAAAAATACACTTATTAGACCAGCGGTTCTTAACCTGGCGGCCGTCAGCAATTTCCAAAGGGGGACGCGAGCCCTCGGGAAAAATTAAAAATTCTCTACTTATATTCGTTATTTTCAAGAGTCGCCGAGAAGCAATGTCAAGTATCTCAATAATTCATTCCCAAAAGAATAAAAACACCCCTTCTCTTTCTCTTTTTTTTTTTTTAAGTTTCCTATAAATCTGGGAGAGAATTTTACTCATAGATGCAAAGAGGGCGGGGGCGTGGAAGGAAGGACCGAATCTTAAAGGGGGAGAGGCAACAAAAAGGTTAAGAACCACTAGAATGATAAACAAAAGATCAAGCCTCTGGGAGAGAAAATTAAATCGTGGAAAAATCTGCTCAGGCGATGACCTCAGGTCAAAGGAAGGAAAACAGGATGCGTATCTAGGAAAGGGATTCTGGAAACAAGATAGGATATCCGTCCACGGATAAGGACAGGGCATATATCCACAAGAGATGACAGAAAATCTGTCCTTGATAGATGATAGAATTCCTATCACGAATATTCAGAAGAGTGTATGGGATGTTTATCCAAGACAGAAGACCGAGTGACATGATAAAAGGTAAGTTTTCTATTCAAGAAAGTGGATAGGATGTCAACTCAAGACAGAAGATAGATATATATATATATATATATATATATATATATATATATATATATATATATATATATATATATATATATATATATATATATATATATACTCTATATACATACACACACACATAAATGAAGACAAAATTCACGAAATCTTGTCCTTTGCTTACTGCTAAGTAAAGGACAAGAAGTCGAAAGGCCTTGCAGTACTTCATTGTTTCTTTCCTTCGTGGATTTTGTCTTCACTTATATATTCATCACGTTCCATATTTTCGTATTCAAGTTATTCATATATTTATATATACACAGATATATATATATATTATATATATATGTATATATACATATATATATATATAATACATTCGTGTAAATTACACTTTAAGCACATAAGCACATAGGTACATCAGCTAAATGCCAGCAAATCTTGAGTTGATTTTAATCCACTATCAGTGCCGTGACGAACCTCGTAAAAACCAGGAGCTCACGAGCAGATAAAATTCTCGATGCGTATAACAGAGTGAACATAATAAAAAGAGAAAATTCCTAATGCAATTTATTCTCTTAGGAGCCGGAAACTTTACGATCCGCGAAGAGTTAAAACGGGCTCGGTCCCGCAGTCGTTACCCGGCCCTTAAAAGGTCGAGTGTAGCCGTAATCTGCTCGTCTGAGGTCCGGGGGAAGCGGCCCGGCCCGAAAGAGGCTTCTTCCTCTTCCATTTGCTTGGAATAATGGCTAAAGGATGTCGGCAGGGAAAGAGGATTTCCACGGGCAATTTTCTCCCCGGCTTCCGCGCTGGCACTCGCTCTCAGGATGTCCCCGGCGAGTCTGTAGGAGACGGCCTCTCGCTGTAGAGGATATCCTAACTGTTTTTTTTTAAAGGATTTCCCGCCGGGTTTTGAAGGAAGTCTTCAGCGAGCTGAGAGGATATTTTAGCTACGTTTTGTAGGATATCATTAATGAGCTTATAGATATCTTAACTAAGTTTTGAAGGATATCTTTAGTGAGCTTAGAGGATCTCTTAACTAAGCTTTGAAGGATACCTTCAGCGAGCTTAGAGGATATCTTAACTAAGTTTTGAAGGATACCTTCAGCGAGCTTAGAGGATATCTTAACTAAGTTTTGAAGGATATCGAAGATATCTTAAATACGTTTTGAAGGATATCATCAGTGAGCATAGAGGATATCTTAACTACGTTTTGTAGGATATCATCAGTGAGCATAGAGGATATCTTAACTGTTTTGAAGGCTATCTTCAACGAGCTTAGAGTATATCTCAACTAAGTGTTGAAGGATATCGAGGATATCTTAACTATGTTTTGAAGGATATCATCAGTGAGCTTAGAGGATATCTTAACTACGTTTGTAGGATATCTTAACTACGTTTTGAAGGATATCTTCAGCGAGCGTAGAGGATATCTTATCAAAGTTTTGAAGGATACCTTCAGCGAGCGTAGACGATATCTAAACTACGTTTTGTAGGATATCATCAGTGAGCTTAGAGGATATCTTAACTACGTTTTGAAGGATATCTTCAGGCAGCTTAGAGGATATCTTAAATAAGTTTTGAAGGATACCTTCAGCAAGCGTAGACGATATCTTAACTAAGTTTTGAAGGATACCATCAGTGAGCTTAGAGGATATCTTAACTAAGTTTTGAAGGATATCTTCGTTAGGTTAAAGGGCATCCTGAATAAGTTTAAAGGGTATTCTTACCATACTTCAAGGGCATTTCGATTGAGTAGAATTTTGACGACTAGATCAAATTTCTGGAAAATCTTCGGCATTAAAACGATATCTTGACTTCTACTTCAGGTTTCCAGGATATCTTCTTTAAAATTATATAAAATCTTTAGCGAGTTTATAGGATATCCCATCCTAATTGGAAAGGCATCCTACTTGTGATTACAGAATAACTTCAGCAAGTTTTGAGGATACCTTAAATCTTAACCAGAGTTAAAAGGCATTTTTAACAAGTAAACAGGATAACTGTTTTACAGGATATCCTCAGAGTTTAAAGGATATCTTAACTGGATCTATGGGATGTATCATCTGGGATTAAGGTAAGTCTCAACCGAGTAGGAAAGGATATTTTAATTGAGGTTACAGGATCCCTAAGCCGAGTCTAAATTATAAAAAAAAACACAGTTTAATGTTATCTAACTCGAGCCTCAATTTCCCTAACTTTTAAGGATATTTCAGAACATCCTACAGTAAGTGTTCAAACAGGAACATGAAGAAATTCTGATATATACCAATAATAATAAAATAAAAAGTAATAATGAAAATGAAAAAGTTGTCTTCTTAAGACTAACGTGTACAATTTTTCATTTTTTTGCTAATTCTACAATTCTTTCGCATAAAAAGTGTCTTGCTGGTTCTACACTTCTTTCACATAAAAAGTGTCTTGCGTATACTACACTTCTTTCACATAAAAAGTGTCTTGCTAATTCTACACTTCTTTCACATAAAAACTCTTTCTAATTCTACACTTCTTTCACATGAAAAGTCTTTCTATTCTGCACTTCTTTCACATAAAAAGTGTCTAGCTAATTCTACACTTCTTTCACATAAAAAGTGTCTTGCTAATTCTACACTTCTTTCACATAAAAAGTCTTGCTAATTCTACACTTCTTTCACATGAAAAGTCTTTCTAATTCTACACTTCTTTCACATAAAATGTGTCTTGCTAATTCTACGCTTTTCACATAAAAAGTGTCTTGCTAATTCTACACTTCTTTCACATAAAAAGTCTTTCTAATTTTACACTTCTTTCACATGAAAAGTCTTTCTAATTCTACACTTCGTTCACATGAAAAGTCTTTCTAATTCTACTTTTTTTCACATAAAATGTGTCTTGCTAATTCTACGCTTTTCACATAAAAAGTGTCTTGCTAATTCTACACTTCTTTCATATAAAAAGTGTCTTGGTAATTCTACACTTCTTGCAAATAAAAAGTGTCTTGCTAATTCTACACTTCTTTCACCTAAAAAGTGTCTTGTTAATTCTACACTTCTTCCACATGAAAAGTCTTTCTAATTTTACACTTCTTTCACATGGAAATTCTTGCTAATTCTACACATGTGTAGAAAGGGTGGAGAAGGAGAAAGCCAGGGCTTTTAATAAGAGTAAAATTGGACGTTCAATTAAGAAATAGATGGAAAACTGCCTTATCTACTACCCGAATAGGCAACACAAATGAACACAGGATTTTGAAAAAATAAATAAATGAATCAACTAATCCAGTTCACTTTTTAATGCCGAATAACCCAGACTGACGCAATTCTGAGTTCTCATTGTTACGAGAATTATGGAATTCAAATATATCACACGTGGAAGCGGAGAGAATTTTCCATATCATCCAATATGGAAGTTATAAACTTTCGATATCCGAATACCCAGAAACATTGAGGCCGTGAATTTTATATGAATTTGTATATCAGTACATATGGAGATTACGAATTTTTCATTTTGCGAAACAAACATATTGACAAATTTCCTATTCTCTACGTTTGGAAATTTTGTTACAATAGCTCCCAGTCTTTCGATACAGTTCAGTCAATTCGTCGCTAACCAGTCAGTGCTGGGTGCTATTGTTCTCCGCTGACAAACATTGTTCATTGTTAATGGTATTTGTTCATTGTTAATGGCATTGTTCTTCGTCCATACACTTGTTGATAGCTAACCAGTATTATTCGCCTGAAGTTCAGTGTTATCATGATAGTATCGCTATTTGAGAGAGAGAGAGAGAGAGAGAGAGAGAGAGAGAGAGAGAGAGAGAGAGAGAGAGAGAGAGAGAGAGAGATTTCACAATTTTGAAATGAGAACTGTCTTCTGTAATTTACCCAACAAATACTGGTAGTATCGGTATTTGAGAGAGAGAAAGAGAGAAAGAGAGAGAGAGAGAGAGAGAGAGAGAGAGAGAGAGAGAGAGAGAGAGAGAGAGAGGGATTTCACAATTTTGAAATGAGAACTGTCTTCTATAATATATATGCCCAACAAATACATGGCTGCTAGTATCGGTATCAGAGAGAGAGAGAGAGAGAGAGAGAGAGAGAGAGAGAGAGAGAGAGAGAGAGAGAGAGAGAGAGAGAGAGAGAGAGGTTTCACATGCTTGCTTTTGTTTATTAAGCCACATATCTCTTCAGCAGCCACTAAAATCTTCAGGTATTAATGCAAGCAGGATAAAAAGGTCAAAGCAAACTGCAAGTTCGAGCTACGGCAAGTTTTACTTTTTACCTTAACCTTGACCTTTCTCTTTTATCACATGAAAAGGGAATACCGTTTGTTATGAAATATATCCTGATACCCGGAATCTGTGCCAAAGTCTCGCCACTCACAGCTCTGGCCTGAATGGATGTATGAAATAGTTATATGTTATTTCATAAATCTTTACTTCTAGACGACTTGATAACTGAGAAAGCTGTAACTGTTCTTTACTTCTAGACAACTTGATAACTGAGAAAATTTTAACTGTTCTTTACTTCTAGACAACTTGATAACTGAGAAAATCTTAACTGTTCTTTACTTCTAGACAACTTGATAACTGAGAAAACTGCAAGTGTTCTTTACTTCTAGACAACTTGATAACTGAGAAAACTGCAAGTGTTCTTAACTTCTAGACAAACTGATAACTGAGAAAACTGGAACCGTTCTTTACTTCTAGACAACTTGATAAGTGAGAAAACTTTAACTGCTCTTTACTTCTAGACAACTTGATAACTGAGAAAACTGTAACTGTTCTTTACTTCTAGACAACTTGATAACTGAGAAAACTGTAACTGTTCTTTACTTCTAGACAACTTGATAACTGAGAAAATTGTAACTGTTCTTTACTTCTAGACAACTTGATAACTGAGAAAACTGTAACTGTTCTTTACTTCTAGACAACTTGATAACTGAGAAAACTGTAACTGTTCTTAACTTCTAGAAAACGTGATAACTGAGAAAACTGTAACTCTTCTTAACTTCTAGACAACTTGATAACTGAGAAAACTGTAACTCTTCTTAACTTCTAGACAACTTGATAACTGAGAAAACTGTAACTCTTCTTAACTTCTAGACAACGTGATAACTGAGAAAACTGGAACCGTTCTTTACTTCTAGACAACTTGACAACTGAGAAAACTGTAACTCTTCTTAACTTCTAGACAACTTGATAACTGAGAAAACTGGAACTGTTCTTTACTTCTAGACAACTTGATAACTGAGAAAACTGTAACTGTTCTTTACTTGTAGACAACTTGATAACTGAGAAAACTGCAAGTGTTCTTAACTTCTAGACAACTTGATAACTGAGAAAACTGGAACCGTTCTTTACTTCTAGACAACTTGACAACTGAGAAAACTGTAACTGTTCTTAACTTCTAGACAACTTGATAAATGAGAAAACTGTACCTGCTCTTTACTTCTAGACAACTTGATAACTGAGAAAACTGGAACCGTTCTTTACTTCTAGACAACTTGATAACTGAGAAAACTGTAACTCTTCTTAACTTCTAGACAACTTGATAACTGAGAAAACTGGAACTGTTCTTTACTTCTAGACAACTTGATAACTGAGAAAACTGTAACTGTTCTTAACTTCTAGACAAATTAATAACTGAGAAAACTGTAACTGTTCTTCACTTCTGGACAAATTAATAACTGAGAAAACTGTAACTGTTCTTCACTTCTAGAAAAATTGATAACTGAAAAAGCTGTAACTGTTGAGAATTAACAAAATTTCCTCAAGTCGACTATTTAGGAATCTGTATAATAAATATCCTACAGGAATGCCTCGTTCTAGCCAAAGCTTGAGTTAACAAAAAAAAAAAAAAAAAAAAAAGTGGGCGCTTGACATCTGAATGGAGTGACAGACCAGCTTCTTGAAGAAAGGAATGCTGTAAGAGTCGGGGAACACGGAAGCTGGAGGAGAACGCAAAGGTAAGCAGTATATGGAAAGTCACAGCATGGGCTGTATCCTGGAGCAAGAGATTGTTCTGGAATAAGGCCATAATCTCCGCAACAGAGTCGAAGGAAATCTCGCTATAGCAGAGTTACCAAGTCATATTTTAACGGCTGGGCAGGAGCTGATCATAAGGTAAGTCACAGTGGACTTGAAAGATTCGAAAACAATATCACCAGCATGACGAACAAGGTATTATCAGCATCCGTAAACAATTTCACAGAAGTCACGTAAACAATGGACATCATTCGTAAACAAACAAGCGCTCACCTTTAGAAAAACTGAAAGCATCAATTATCAACTTGAATGAAAGTATGGAAAGGACCAGACAGCATTCGTGAACAGCTACAAAAGCAGAGAAAAAAATGACAAATAGATGGAAAGCGATTTAAAAGAAAAAGAAAATAAAAGCAAGCAGAAACAACAAATACCGACAAAAACAAATAAAAATAAAAACCTCAATGAACGTGTGTGTGTGTTGCGGAGTCGCGCTGTTAAATCAATCTATGAAATCCCGTAAATATTTCCACCGGCTGCGGCTCTGAATAGTTCTCATACTTTAACAGACATTAACAGACTCGCCATTGTTCCCATTTCGGGGGGAAAAAGGCAATCTAAATCCAGCGGCATAATGACCAATTCGGTCATTTTCGGTCCGAGGACAGCCCAGCTTTACATTCATTCACAGGAGTCACAACAGAGGTCGATTTCAATGGATGAAAGGGACGCCGGGCGCCCTGGTCTGGTCTACATTTTTCGTTATTCCTTTTCATGTCTCGAACATCATGGTCTTAATTATCCATTTTTTTTCCTCTTAGATAATAATCGGATTATTCTGGCGAATGTCAGTGATTCGTGATTAGTGAATTCTTTTTTTTATCAAAATGGGAATTACGACATGATTAGTGAATTATTTTTCTTTTATTAAAATGGGAATTACGGCGAACATTGCAATCGCACATTTCTTGCGTTATTTCTTCTAAGCTGTTCGTCCTGACTATTTCAAGCACCTATTGCAATCACTGAGAGATCTACAAGAACGGGAAATCCGTATCTTACCAATAACCTCATTATCGAAATTCCGGAAGAAGGTTTCTGTGGAGACGAATAATACAAGAAGTGAGCTCAACCCGTTCCAAAAGTTAAGAAATATCAATTTTGTTCTTACAGTTACGACAGAACACAGAGTTAGAAATATCATGAGGACGATTATTTCTTCTCTTAAACAGTACAAAGGAGGGAAAATACTCTCAATCACTAGTCATTTGTTTCAGGAATCTTCTAAATCTGATCCACGAGGAGTGTGGGTATTTCTGTAGCATACTGATCCAGTCATAAAGAGCTTATTCAAATTCGTGTGTAGGTTTGTCTGAAAAAGAAAAAACTTCCCTGGAAATGGAAAAAAAACTGACACAAAAGAATAGATTATTCTATGAAGATCAGGATCCAAAAAATATCTCGTAAAAAAAACTTGTTCAAAAGAAGCATAAAAGTGCTGAAAACGGTTTGCTCTAAAGAACAGAAAAAATATAACGTAAATTAAGTGCTCCGGCCAATCCGTTCACATTAAAACTTGATTTTATATTGGTTGCTTAGTTCAGATTAACCTGGCTTTATGCCAGCAGGAGCACTTGCCCAAAAACCCAGAGAATTCCAAGTTGTTTTAGGGGATATATATGAGATCTGGTGTGAAATGAAGTGATAATACTTTGGCTAAAGTGATCTGTCTCAATAGTAATATCTTGATCCATCTTTTTATTATTTTGCAAAACATTTGCTCTGCTATATGTATGTATGTACGTATGTATGTATGTGTAGATATATATTAATATATATACACACACATAAAAAGCTGCATAGCAACAAACCCAAGCAAACTGATATATAGGACCCCCTTCATTAAGTCAGGCTTATATGGAAAACTAAGAAAAAAAATCAAATTCCACTCTGCACGATCTAACGTGCCAAAGGTAAAAGGTGAAGGGGAAAGGAGAGAGAGAGAGAGAGAGAGAGAGAGAGAGAGAGAGAGAGAGAGAGAGAGAGAGAGAGAGAGAGGTGGATCTGATGGCGTGGGCTGAAATCAATACATTTTAACGTATCTACGCCTTTCGAAGCATCATTACAAGGCAACTAGGAATTAGCTAATGGTCTAAACTTTCGGTTTATTGCATTCCAACGCTAAAGTGTTGAATGACGGGCCCCCCGGAATGGAGGGGGTTTTATTAACACCCTTAACAATAGATGGAAAGGTACTTTGTCTCTTAAATGTGGCGTGGGGGAACTCTACCGGCACTTTTACGGTGAGATATACATGCATTCCATGACTTAAGTAAGAACTGAAGACCTTGTGGTATTGAAGTCATGACTTAGACACGAAATGAAAGGCCGGTTGAATTAAGCTTCTCTACGGGCGTTCTTAATCTTAGATAAAGTGCTTTCGGGAGCACAAGTGTTTTGGAATGCGCGAATGAGGGACCTACAGTATGAAGGACTAGGAATCTCGAACTAAATAGGATGGATTATAGAATTTCGGCCAAAGGCCAAGCACTGGAACCCATGAGGTCATTCAGCGCCGAAGGAGAAATTGACAGTAAGAAGGTTTGAAAGGTGTAACAGGAGGAAAACCTCTCAGTTGCACTATGAAACAGGTGTTAGGAGAGGGTGGATAGCAAGATGGAAGAGAGAGGATAGAGAACCAGAGAAACGGGGACAGGAGGTCGTGGAGACACAAGAGGAGATGCAAAGGACGATAGAATATGATAAAAAACAAAATAACTTCTGGAATAGAGCAAAGAACAACAGCTACTGCCGGTTTAAGTCGAGTACTTACTGTACGTCAGAATAAAGACTAATAAATGAGGCAGTTTTAAATGAAAGAGTCGATTTTTACTAGATGTAGAATGTAATGGAGTATAAAATTTAGGCCAAAGGCCAAGAGCTGGGAACTATTAGGTCACTCAGCGCTGAAAGGAAAATAAGACTAAAGAAAGTTTTAAAGTTGTGACAGAGCGAGACCTCACAGCTGCAATGTGAAACAACTGTTAAGAAAAGGTGGAAAGTAAGATGGAAGAGAATATGAACGGAGGTACAGTAAAAGGAATGAATGGGGTTGCAAATAGGGGCCAAAGAGACGCTGCAAAGAACCTGAAGTGATGCCTACAGTGCACCACATGAGGTGCACTGAAGGCACTAACCCCCTACGGGTGTTAAACGAACGAATACCTTTTGACCTTCAGTCGCTGTAACATTGTATTTTGAAGCGTCCGCACAAAATCGCTCTCAGATGTCATTTTAATACATGGATTACATCATGCTTGTGACCCAAGCATGTCCGATTACTGCCAAGGTGTCCACTATACGCTGAATCCCAGCAAAGCAAGTTGAGAAATCTGATGTCCCAAAATCTGTTAAGTTCACTTTCAGATAACATGTCAAAATCGGACACGCTCCCATCGGATTTCCCAAAATACGCTGAGTTCTCTTTGAATATTCCGAAATCTGAAAAGGTTCCATAGTATATTACCCCAAATTCTGAAAGGTACCCTATGGATGATGTCCCAAATATGCTGACTCTCCTCTGGACATCCCAAAATCTCAAATTATTACTGAGGACATTATCCCAAAATTCTGAATGGTTCGCTATGAACGATGTCCCGAAATCTGAACTTTCTCAGAACATTTCATTTCAAAGCATTACTAAATTCTTTAACTGAGATCTATCTCAGGAATAAAAAAATGCGCGATTTTTTTTTCTCTCTCTCTCAGTAAGTAAACAAAACACTATCTCTTTCAATAACTTACCATTTTGCCGTGATCTCTGTCCTAGGTAAAATGAATAAATACTCAAGATATTATGACAACATTTTTTCCTGAGTTGGAAATGAACTCCCACTGCGTAACGAAAATAAAAGTTCTAGAATTCCGTGTTAATAAAATGAATAAATACTTAAGACATTCTAACAAAAGCTTTTGCGTGAGTTGGAAAATAAAAGTTCTACAATTCCCTGTTCATAAAGAGCAAAATCCACCAATGCTGGCTCACTTTCAACCGATGAAATAACAGGACTGCAAAGAAATAGGCTTTTATTGCAACTTGTGACGACTGTGGGGAGTTGAATACTTGTTGGTACTTCTCCCAATGCCCTTATTCTTCGAGAGTTTCGAAGATTCCGATATGAATTATGGAACGCAACAGAACCAAGACGTAGGAACGAAATTTTCAAAGCGACACCAAAGTTCCTGCAATGCCCTTTACAAAGGAAAAAAAAAAAATAAACTCACGCTCCTGAAAACCGCTGGATCAAATTTGTTCAGAGTTCACGGCTTATGTTCCAGGTTGAGTTGCATGAAAAATGGCAGTATAATTCAATCCGTTCAACAGTTCCATTGTTAGTACTACATTAAAGCACACACTTATAAAAAAAATACTCTGGCGAAAGGTAGACAAGTTTATGAGATCATCAATAAAAACGTTTAATTATGCTATCTACTGCAACAGCTAGCACGCTGTTGGCCTAGCGTTCGAGTCTCCGACCGGCCAATGAAGAATTAGAGGAATTTATTTCTGGTGATAGAAATTCTTTCTCGTCATAATGCGGTTCGATTCCACAATAAGTTGTAGGTCCCGTCGCTAGGTAACCAAATTGGTTCTTTAGCACGTAAAATAAAGTCTAATCCTTCGGGCCAGCCCTAGGAGAGCTGTTAATCAGCTCAGTGGTCTGGTTAAACTAAGGTATACTTAACTTTTTGCTGCAACAGCTTGACGAGATGGTAATAAAACCAACGAAGACGCAGTTCTGGAAAAAAGTGATGTATCGAAACTATGACATACCGCCTCCTCAAAAAATAGAAAGTTTCAGGAAACCATTTGACACACCAGCTTCAAGAGATGGTCAGGAGAACACTACGAGATGCAGAATAGGCTCGGAAGACTCTCTTCGAGCATTACGAGATGCAGAATAGACTCAGAAGACTTTCTTCGGGCATTACGAGACGTAGAATGGACTCAGAAGACTTTCTTCGGGCATTAAGAGATGCCGAATGGACTCAGAAGACTTTCTTCTGGCATTACGAGATGCAGAATAGACTCGGAGGACTTTCATCGGAGACGAGATGGAAAGAGACGAGCCTTTTTCGAGGGCAAGGCTGACCTGATTTCCTTCACCCGCACATATCGATGAATGGAATGGAGTGGAATATAGATTTTATGCCAAAGGCCTAGCGTTGGGACCTGTGAGGTCATTCAGAACTGAGAGGGGAAATCGAGAGTAGAAAAGTCTGAAAGGTGTAAACAGGAGGAAAACCTCGTAGTTGCACTATGAAACAATTGTTAGGAGGGGGTGAGTAGCAAGACGGACGAAGAGAATATGAAGGGCAGTACAGTAAAAGGAACATGCCCGATGAAAACAAGGAAAGAGAGAGGGAGAGAAAACGGTGGGATTTAAACACGAAGACGAAGCAGTGGGCAACCCGCCTCTTGCAAGGAGGAAGGCTAGAAGAGTCATTAAACACGGGAGCAGGAAGGGATGTATAATAAAGTTTTTGCGATGGATGCATTTGTCCCCCAAATGTATAGTTACTCACCACATCACGGTATTAGCTTAGTTCTTTATAGATGAAAAAAAAAGCAAGGGCAGAAAAGAAGGTATTATTTTACTTTAAACTATTTTTTTTATAATGGCGTTTTTATGCTGTGATGTCAAGTAACCTGTTTTTTTATAATGGCGTTTTTATGCTGTGATATCAAGTCTCCTTAACATGATTAGTTCATGTCCAAATCTGTCGCAAAATTTAGTGTCACCGAGATTATTACCGTCTATTTTTGTTTTTGTTTTTTTTTTGTTTTTTGTTTTGCCATTCACTCTAATGTGGCTGGGAATGAGCTGGAACTCAAGTAAAACTTTGCATCGTATAAAACGAACGTCAGAATCTTTCAAAGCATATATTATAACATTGAAAAACGATAATTTCAAGTTCATAATGTGATAATGGTTCAAAGTAAAATTTTACCATAAAATAAGACTTGGCCTTTCCTTCTCATTTCTTAACTCACTATAAAAAAAAAGGTCACGCTACTAGTTTTATCCTGTCTCGCCTCCCCTTCTCATTTATTTCACCAATCATATCTCTTCTCTCTCATTTCTTATCGTTGTACAAATATTAACCACAACACTTACGGAGCAAATTGAATGCCAAACATCGTAACTACCTTCACAAAATCCAATACCCAAGCGAAGCGTCTATTCACCAACAAACACACTGATGCAATCTCCGATATCTTTCGAAAGATCTCACCTGCAATCGAATGCCCTGTCCACGCCCACCTGAGGCTTCTGTAGATCGGGGAAGATACAGTTTAACCGGAGGCTAATTGCAATACTTCGAAGCATTTCGAAAGAAAGACCCCCTCCAAGTATTTCGAACGTCGACAGAAAACTCGAACGCTGCTGACGCTTATTTTGCAACCCACGGGTATTGCTAAATGTACGAAATCAATGTCCTTTTCGCTGGTCTGATGGAATCTCTTACGAGTACATGTCTTATATGCGTTTCAATTTTTTTGTGATGCACACTGGTTCCTTTTTTATTCATTTATTTCTCTATTTATTTATTCCTGCGTAATAGGACTTTCTCCTAAAAATGTGTCAAGGAGAGGTGATAGCAGACAAGTATATAATTACGTATGTCTCATTCGTTGCAAATTCAAAAATAAATCCTTAATTCTTCGGACGACACTGCAAATTACTAATGAAACATCAAAGCCTAGCGAACAAAGAAGAAAGGAATGTACAGAAGAAAGCGTATTATACAAAATATATTAAATATTAACATAATAACTGGAAGATAATTGGTTTCCTGAAAGTGTTTTCGTTCATAAAAATGATCAAACGATATGTTAGTAGGATGGAAGAAAAACACTCTCTTCTCTCTCTCTCTCTCTATATATATATATATATATATATATATATATATATATATATATATATATATATATATATATATATATATATATATATATTTAGTATATATATATATATATATATATATATATATATATATATATATATATATATATATTTTATGTGTGTAATAGCCAACAATGAAAGGACCTTATGAAATAACTTCAAGGATCTAATTTACATGAATAAGACGGACAGGAAATATTTGTACCCTCAAGGTTAAAGAAATACACGCCAAACACTCTTATCATCTTTTGAATACCAGTGCACAAGATATATACCAAAGTCCTTGAGGGAATTTTTACAGTCAGTTTTTCTTCCTTCTCTTCTACCTCCTCCTCCTCCTCCTCCTGCTCCCGGCACCTCAACCCTGCCTCATTCCCATTTCGCAGGATGTGAAGCATTCCTATAGGATATGGGGCCTGATTGCCCACTTCCTCGAAATTACAGCCCAGCGATCTTTAGACAAACACGAAATATTAGATTTTCTTGACGGGAAGAAAATTCCACATTTGAACACGTACGCACACACCCACAGAAGTATTGCACATGCGTTCATGATGTTACTTCGACGTACGGCCACGTATATGTTTTTACTAGATATACATACATACATACATACATACATACATACATACATACATACATATATATATATGTGTATATATATATTTATATATATATATATTATATATATATATATATATATATATTAGTAATTGTACCATATATCCATGCATTAATATGGCTACAATACCTTGCCTTTTTCAACTTAATGACTTACTCACTTATATGCATATATGACTTAACTTCTGCGTCCGTGAGTGATAAACGAAGTTTCTTAACTTCCGTAGGTAGGATTCAGCCAATGCACAAAGACTCTTTGATATATATATATATATATATATATATATATAGATATATATATATATATATATATATATATATATATATATATATATATATATACATATATATATACTGTATATACATGAGTATATGAATTATAATACCCGTACTACCTCCTCAATTACTGAATTCTTTCACATTTTTAGATACGCCTGTTACTACAAAGCCTTAGATCGAGATGCAAGATTATGAAGTACTCCTGCTTCCGTAGCAGGATTTGAATCCACATTCAGAGTATCAGAACCTGGTCACGCTGTTTGACCAACATGAGAAGGATATATATATATATATATATATATATATATATATATATATATATATATATATATATATATATATATATGTATATATATATGTGTGTGTCTGTGTGTATATGTGTATATATATAAGAGTATATATATATATATATATATATATATATATATATAATATATATATATATACATACACACATATATATATAAATTATTATGCAATGTAATGTTCCAAAGTAGACGTTCATTTATAAGAGAGGTGATATACATTTTGCACACCAAACAATCACTGCTTCGAGGTAATAGATAAACGTCCATTCAGTGTACTAATGCGATAAGAAAAGTTAAAATCTTCTCTTATTATTATTATTATTATTATTATTATTATTATTATTATTATTATTATTATTATTATTATTATATTCAGAAGGTGAAACCTGTTCACCTGAAACAAGCCCACCACAGGGGCCAATGACTTGAAATTCAATCTTCCAAAGAATATATTTTGTTCATTTGAAAGAAAAAAAAAAACAGAAGGTAATAGGAAATACAGGAAGAAGAGATCAGTTATTGGAAAAGAAAACATACCTTTACATATTAATAAACAGATATATAAAAATGTAAATAAATCATTTAAATGCAAGGAGAATTATTCAAGGGTAGTAATGCGTTGCATCTTCCCTTGAACTTTTGAGGTTCCAATTGCACAGCGTCCTCAGGCAGACCGTTCCACAGTCCAACGGTATGAGGAATAAAGGACGTCTGAAGCTGAGAAGTTCTACAACGCATTTACTGCATATTGGAGTATAGAGTTTAGGCCAAAGGCCAAGCACTGGGACCCGTGAGGTCATTCAGCGCTGGAAAGGACATTGAGAGAAGGTGGGTTTGAAAGGTGTAACAGGAGGAAAACCTCGCAGTTGCACTTTGAAGTAGCTGTTCGGAGAGGGTGGATCGCAAGATGGAAGAATGGTAATATGAATGGGAGTACAGTAAAAGGAATGAAAGGGGTTGCAGCTAGGGGCCGAAGGGACGCTGAAAAGAACCTTTAGTAATGCCTATAGTGCACTCCGTGAGGTGCACTGACAGCACTAGCACCCCTACGGGGTTTACCGCATATTGGTACTGCTGTTGAGCACATTCCGTTGAAGAACGCCACCTCACAGGTGATGAAAGATTTGCTTCTGAAAATGAAGGATGTTCGACGACGCCACAAACACGCGAGAAAGAAAGGAATTCCAGATTATATTGGTGATATCAAATGAAGAACTTACAAATACGACTGAATCTCAAATTAACAACCTCCTCGCAGCTATTACCGAGGTAATATTTGTTCATGGGGAGGGACGCTGCCGATATATGCTGGATACTAAAACTAAATTTAAATAATTTTTTTTATGTAAAAAAGATTCTCTAAATATGGGAAAAATTGCTTTACAAGGACAGTAATGAAAGTGTTTATGTCTGCTATAATATATTTCAGAAACACAAGCTGAGATCAGTTGAAGGCACCGATCACTACACTACAATTACCAGATATTTAATTCATCAGTGTAATACACCGTTATACTTGATTATAAAACCATAACAAAACAGATATACTTGATTATAAAACTATGACAATACAGTAATGGTGATGCAATTAACTCTTGAAGTTTCTTTTTTTCATCACATAATAATTCAGTCTGTAAATTCATCAGCACAAACTAACTTAGCAAATGTTATTCGAACTTTCTGATGTAATGCAACTTCGCAATTGTTTACAGACCATTAACACTGTGCTGAGTGAGCCTAGATCATTGTCTTCAGTTAGCAAACGCTGTCTTCACACCTTTCTTCCACTAATGTATGAACACTTCACATCGTATGCCACCATTGTCTTGAAACATTGGCCCTATAAATTAATGTTAGCTCTTCATTTTTTGCAAATTCTTTCTTCGCGTCACTCCTAAGGACTGTCTTCACACTTCTGCCCAAATGATGTATGTCAACTTTATATTTCGTCAAGGTAATATTTGTTCATTTCATATTGATTACAAATGCTATTTTCTTACCTTTGTCCAAGAAACCAATACAGTAGTATTAGGTTAATGTCAAGTTCATTTACTGCGACTTCAACTCTACTTCTGACTAAACTGACGTCGGCCAAGCCTTCCCCTCCCTCATCCATGACCTTCCCTACTACTGACCTAACCGAAGCAAAGCCTTCCTCTTGCTCACGACCTATCAACTCCTGATTCAACCGATGCAGAGCCTTCCGCGTGCCCATGACCTAGCTCAACTTCTGAACCAGTCAACACAAAGTCTTCCTCTCACCCATATGACTTGAAGAGATTCCACCTCGGGCCATGTTCCTTGTTAATGCCACCGACGGCGCATCAGACAATAATCCCGTATATAAACAGCGCCGCTTTTATCAGCGGACGCCTGGTGAAGATACGAGGCCTTCCCAACCCTGCGGCGACCCCAAGGCCACAGGAGATGTAGGGTAATGCTTTGAAGGTGAGTAGACCATATATAAAAGATAAGTAAATACTTTGAAGACATTTTCCGCATAATCTGAGGGTTGAATATGAATTCCGAGAACCAGAAGAGTTACATCAGATGATTCCTCATTGTCATTAGCTACTTAAAATCGGAATCGTAATATTATACACGCCATCCAGGTTAGCTATATAATTTTTTTTAGTCAGGAGCCAAATTTTTCATTACAAACAGAGAATGACGGTGGCAAATAAGATATGAAAAATGTAAGGAACGGAGTATCTTCTAGTCTCACTAATCAGTTTATCACGTTTAGTGATCGCTGTAAGTGGGCCTAAAATTTTGCGACTGATTTCCCAGAGGAGCGCGTGATACTCGGCGTTTGCATAATTAACAGTAATAAACTTTGAAGAGACTCTTATCTAAATAATCACTGAATGCATTACGCTCATAATTTTTCAGGCTCAGTTCTGACTCTCGATACACGATGACAACGAAGTCAAGATTAACCTCTCTAATAGCTATAACTTATCTTTCTCCTGAAACATCGTAGAGTGACATTCGGAAGTTGAACGACGATCCTCTCTTCCTAATACCCCTCGAATGACGTCATTCACATCGATTCGGAGGAACAAGAACATCCGATTCAAGACAAAGGTCGACTCAAGGTGAATACGAGTGTCAACATATGAATGGGGCAGAAGGAGATGCCCTTATTTGTATGGATCCCGGGAGCCACTTCGAGGAGATGAAAGGAAAGTTTACGCAATGTGCGTTGCGCACGTAGACGCGCGCGCACACATACGCACACACACACACACACACACACACACACACATATATATATATATATATATATATATATATATATATATATATATATATATAATATATATATATATAACCATACATACATACACACATATATACTGTATATATATATGACACACATACTGTATATAAAAAATATATATATATATATATATATATATATATATATATATATATATATATATATATAACCATACATACATACACACACACACACACATATATATATATATATATATATATATATATATATATATATATATATATATATATATATATATATATATATATATATACATACATACACACACAAAAACAAAACAGTAATTGCTCTCACGCATATTTAACTGAATATTATTGGTGTCATATAATCTTCAGTGGACTACAAAAAAAAAAAAAGAGCCTTCCATAAAGGGAAGAAAATTAAGAATATAATTAAGAAGAATCAGTTGGAGAGCAAAACATAACGGGAGAAAAAGAGGAAAGAGAGAAAACGAAGAAAAAAAGAAAGCGAAAATATCTTGATGAGAACGAAAGCATCTTGTCGAAAGGGGGAAATCTGAGAGCACATGAGGCGTTATGAGAACTGAGCAGCGTCGGGCGATTCATAATAAATTAAAGTATGTATCGACGACGATAAATCAATGAACGACGGAGTAACAGACGCGGGCAGAGAGGAAAAAAGGGAAAAGAATGGATGGCGGGGAATGAAGGACCTACAGGAAATTGGGAGAACTCACAAACTGTCATGCAGAGATACGACGAAAACACGAGAATAGGAGCGAAAGCAAACAGAATACGAGAATACACAGTGGCATCTCTCCATTTCGGAGGTGGAGGAGGGGCGGGGTGGTCGAGGGTAGGGGAAATTTGGGTATCAGAATGGGGAGTGCCAGGGCCATGAAGGGAGGGGGGGAAGGGCGGAGGGGGACGGTAGCGTGTTGTGTGTGGGCGTCGCAGAGGATGAATGAAGGGGAGAGAGAGAGAGAGAGAGAGAGAGAGAGAGAGAGAGACTGGGGGTTGGGGAATAGGAAGAAGAGGGGAGTGGAAGGAGGAGGAGGAGGAGGAGGAGGAGGGCTTTGAGGAGCTTAAGCAACAAGGGCGAAGTGAGGCCGAGGAGAAGGGTTTTAGGAGTCGAAAAAATTCATGTGGTTGGTCGAGCCAGCGAACTTTTTTTTCCCTCCAGTATCCTAGTAGTGTATCGTAGGCGCCTATATATACAACTGATAACTACTATATGATAAAAATGAAAAAAACTGCACCCTCTATCAAGAATAGAGCCGTTTATAAAGGAAAGAAATGAACTTTCATAGGAAAAAAGTTGCAAAAAAAATCTTGAAGAGAAAAATTTTTAATCACCCTCCATCAAGAATCAAGCCTTCAATAAAGGAAAAAAAATTCATAGGAGGAAAAGTTACAAAAAACCTTATCGAGGAAAACAATATTCAGTCACCCTCCATCAAGAATCAAGCCTTGCATAACAAAAAAAAATTTTTCATAGAAAAAAAAAAAGTCACAAAATAATTTCTTGCCGAGAAAAACCTAGATTTTCAATTACAACAATACTAAGTCTCATAAATACCAGACATTCTACAGGCTATTGAAAACAAAAACAGGCTGACCTCTCATACAAAAAAAAAAAAAACCTTTCCACGGGTGGAAAAAAAGGTCTCCCATAAAAAAGCTAGTAGAACTGAGTAGAACCATTAACAGGAAAAAAAAAAAAAAACAACTTCACGCGAGGAAGGATTCTGCTGGTTTTCCGGTGCACTCTGGAATCTGACACAACGGAAACGTTAAGCTAAGTGGAATGCAATGTGGAGAACGCGATGATTCCAGAGAGGGGGAACGAAAAAAGGTAACAGCGGGAACACTGAACGACCCTCTCGTTCGGGAACACTGACACTGGGCGGCTCTTTCATTCGGAAACACTGAACGACTCTTCAGTTTGGGAACACTGACACTGGGCGGCTCTTTCATTCGGAAACACTGAACGACTCTTCAGTTTGGGAACACTGACACTGAGCGGCTCTTTCATTCGGAAACACTGAACGACTCTTCAGTTTAGGAACACTGACACTGAGCGGCTCTTTCATTCGGAAACACTGAACGACTCTTCCGCTCGGGAACACTGAACGACTCTTCCTTTCGGAAACACTGAACGACTCTTCCGTTCGGGAACACTGAACGACTCTTTCATTCGGGAACGCTGAACGACTCTTCCGTTCCGGAATGCTGAACAACTCTTCCGTTCGGGAACACTGAACGACTCTCTCATTCGGGAACATTGAACGACTCCTCCATTCGGGAACACTGAACGACTCCTCCATTCGGGAACACTGAACAACTCTTCCTTTCGGGAATAATGAGCGACTCCTCCATTCGGGAACACTGAACGACTCTTCCATTCAGGAACACTGAACGACTCTTCCTTTCGGGTACACCGAACGACTCTTCCATTTGGAAACACTGGACAACTCTTCCTTTCGGGAACACTGAACGACTCTTCCATTCGGGAACACTGAACGACTCTTCCTTGCGGGAACACTGAATGACTCTTTCATTCGGGAACTATGAACGACTCTTCCATTCTGGAACACTGAACGACTCTTCCTTTCGGGAACAATGAACGACTCCTCCATTCGGGAACACTGAACGACTCTTCCATTCAGGAACACTGAACGACTCTTCCTTTCGGGAGCAATGAACGACTCTTCCATTCGGGAACATTGAACGACTCTCCAGTTCGGGAACGCTGAGAAGGTTATGAAAATGTTAAGTTATTTTCAAATAGCAATGCTCTTTGATAGAATGGACGTCATTGTTGAAAATAAGACAGCCATTCCAATGCACGGTTGTCATTAATGAAATAACACACACACACACACGCACATACACACACACACATATATATATATATACAGATAGATAGATAGAGAGATAGATATAAGGTAAAGGCTCAGTAAAGGTTAAATAAGGAATTACATACAGAACTGCGAAGGAAGTGGGAAGAAAACACATGAAAAGGAGAAATGGGAGGGAAAGCGTTGTTGTGGGACGTGGGAGGGCCTCCAGAAGGATACAGAGGTGAGGGACGCAAAGTGGGGGTGGGGGGGGATGGAGAAGGGGATCCTGGGAGAGGTGGGGGGAAGGGAGAAGGATCGACGTGGTAGGAGTGCCGTTGATGGTCGAGAGCCAAAGCCGTGGGCGGTGTGATGGTTCTTAGCTGGGGTGATGGCTGAAAGGAGAGGTAGAGTGGGTGGGTGGGAATCATGAAGACAAAAGGCGGAAAGGTGAGGCTGGAGAAGGGTGTATGGAACGCTGTTCGGGGTCTGGAACGGTTACCTTGTCCATGCATAAGAGACTTAAGAGATTCTCTCTCTCGGGGATTGCACGTAGTCCATCTGACCTAACTGGAAGTCCGAGTGTCTGTTCTTCCTGCCTTCACATTCTCGAAGTGTTTTTGAAAGCGTATTTGCTAAACTCGCCCACCTTTCCCTTTCAAGAGCATATTTGCCTTTGCGGAGGAGGTGCAATATATTTGGAATACCTTCACTCTTATATGATTGCAAAATGGATCGACATGCAAATACGTAAGCTAATGTTAATGACCCAAATTGATAATGGTGACTCATACTTATAATGCGGCCCAAGTGATGTATATGCAAATATATATAAGCTCTTCTGCAAGGAAGCCTTTGCCAACCTGATTAGTTGGTCTCCAGGTTTACTGTGAAGAAGCTTACTGATTAAGCTTATATGTATTTACTTCGGAACCAGTGACGACTGTTTTCTGAAGCTTGTTTGAGCCTTTGAAATTTCAAAGGTCTACATATAAAAGTAACAAAAATCAAGCATCAACGACAAAACCAGGAACATCTCCCACTCCCCTGTTTTCTAGTAATAAGGTTAGATTCCTGACGGCTCCGCAGAGAGGTTCGTATTTCTCGGTTTTTATTCCAGGATCGCAATATCTGCGATAAATGAGGGTATCTTCATTCAAACATTGCAGCTGCAAAGGACAGACCAAGCTTGCATGTGTGCCCAAGATTTGCCTATCTCGGTGGCACGCATTCAGGATCCGACGGCGAAGTATGGTGGGCGAAACAATCATCGTCATCGCAATGTCACAAACACGCCGAGTGATGTCACCAAACTTTCGACGGCACTTTAAAACCGGCCGCAAAAATCAATAGCACCCAAAAATCTCATCGCCAGGGGAATGCTATTTTTAGCCGCGCCGTAGAAGTCGAAGGAGAAGATGAGGCCTTTGGCGCAACGCGGCGTGGGCAGGAAGGGAGGGAGGGAGGGAGTGAGGGAGGGAGGGACGCCCCGGTCATATCTGAAAAGCTGAATAATATATCTGCTGTGGTTAAAAATAGAAATAGGTTAGCGAGATGCGCCGGGGCATCATGTAAACATGGCGGGAGAGGAAATGGGTATTTTTTCCTCTTGAAATAGTGAGAGGAAAGTATAAAAACAGGCGCGCAATCAAAGCCACACCAAGGTATAGGAGGTGACGTTCGGTCAGAGAGAGAAAGAAGAGAGAAAGACAGACAGACAGAGAGAGAGAGAGTGACAGAGACAGCGTGAGGGAGGGATTATGTAGGTCATGGATGCATGCGGTATGCGAAAGAGTTCCAAATTTGTGAAAAGGATTACATGAGTAGGCTATGGAGCTAGAGCTGAATGAATGGCTCCCAGAGTTGGATTTACTAGGGACAGAGAGAGAGAGAGAGAGAGAGAGAGAGAGAGAGAGAGAGAGAGAGAGAGAGAGAGAGAGACATGTAGCAATGGAAATAAATGTTACATACAAAAAAATTATGAACGGCTATGAGTGCCAACAGAAGAATATATAGAAAAATGAGAGAGAGAGAGAGAGAGAGAGAGAGAGAGAGAGAGAGAGAGAGAGAGAGAGAGAGAGAGAGAGAGAGACAATGGAAATAAATGCATACAAAAAATTATGAATGGCATTGACGGCCAACTGAAGATTAAAGAATAATGAGAGAGAGAGAGAGAGAGAGAGAGAGAGAGAGAGAGAGAGAGAGAGAGAGAGAGAAAGAGAGAGAGAGAGAGACTTAGGCATAGAAATAAATGTTGCATACATAAATTATGAACTAAAAATAAAGAAAAAATGAGAGAGAGAGAGAGAGAGAGAGAGAGAGAGAGAGAGAGAGAGAGAGAGAGAGAGAGAGAGAGAGCAAAGGTCACGTAGGCCAGGAAATGCATACTGAATGAAGGGCTTCCAGAATAACGGCGGGGCTTTATTCTCTCATACACACACATACACGGAAGGAGTCATGAATCCCATCACTATGCAGCTGAACGAAGGGCTTCGAGAGTGGCGACAGAGAGAGAGAGAGAGAGAGAGAGAGAGAGAGAGAGAGAGAGAGAGAGAGAGAGAGATTGTCACGTAGGCCATGAAGATACACGATGAATGAAAGGACTCCAGAAAGTCGGCGGGGTTTAGTGAACGAGAGAGAGAGAGAGAAAAAAACTAGTGTGGGTGTATGTACACACACACACACTCCAAAAATAAAAAAATATATATATACATATAATACACACACATACATATATATATATAATGTGTGTTGAGAGAGAGAGAGAGAGAGAGAGAGAGAGAGAGAGAGAGAGAGAGAGAGAGAGAGAGAGAGAGAGAGAGATGAAGACTGAGCAAATAAAAGTTGAAAGAAAGAATTTCATAATGGCGATGGTGGTTTACTGAAAGAGGAAAAAAACAAAAAACAAAAGCCAAGCATTCCATGGAAATACATGCTGAATGAAAGACCTCCAATGGCGTCGCTGGGAAAGGGAGGGGGTTTATTCACAGAGCGAGAGAGGCTAGAAGAAGACTATGAATGAAGGAAAAAGATGGCAAAGGGCCAAATGTAGGAAGGGGAAGGGAGAGAGAGAGAGAGAGAAAGAGAGAGAGAAAGAGGGGGGAGGAAAGGGGGGAGGGGAAAGGGTGTGAGGAGGGGACAAGGGGGTTTAGTGAGCAGACAGACACCACCCAAAAGGACGAGGGCCTCTCTCCTCTTCCGCTTTCCCCTTCTGAGGATCTCTCGGCTGCGCCCTTTTGCACAGACGCCCTACGGGAATCATTCCGCTAATGCTTAGGTCAAGTTAGGTTTAGGTCTGACGAAGGAACGGGTGGATAGGAAGTTGATCAGATAGCAGAGAAAACCAGGCCGAGATAGACGAATAGATTACATGATGTTGAGAGAGTTGCATGGTGGAGAAAGGATTAACAAAAACCTTGCTTTCTGACAAACAAGGCGTTCCAAGCACCTTCGCCATTTGCAATGTCAGGAAAAGGCAGTTGTTATTATTATTATTATTATTATTGTTCAGATGAACCATATTCACATGGAACAAGGAATGGGTGAATACGAAAGGAGATTAGTACATTCAGAAAGAAATTAGGTTATCAACAGAATCGTCAAGTTATTGATTGACTGATTCATATTACAATAGCGTCACTGTTAAGATTCAGGGTGAAGCTAAGTGTCCTTCAGTGCAGTGATAAAATATATGACTAAAACCAGTTAAATAACTACGAAGGAAGGCAACTTGGAAGATATTGTTGATATCTAACTCACAAGAGGCTACTGGATGAAATGTATGAAAGATTTTCAAAATGCTTTCCTTGTCTTCTGATGGTAAAAAAAATTTAGTATACGTTCCATAATAACGGTAAAAATCACAACCACAATCTCATAACATTGGACCATAATTATAACCCTCTCTAGTCAAAATGCGGAACATATTTTCACCTACCAATCAAAATCTTAACGTATCATCCTATACTAACAGTCAAGTCTTCTACCTTATCACCCTCTCTTGAAATACCTAATGTAAACAATTCTCCTTCTTGTATTTTAGTAATTTACTCACATTTTTATCTTTTTTATTTATTAATTTGTTAATTTATTTTTGTTCTTTTTTGATACCTGATCTCTTCTTTCGGTATTTCCTATTACCTTCCTATTACCTTTCAAATGAACCCCCACATTCTTTTGGAAGCTTGAATTTCAAATCAGTGGCCCCTGTATGCTTGTTCCATATGAATAGCGTTCATCGTCTGAATAATAATAATAATAATAATAATAATAATAATAATAATAATAATAATAATAATAATAATAATAATAATAATTGCCTCCTAACAGTGAAAATGGTGGTCAAGTCATCCTCTTTTAATGGTGCAAATGCCAAACATACCGCCCTCTGTTAATGCTAAAATTCTGAGTATTTTACACTAGATCAATAGAAAACACAGAATTATTTATTCAGAGCCATCGTCACAGAAATATATATATATATATATATATATATATATATATATATATATATATATATATATATATATATATATCCAAACAGCTTGAATGACTTGAATGACAGTCAGACAATCACATACTAGAATAGGCAACCAAAATAACTATACAGATATGTCGATAGCCACCAAATAGTTGTGGATATCCACTATGTAGATATGTGGAGTCACTAAATAGGTATGTGGATATTCACTATGCAGATATGTGAATAGCCACCAAATAGATATGTGGATAGCCACTAAATAAATATGTGAAAAGCCACTACACAGATACATATGGGATAGTCTCTATATAGATATATGGATAGCCACTAAATAAATATATGGCTAGCCATTAAACAGACGTGTGGATAGCCACTAAATAAATAAATATATGGCTAGCCACTATAAATAGATATATGGATAGCCACTAAATAGATATGTGAATAGCCACTAAACAGGATAGCCAATAAATAAATATATGGCTAGCTAGACACGTGGATAGCCACTAAATAAATATATGGCTAGCCACTAAATAGACATGTGGATAGCCAGTAAATAAACAGGCATACAGGAAACAGGGCGACAAAACATCTGTATACATTATTCAGATGTGACTCAACCTTACTCATAGTGACATTCCGGAAATTCTGTTACTCATGGTTTGCTTTCATTCATGAGTCACGAGGCAGTGAGTATAGTACGTTGCTCACACTAAGATTAACTCTTAATGTACCGCTTTAAGGCGAGTGCTTCTGTGTAAATGGATAGTGGTAAATGGTTGGAAGTTAATCAATAATCTATGAGTGTCAGATTCTCTCTCACTTTTCCTCTGTTGTGTTTATGTATACAGTATACATACATATGTATATACATATATATATATATATATATATATATATATATATATATATATATATAATATATATACATATATGTAATTGTAATAGCCATAATGCCCTCTTAACTCTCTCGAATTCTTCGCGCTTTATTGGATACGCTTGTCACTACAAAGCCTTTAAGATCCGTGCAAGAAATTGAAGTGGTTGTGACGTCCGGTAGCGGGAAAAGAACCTGTGTCACCATAATCATAAGGTCACGTTGCCGACCTGACCACGAGAAGGATGTATCTGGAAAAAGTGACCAGTAGATTCTCTACACACAAACGCACACACACACACACACACACACACACACACACACATATATATATATATATATATATATATATATATATATATATATATATATATATATATATATATATATATATATATTATGGTTGCTCCAGTTACTCTCCCGATTTCCATCTTTCCATCAAATATTTAAATATGAAGCTGTTAACACCATGCCTTTCTCTATCCTACATAGAAACCACAACAGTCAACTAATTATCAGATACATGATTACCTAACAAGACCAACAGGGATTACAATGGGATTAATTGCCAATTGCCCTTTTGCCTTCTCTCTTAGACAAAGAGGGAATACCCACCAAGTAACAGATATGAAACATTTACGTGAGAAATTTGCCCGTACAGAGAAAAGGTTCTGAGTGGTATATACGAATCTACAGAGACCTTATGAGAGAAATGACAGAAGTAATGAATGAGAGAAATGATAGAAGTAATGAATGAGAGAAATGACAGAAGTAATGAATGAGAGAAATGACAGAAGTAATGAATGAGAGAAATGATAGAAGTAATGAATGAGAGAAATTATAGAGGTAATGAATGAGAGAAATTATAGAGGTAATGAATGAGAGAAATGACAGAAGTAATGAATGAGAGAAATGATAGAAGTAATGAATATAAGTTGTTGATTGAATAAAAGTTTCTTTAGAGTAAGTGAACGGGAGAGTGACTCGTTTTGGTGCAAAGTAATATTACAAAGACAAGGGTGCTTTGTAACTCTATATGGCCATTTAATATCTTTATGGAAAGAGTGACCCAAGAAGCCAGAGGGATGAATGGAGATAACGTACGCGCAGACAAACACGTACGAGCCTTCACGTACCTCTCTTTCCGTGCAGTTAACCGTGTTCTTTCGAGTACGGGCCAAATATTAGTGAATGAATTTCAAACTGTTGGATGATGTCACAACAGGCTACTAGCCTGCTCTGTTGTCGCATCGAAATGAATAATCAGCGACAACATCGGGAAAAACTGTCGTTGAACTGCCGCGGTGAGAATGAACAAATAAATAATAAAAGAATGTCGAAGACATGTGGGGGAAAATAAATGAATGAATGAATGAATGAGTTGACGCTGAAGAAATGGTGAAAATGAATGAGTGTAGAAGACGTGTGGTAAAAATGAATTCATAAATGAATAGATGAACAAATGAATTTACCCTTTTAAAAAGGGGTGAAAATGAATGAATGAATAAATGCCCGACTCATATAGTGAAAATAAATTTGTGAATGACGAAAGCACGTGATTAACATGAATGAATAAAACAAGTTACGTCGAAGTGAAAAAAACTGCTCGAACGAACCACATCAGTGTGAGGCAAAAATGGTTCAGTGGATGAACAAATGTCCAAGGTTGTGGTGAAAAACGAATGAATGGATGAACAAATGTTCAAGACTGTGTTGAAATATGGATGAATGTTGAAGAAGTGTGGTAAGAATGAATGAACGGGCGCTTTCAAAGACGCATAGTATGAATATTTCATGAAAGAGTCGATGACGTGTAGATAAAACTGGGAGTTTTGATTGATGAATTAACACTTAAATTTCGTGGTGAAAATGAACGAACAAATGAATGTGTCTGAATAAATGAATTGCTGTCGAAGAAATGAAGTGAGAATGACTCAATGAATGGCAAAGGGGCCATCGAAAATTCAGTTAAATTGTAAGTTAATTATCAAGATTTTCTCTGACTAGATGACGCAATGAGAGGAATCTATATTAACGACAATAACATACGAACTATAAATCAATTATTTCCATTATTTCTCAAAAGGGGAAAAGATAAATCACAGCCCATCAACCAAAGAAAATCTTTGCGACACGATCACTCAATACAGTGATATTTCTATCGACGTATCATCAGTAACAATGAATTTTGAAAGAGTATCATAACGAGGCATTACAGTCTCTCTCGTCCCCAGCCGGTCATGACGCGAATCGGGAGGCTGAGTTACACCGCCTGAAAACCTGAGTCGAGACTAAAATTTCCAGTCGTTCCTGCGAGAATATAATTCATGTGACGATTTCCAATCTGGTTCCCTTAACCCATTTTTTATCTGATACCCCGAGACATAATTCAAGAGATAAAATAAAAAGTAAAGGAGAAAATATCTCCTACGAAAAGGTACTATCAGCAGTTGTCCTTACACGCTGCGACGACGCCAGCGTATCGAACATGTCTTACGGTTTTGGGGTGGCCAGCCATTACGCTGGAAGATTTGGTAACAAGAGTTTAATTACTTTCTAATTTGATAATATTATTTTCTAAATCACCCATCTGATCAAAATATAAATCGTTACATCTAATTCGCTAAACAAGCGTAATTTCAAAGCTATTTCTTAAAATGAGGCATAGAAATCTCTCTCTCTCTCTCTCTCTCTCTCTCTCTCTCTCTCTCTCTCTCTCTCTCTCTCTCTCATATTTAAAAGCATCCATAACTGTAGTCTTATGAATCAGATTTTTCTTCTTTGAGAGGATCTTTATTTCTTTTGCACTCTGACCACACCCCGTGTCCTTAATTCATTTACGTAACGTTTATCTGCTTTCAAAGCCGGCACACTGTCATGCGTGGGTTCTCACAAACAACAGCCTGCATTTCACTCCTTTAGAGCAAAGGTCACAAAGATATTTACTACCAAAGTAGACCAAGGAGGTAGAGCGTAAGTTTCTGGAATAAAGTATCCTAGCATAAATATGCTAACACACAAATGAGGAATTATACTTCTTGGGTTATTGAATTGAATTGAACATAGAATTTGGGCCAAAGGCCAAGCACTGGGACCTATGACGTCATTCAGCGCTGAAACGGAAATTGACAGTAAGAAGAGTTGAGAGGTGTAACAGGAAAACCTCGCAGTTTCACTATGAATCATTATTTTGCTAGGAGAAGGTGGGAAGTAAGATGGAACAAAGAGAATATGAAAGGAGGTACAGTAAAAGGAACGAAAGGGGTTGCAGCTAGGGGCCGCAGGCACGCTTCTTAGGTTATTCCTGGACCTGTCACTCCGACCTATTAACAGGTACCCCAATTACCGAGTCCTCCAGCCCTATCGTTACCTATTTACAGGAGATCACGAAAAGAGACGCACAATACTCGTACAACCAACGTCGGCAAAGCACGTGAGGCATACTTCGCCGTTATTGGTTGAGGTACTGATGCCAACCAATCAGAAAGCTAATATGGCTAAGAGACGTCACATTTTCGCAACCGACTCGCTATTTTGACTCGGCTGTTTGACAATGCCTCCAGCCAGGTGGCATCTGTCAGTCTGCTAACGCAATTGAAACGCGTTTTATTCATCGATGCTCGCGAAACTCGCTGAAGGAAATAAAACGGAAAGAAAAATGCTTCTTAAGATCTGAATAATTTACTGGCGATCTTTTTCCCGTCGCGTTGTATGATATCTAAAAGCAGCTAATCTTTATGTCTACATTATAATAATAATAATAATAATAATTATTATTATTATTATTATTATTAGTAGTAGTAGTAGTAGTAGTAGTAGTAGTAGCAGCAGCAGCAGTAGTAGTAGTAGTAGTAGTAGTAGTAGTAGTAGTTGCATTCAAAATAAGTAAAAGGCTAGTAAATTCCAAATATTTCACGGAATGGTGGTGCCATCCAAGATTTTGAAAACGGAGTGAAGAAAATAACAAAGATGAACTAAAAAATAATATATATATGATATATATCTATCTATCTATCTATATATATATATATATATATATATATATATATATATATATATATATATATATATATATATATATAAATGTTTACATATTTGAGAAGTGATTTTTATTCCGAAGACTGGAGAGAATAAATGCACCGCACGATTAATAAAGCACTTTCCTGTTTTTACGTTTGAAGTGAGTTCTCAGACTAATGAAATGCAACACGTCGAAGACACAAAACCCATCAGAAATATGTGAATGAGTGTGAAAATAAGTAAATAAAAAATATGGTTTCCTTAACATTTCGTCCAACACCTGTGAACTTACTCAGATTTTATGCACTTTTTGATAATAATATGGAATGGAATGGAATACAAGATTTAAGCCAAAGGCCTGTATGTTTTGAATACAATGGTTCTCCAACTGGTGTTTTTATCTTCAGGTTTCAAAGATCGATACTGATCTTGCCCATAGTTTAAGAATAACGAACATACTCGTTTACGTATATTGTGGAAACAAATTTAAACAAAACTAAATCACATACCCTCATTAAACGGTATACACTGGATAGTCATGAACCTTTGGGAATTCACCTACTTTACATCCCACCTTTTTTTTTGAGCATTGTAAGCCAACCTTCAACATTAAAATCATACTGAATATCCTATTTTCACACAGCTGCTAGCCTTCTATTACAAAATCAGTTACGCAATCAAAGGTGCATCAATACAGGAAATAGATGTTCGCGACCTCTGAACTTCCCTCAAGTCATTGCAAATTACCTTCACCCAAAATCTGGTTACGATTAAATCTGTGCGCATGCGCAGAGCCCCGTCAAGATGGCTACTTCCTTATGGGTTCGGTTAGATTAAGTCAAGACAGGGATCAGGGCGCTGGTGGAGACCCGTGCAGGAGCTGTGAGGAGGAAAGGCATTTTAGGAGACATGACTTGCACGTTTACTAGCGCTCACCGAACCACTGCAGTACTCGATTAGGTTAGGTTAGGCTGTCTGGGAATTGGAATTTACGGGTGTAACAGAAGGAAAACTTCGCAGTTGCACTATGACACATATATTAGAGAGAGGGTGGGAAAGTAAGATGGAAGAGAATATATATATATATATATATATATATATATATATATATATATATATATATATATATATATGAATGATTTTTATCCATCACCGTGATTCATATACAAGCATTAAGCTACAAACGTCCTTTAATATCTAATTCTCTCTATCTCGGAAATAATATATTTTCATATATGTTATCCGAAGGGGAATTTTTTAGTTGACAATAAGTTCGTCGTCTCGTGGGCTCGAACCACGGAAGACAAGAACTCGGGACTACAGTGACGCGATTTTAATCACATGGCCAATAAGTAGAGCGAACTGGATATTAAAGGGCGTTTGTAGCTTAATGCTTGTATATGAATCACGGTGATGTGAAAATTCATTCATATATATATATATATATATATATATATATATATATATATATATATATATATATATATATATATATATGATTATTATCACTTTGTACGTGATTCATTTATCACACATTATCACAGGTGAAAAATAAGAAACGGGGTATAGGTCCTGACCGGTTTCGACTATATTTCCTAGCCATTCGTCAATGGCTTGGAAATAGAGTCGAAACCGGTCAGGACCTACACCCCGTTTCTTACTTTTCACCTGTGGTAATGTGTGATATATATATATGTATATGTGTGTATGTATATATACCTGTATGTATGTATGTATATATACAGTGTATATATATATTACATGTGTGTGTGTGGGCAATAATAACTGACACAAAAACCCAATAATGCAACAAACCATTGATTCCATAATGCAGAACACGCACGCAATTTTCTCATTATCTGTCAAAACGACGCTTATCACAGAAAGATAAAAAAAGTAAAAAAAAAAAAGCCTGACCTGATGGTATTATCTCGAGCCTTTTCCTTCAACATTTGCTACATAAGTAATCCCATTTTGCCGCGCGTCCCGTCGGCCTTCGAGGATTTAAAATACATTTCCCGTCTGCAGTGTGTTTGTGGAAAGGGGTCACAATGAGGCTTGAGATACAGAAATTTTTTTTTTTTTAACGTGGGTGTTTTCTTTCCCGTCTCGTAGACCTACATAAAAATCTGATTGAAAATCAGCGTGACCTCGTGACGTAGACATTACCGCCCTGAAAGATGTGCCGTGAAGGCGTCGCAAGGACAGTATTCCTTACCTTACAAAAAAAAAAAAATAAAAGAAAATAAAATAAAAATAAAAATAAACAAAAAAAATGAAAAAACTGACAAGCCGACGTCAAAAATATCAAGTGTCCTAAATATATTTTGAACTAAAAATAAAGGACAATTATAAATAATTTCAAATACAAAAAAAAAAAAAACACTAAAGTGGACTTGCGACTTCAACAATAACGTGCAAGCAGCCATGATCCTTAAGCCTTGGATCCAACAGAAAATCTGAACATATTGGAACATCCTTGAAAAAAAAAAAAAAAAACTCCATTGTGACTCTTTAAGGCAATGATTCCGGGGGTCCCCGGAACACAATTGTTGTCGTTGTTGTTGTTGTTGTTTTGTCATTATTAACTTATTTATTTACATTTTCATTATTTTTGTGATTTTCCAAAACTTCTCGCGGACCTCCTACTCCATAGTCACGGACCCCTTGTGGTCCGGGGACCCCCAGTTGAGAGCCATTGCTTTAAGAGACTCCTGACAAAGACTCGCCCTCTTTCCATCTTGCTGGGAGGTCAAGAATGAAGGTGACGGAACAGGCGTTTAATTGCGTCTGTTCGGGAGAGAGTGAGAGTGTGACCCTGTACGGAGTAAGTGAGTTTGCGGGAGGAAAACTCATTTCAGAGGGAATTTGACACTAATCAAGCGCGTGGCGTAAATGACTCTCTCTCTCTCTCTCTCTCTCTCTCTCTCTCTCTCGCCGAGATTTTGGGTTATAAGTCGATGGAGCTGTGCAGCCTCCCAAGCACGTGCTTGGGATGATATTATAACTTTTTAAGCATTTTTTTTTTTTTTTTTTTTTTTTACCTCCGCAAGCGAACTTAAACTGAGACTGCTTACTCCCGTGTTTGAATTTTTGTTTCTTTGTATGTCAGCAGTAAATCTCCAAAACGTGGCCAATGGAATTTAACAAAACACCACCAAAAGATGGTCCACGTGACTTGCAACATCATTAATAATAATAATAATAATAATAATAATAATAATAATAATAATAACAATAATAATAATGTCCCCTTAAAAAGAATGGCTGCATGATGCGAGTTAATCTTGTATTGAGACTTGTAACATCGTTAGTAATAATAATAATAATAATGCTGATAGATTCACAATTTCGTGAAAAACAATCTGAGTAATAAAAATCCACAATTATATAGTAAATATATTACTATATAATATAGGTGTTCGAAAGTCTTTGGTTCTTTTCACATAGTAATATATTTACTATATAATTGTGGATTTTTATTACTCACAATAATAATAATAATAATAATAATAATAATAATAATAATAATAATAATAATAATAATAATAATAATATGTCCTGTTAAAAAGATTGGCTGCAAGATGCGAGTTAATCTTGTATTGAGTCATCTCAATTCTCCTTATGATCCTCTTCAAAGTTAACACTGGACATCAACCGGCCAATGTTCATACTTCGGAGGAGAAATATATTAACAGCGTTTATACAGCAGTTTTATTATTATTATTATTATTATTATTATTATTATTATTATTATTATTCAGAAGGTGAACCCTATTCGTATGAAACAAGCCCACTACTGACTTAAATTCACGCTTCCAAACAATACGGTGTTCATCAGAAATAAGCAACAGAAGGTAATGGGAAATAAAGAAAGAAGGGATCACTTATTAAAAATAAAAAAAATAAATTACCAATCAAATGAACAAACGAAAAAAATAAATTGAAGTTTTATTCTCTATATATACAAGAGACAATAATAATAATAATCGATGATCCAAATTGAAGACTGAGGTGTGTTCCAGGTAGATTCGTTAATTGAACTGACGTCAGGCACTAGCTGATCCAGAAAAATTTCATGGGGGGGGGCCAACATTTTTCATATTATACACACATATATATATATATTATTTCTTTAATCGATTTTTTTTATTTCCATTTCTATATTGCTTATTTATGTTATTATCTAAATCTTCAATATTATTATATTACCATTATTTTTCATGGGGTGGGGGGGGGCACGTACCCAGGTGCCCCCGCCACTGGATCCGCCGGTGACCTCAGGTGTGGATGGCACAGGCTGAGCGGAGGTACAACGGTCATCGAGCATTCTGGGTTTACCTTCGTTTTATCCAACGCTAATTCTTTTTTTTTTTTTTTTCCTTTTACTTCTTCATTCATCCTGTATTATCGCTTTCTAACCCAGCTGTTATTAGTTTTCTTTCGTTTATTCCGCCGTCATTATAAATA
>NC_089755.1:45845120-45877620 GCF_040412425.1 Macrobrachium rosenbergii
ACCGTTATGTTGACACATCTAGGAATCGGTCACAAATTCTACGACCGAATTTTGCAATGATTGCAAGATAAACAGGCCCTATTGCACCTATTATTGCACCTTCATGCTTCCCTCTCTTTTCATCATGCAAAAATAAGGCAAAGAGAACTTGTAACTTGAGGAAATAAAATGCTTAAAGAAAGCTGAATGGGAAAATGGATCTCAAGATTTGACAGCTACTGAAAGATGCAACAGTAAAAAGCTGAATAATTAAAAGGCAATTAAAAATATGAAAGTTTAAAAGACAATAAACAATCTGAATAACGAGAAGGCACAGAGAGCTGGCAAGATTTGAAGAGAAATTCTGCGGCGTGGAAGTCATACCGTGATTGAGTGGCTGACCTGGATATGTACGGTATGTTTGGAAAAAGGAAAAATTCCAGAGGAATGGGTGACAGTAATAATTATTCCAGTTAATGGATGGGAGGTGAACCGTAAAAGTTACTAGGAAAAACATAATTAGGAATCCTTAGGACGGTGTATTGTAGGATTTGGATTAAAATGTGGTAAAAATTACACAGACCTAGACAAGACCAGTGTAAGTTAAGATACGAAAGAGGATGTGGTATAACCGACAAATAGTGCGAAGTTGTGCTTACAAGGAAAACAATGTAAGGCCACAGAAATAATAATAACAAGTTTAAAAACTATATGAATACGCAGAAAATATCCATATATACATATTTCATATTCTTCTTCTTTTATTAACGCGCTTTTTTCCCATTTTATATAGGCAATATACATATAATTATACATACATGTGTATATATACATATATATAATTATGCGTATATATATTCTTCTTTTATTAACGCGCTTTTTTCCATTTTATATAGGCTATATACATATAATTATATATACACATGTGTATATATGCATATATATAATTATGCGTATGTATATATATAAAATATGTATATAAGGATATTTCCTGCGCATTCATATAGTTTTTAAACTTGTTATTATTATTTCTGTGGCCTTACGCTATTTTCCTTGTAAACTGAACTTCGCACTATTTGTCGGTTATTGCACACCCTCCTTCGCATCTTAACTTACACTGGTCTTGCCTAGGTCTTTGTGCAATCTTTATTACATTTTGATCCAAATCCTACAATACACCGTCCTAAGGATTCCTAATTATGTTTTTCCAAGTAACTTTTACGCTTCACCTCCCATCAATTAACTGGAATAATTATTTCTGTCACCCATTCCCTCGGAATTTTTCTTTTTTCCTTTTATAGTACATGAGGTTTATACATATACACACACATATATATGTATATAAACCTCATGTACTGTAAAAAGAAATTTCGTAGTCATATCGATTGTCTGCAACCTTATGCGTACATTTTTGATAAAAGGCATCAGTGCTCAGCGAAAGCTCTTTTTTTTAAATACATACATACATACATACATACATACATAGACACGTATATTTATATCTTATATATATATATATATATATATATATATATATATATATATATATATATATATATATATATATATATATATATATAATAACTCTAGATTATCTATATATTCTATATAAGTATATTTATGTGTGCGTGTGTACTGTAAATGTTCATATCCTTGCAATATCACGTACTAATCAGCTTTCTGAATATATGATACACTTATGATGAATACACTTAATCATTATACTTCATTCACAATACCGTTAAACTAATCCCTCTTTATACATCCATATTCAGTATGCAAAAATACACAATTCTCCATTGTGCTTATTTTGCGATTACTCATTATGATTACGCAAAAAGTTGCAAGAGAATGAATAGAATTATCATTAGGGAAAGGAGAGAAACGAGTTGAGAGAGAGAGAGAGAGAGAGAGAGAGAGAGAGAGAGAGAGAGAGAGAGAGATGGAAAAATAACAGAAGCGAGTCTCGATATTCCACGATGAATTTAAAAAGATTACGCAGCAGGACAAGGGTACAGCGTTTGTTGTTTGTCTACAGGGAAGGGGGCAAAAAAAAAAATTTTTTTTTTGTTATGGTATTTGCAGACGGTCGTGGGCGAGAGTGGGCGGTCCTTGGGTGACCCTTTTCCCGCCTCCCTGCCGCCCACGCACACACGCCACTCTTGGCCACCTTCCAGATTTGATAATACTATTGATCTCCGTCGGTTCATTCTCAAATTTTAGGCCCCACCCCTTTCGGCTATCATCTCTCCCCCCTCCCCTTCCCCTCCTTCTTCTCACCAACCCCCTTTTTCCCTCCCCCTCCCGCCTCCCTACCGATCCTCACTATATTAGCTTTCCCACCATCACCCTCCCCTCGAACCTCCCCCCAGCCTCCTCCTCCTCCCCCTCCCACCTCCGCTGTTTCCTCCTCTGCCCACTTCTCCTATTTCCTTTCTCCGTCTAAACCACACCTCGTTCTCTTCCTCCTTTTCCTGCTTCTCTTCTATCTACTCTTCCTCCTGAAGGCTGCCTCTCCTATTTCCCCTCTGCTTCTAAAAATAGCATCTCCTACTCTCTCTCTCTCTCTGTGTCAAATATCGTTTACTGCTAATTATCTCTATCTCTCATTCTCTCTGTTAAATATCGTTTACTTCTGATAATCTCTATCTCTCACTCACTCTGTTAAATATCGTTTACTTCTGATAATCTCTCTCTCTCTCTCTCTCTCTCTCTCTCTGTCTAATATCGTTTACTGCTAATTATCTCTATCTCTCACTCTGTTAAATATCGTTTACTTCTGATAATCTCTCTCTCCCTCTGTGTGCATGTAAAATATCGTTTACTGCTGATCATCTATATCTATATCTCTCTCTAATAATAAAGAAATGTTCATCTCTCTGCCTATAACCACAGTTAATAATAATTTCTCTCTCTCTCTCTCTCTCTCTCTCTCTCTCTCTCTCTCTCTCTCTCTCTCTCTCTCTCTCTCCCTATTGTTTGATAATACCGTTCATTTCTTCCATCTCTCATTGGGTATTTCTGCTGTCTCCCAAATGCTATTCCTTGTCATCATCCTTGTGGAAAACGCTTCTGCAAAAGGCAATAGCAATATCTGATCTAATTACCCGGCAGTCAAGAGGCTCTTCCTGATCATTATATGGCGTTAGCGGTTATTTAATTTCCTGTTTAAATTCCTCGAAAGCAAGCGTCTTATTAGATACTGAAACATGATGCGCGGTTTCCGTAGAGTTTATAATTTCGTTTCTCGACTACTGATGATGTGGACATGCTATGGTAACGGTAGTTTTTCACTACAGTAATATCGTTAATTACCGAAGCCTTGCAAAACCTAGAGTGAATGCTTTTTTGATGCTAAGTCAGTTAAATTACTGCCTTGATTATTATTATTATTATTATTATTATTATTATTATTATTATTATTATTATTACCTGTAAGTCGACCTTCTTTCAAGCATTTAGTATTGACGGTGATAATCATTGTTATTATTATTATTACCTGTAAGTAGACCTTTCAAGCATTTAGTATTGACAGTGATAGCTGCATCTGCTGCATTCAATTAGCAGAAAGACAGAGAAAAGGCTCTGTATAAACAGAATGCAGCTATCACTTTCAATATTATTATTATTATTATTATGATTATTATTATTGTTATTACGCAAAATGGAAAAAATAACACAGGAAAATTGACTTGCACAGCAAACTTCGAGGGTAGAATGCAGAGAAGACAATGACACAAAAAAACCAATCCACACTGTTGTTGACATCATTGTAAACACATAAGGATCATTATAAGGTAATGTACATGGCATATTCGACCGATTCTTGACTCCAAAACAAAGGGACGTTTTCTAGGGTGTAATAGTAAACAAGCGGACGTTTTCTAGGATGTAACACTAAGCCGAAATTTGCTGTATTTTGAGATTATTCTTAAAACTAAAACGTCAAGTAAAAATTGAGCGTAGAGTAGCAACCGTGCCTTGTGAAAAAGCGAAAAGGCATTAATAAATTTTACGATTAATGTTAGCAGCCTGATGAGAGTGACAACGAGCCTTAATGAAATCCTAGAGACAGGGAAGTAAGGAATGGAATGGAATATAGAATTTAGGCCAAAGACCAAGCGCTGGGACCTATGAAGTCATTCAGCGTTGAAAGGGAAACCTACAGTAAAAAGGTTTGAAAGGTGTAGGAAACCCTCGCAACTGTACTATGAAACAATTGTTAGAAGGTGGAAAGTAAGATGGAAGAATGAGACTATGAACGGGGGTACAGCAAAAGGACAAAGAAGTAAGAGTAAATGCGGGCACACCACTATTGCTGAAAATTAACGAGGAAATGGTGCACACAGACACACACACATTCGGGGCATCCACATACTTCTAGATAAAGCTAGTTGAATGTTATCTTATACTCCACTGTCAATACAGAACACGCCTCCCAATTAAAGCTCGCAGATATTTTTTCCAAGATATGATCATTAATGATCTCACTATTTTGCAAGTCACGTCATTGTGATCCTATTATTCCTCAAGAAATAACCTCCTATAATCCTCCCTTTTCGCAATTCATGGCACCACGACCATATTTTGCAATTCATAACACTAACGCGCCTTTCAAGACGTGACTTCCTTGATTTTTACGTTTTGCAGATATTGTAAGATGTGCCCATAAAAGACTTTCATGTTCTGCATGTCATGGTATTCCTAAATCTGGCGTAATCTTACCACCAGCTTCATTATGTCTGGATGGTTACAAAACTGGTTACAAACAATGAACCTATCACAGGTTACAATCTAAGATAATCGCGTCTATTGCTTCAGAATCAGAATCTGGTTGAGTGTGAGAAAAAATTACGGTGCGTCACATTTCCCGTGGTTGAAAAATAACAATATTAATAAGTAAACCACATTCATCAGTAACAAGTCACAGTGGATAAGAGCATGCTGTACAATCTTCCACTGAATAAAAATAAATAGTATATAACCATAAAAAAGAAAAACTACGGTAACCGAGGGAACAGTATCACAGTAAGAACAGATAACATTAAAATCGTTCAAAAATCAAATATATACGTGCATGAAAAGCATTTGAAAAAGGGAATTTAAATATATTAAGGATGAAAACATATACATTGAAAACAAACACTACCATCAGTTTACTTTCCTGATAACCATCGTAATTTTAATTACGCTTTTATTACGTTTGTATGACATATGATGAGAGCCAATTTTACAACAAAGCCCCAGAACGGAAAGGAGGTTCAGTAACTCAGGACAAAAACATGAGCTCATTGTTTTGCCTTCTGGAAAGACTAATTAATAAACGTGAAAGCTTATATTCTCTGGTTTTCGATATGAAAACTTCCCGAGGCAGTTCAGACTTGCTAATTTAAGAGACTTGGGTGCCATAAATAAAATATATCATAGCGTAAATCGAATAAATGAGTGTACTATCTTGTGCTGTTAACACACGGTAAAAAAATCCAGATATATGAATTTGGTCACTAAAGTTTCTGCATATTTCATTTGCATTAAGTTGGAAAATTCATTCACCAAAAAATATCTATCAACTTTTATTCTTTTCTGCCACAACTGTTATAAATAATTAATGAAAGTCAAATTTCGGTGGTCCAGGGATTACGTTGAAGTCATTCAATTTGGAATATACTAAACCTCGCGTCCCCGGCAGATCCCTAAACGTGCTTTTTAAGAAGTTACGAGATTTAGGGTTTTGTATTTTTATATAGTTTATTTAATGTTTTGGGAATATATCGCTCAAACTTATATCGAAAGCTATCGCTGCTTACCGCCAAAAGCTGTTTGGAGGACACTGCTCATTTCTTGAAGTATAAAGACGTACTCGATACGTTCTTACATTTTATCTACTTATTTATTGATTTGCTCACTTATTTTTTTTCTTTTCTAATAACTGATCTCTTCCTTCTGTATTCCCTATTGCCTTCTGTTACTTCTTTCTAATGAACACCATAATATTCTTTGAAAGCTTGAATTTCAAGTCAATGGGCCCTGTGGGCTTGTTCCATATGAATAGGGTTCATCTTCTGAATAATAATAATAATAATAATAATAATAATAATAATAATAATAATAATAATAATAATAATAATTAAGAGCTTCTAAGGATAAATAATAAAATATAGACATTACAAAAAATACACACAGACGATACAACATTGGACAATAAACCCATCATTTCCCATGCAAATTTACAGTCGCCCCGAATTCCAATATATGAAATAAAATTTTGCATAATAATGTTAATATTTGTCCAGTGACAGATTTGAAGCTTGAATCAAATAAAAAGTGGCAAAATATTAATGAAAACATTAGCATTTCCCTCGTTCAATCATATCATCACTTCTTAGGCAAATTAGTTGCATGACGGAATATTTATTGCATAGCATTTTGAGTTGAATATATATATATATATATATATATATATATATATATATATATATATATATATATATATATATATATATATGTGTGTGTGTGTGTGTGTGTGTGTGTGTATATATAATATATATATACATATATATGTACATATATTATATATATAATATTATGTATATAAGACAAAATCCACGAATTCTCTTTCCTTCGTGGACTTCGTCTTTATTTTATATATTCATCACGTTCCATATTTTCGTGATTCAGTTATATATATACACACATACATACTGTACATACATACATACACATATATATATATATATTATACATATATATAATATGTATATATATATATATATATATATATATATATATATATATATATATATATATATATATATATATATATATATAATACGGATCTGGTTATCAAAATTTCCATACTTCACTTTACATTTGCAAGTTTAATTATAGATGTACGCACAACTGCGTGTTTTTATATTCGTGCGGAAATATGATCAACCATATGTTCTAGTGTATTACCCCAGTCGTGACGTATATACTGTACATGCGTATGTAACATTTTTTAAGCATGCCAGAGTTGGTGACATGGAAAAAGCGAACAGAGAGAGCATCGGAAACACTGGCGCCAAGTATTTTTGTTTATTAGCCAACACTCGATGTAAATTCTCTTATTCATCGTCTACTTGGCAACGTTTCCCCATGTCGATTTGTTTCACTTGCTCTACTACATCCGCCTACACCGAGTGTAACGCGGCTGCTGATTGGCCAGCGAAGCCCAGCAAGAGGCTACGACTCTCTTCCCTTCCCCCCCTTCACCCCCCTCCTCATCTCCTTCTCCCGCCTCCCTTCAGTAGCCGGACCGATCCTTCCGAAGACCGGGAAAGCGGGGCGAAATTAAAATCCTCGAAATTCTCCTTTTACGAAGATTTGGCTGTCGCTTTGTGGGGTGATTTTGGCATGCTGTTCATATGAAAGGATGTCCTCCATAAAGCGATCGCAAAAACTTCTGGAAATCCAGCCTTCAGGGCATGGCGGCGCGAACTGCGTCCGAAAACGACGAAAGTTTCCTGCTGGAATCTATGAATGGCTGGCTGGAAAACCACTGCGTTCCTCCCGCCATCAACCACCCCCTCCTCGTTCCCAATCCCTCCCCCCCCTACCCTTATCCAAAACATCTTTTCCTCCTCCCTCCCCTCCCCACCCCCTCATTGCGACCCCTATCGCTCCCTCCCTCCCTATTTCTCCACCACTTCTTCCTTGTCATGATTATTGGACCAACCCAAAGGGCGGGGAGGGGGGGGGGAGGGAAACGCTGTTTATTTATAGCCCGCGAGAGCGTCCACGGGCGAGATACGGCGAAGACACTTACATGAATCTCGTTTGCAAAATGCATGGGTGACGCCACATCAGAACACTCTCAATAATGCATAAGGTAAAGCTGGTCAATTCATTCGCGTGGCTACGTCAATGGAAACCAATATGTTGGCGGTACGCTTACATGTCGGTACATGTCAAATAATGATGATGATCAAGATCAGTTCAAGCACTAATACATACAGTATAACGATGTTAAGCAGCACTTATACATACATATACACACACACACACACACATATATGTGTGTGAGTGCGTGTACGTGTTAGCAATGGAGTGTGTGTATGACTGTGCAACAGCAAGCTGGAAGTAATAGTGGAAACTTAATTATTAGAGCAGAGACCCAACTAAATTTATACGAACGTAAGAAATACAGAAAAATTACCCTGAATGAAATATACTGAAACTACAGTACATGAAGTCGGGTACACTGTATGAATGAACATAAGACAAATAAACATCCTAATTGTACGAGTTATGCATATATACAGAAGACAAACAAAAAACAATATACACACTATAAACATGATTATACATACTATATCCATACCACAATTTAAACGTACAAAAAATAATAAAAAAGAAATGGGTTTAAATAGATACAGCTTAGAGGGATTGCAAAATAACGATAACTAAATTGTACATTGGAAACGTATATATAGCATCTGCAAAATATTGTTCAAGTGGCAACACATGCAATCCATTAACACTAGTGCAGAGAGAGAGAGAGAGAGAGAGAGAGAGAGAGAGAGAGCCTCACAAATTTATGTTGTTGCAAATAGGGCTGGAGGACTATATAAGGAAAAGCCTAAATTCGAGTATATGAAATGCAGGACGGAAATAATTCCCATAGACAGACAGACAGACAGACAGAGATGAAAATGAAACCTTCAGTCTGTCACAGCTCGTGTTACCACTGCCATCATCGAATCTCTTTCGGCAAGTTTAAAATCGTCTATTTACAAGTTGGAGAGATAATGTGACTCAACAACATCCGGCTTTCGCTCCTGAGCAAATTGGTGTGTCGTCTGGCGCAGTGAAGAAGGGAGATGGAGGGATGAGGGGGGGTGATAATAATGTAGGAATTAAGATGATAACGGATAAGTATCGAACTTTGAAATCTAAAAAAAAAAAAAATACAAAAAAATACAAAAATTGGAGAACAAATGTTATTCAAAACAACATACAGTTTCGGGGCGTCATGCTCCCTCTTCAGTGTGGAGGCGCTGGGTTTTAATTGGAATTTGGAATATAAATTTAGGAATTTAGGCCAATGGCTAAAAGTAACGTTGAAACGATTGTTCGGAGAGGATGGAAGGTAAGATGGAAGAAAGAGAATATGGAAGGAGGTATAATAAAAAAATAATGAAAGTGCTTGCAACTAAGGACCGAAGCGACGCTACAGAGAACCTTAAGTAATGCCTACAGTGAACCGCGTGAGGTGAAATGACGGCACTACACCCCTACAGGAATACGAATGAACACTTGAAGAAAGTAAGCGAGAGAAAAAGGAAGATCGAAAAAAAACCCAACAGATAACGATCTTCAAAAGGCTACACGTCATCCAACTTCAATAGTGGCATTTAATCCACAAAAGGTTCAGATGACATTCTTCATAAAGGTGACAAACAACGAACTCCGAAATGTGACGGCTAATGATCTTTTTTTTTTTTTTTTTTAAGGACGACGGCATCAGTAATGACCTAGTTATGAGGTTATTATTAGAAGGATAAAAACGAATTTCATCAATGAACAGCAGAGTGGGACTTTTCCTATAAGAGTCTTCCAACCTCGTCCGACTCAAGGCCCAATCCTGAGATGAAGATTTATTTTTTGAAAGGAAAAAAAAATAATATAAAAAGTGAACAAAACCATAAATGGGCACTATTCCGGTAACAAATAATCGGCAAAAAAGACGCCGTACATGAATTTATTGATTTTGAAAACAGAAAAATGCAATAGACGAATCCAAAGATGAAGAATTTATGTAAAAAAAAAAAATCTGCAATAGCGAACCCAAACGGATCGCTCTTTATGAAAAAATTAAATAACGGACACGCAAGCTTATTTTGAATGCCAAAACAACCTGCGCGGAATCGCTGTTCTCGACTTCATTTTGCGACTCTTCATTCATCATATTCGACTCGACTCATCACTGAAATCATAGAGGCAACGAATGCAATAAACACCTATTGGAGACTGACTTACTAGGGTTCGTTCACCCCGTTAAGTATCATCCTCTTACGCCTTTGATAAGAGACGCGAACCCACGGAGCCCCGCGCATGCGCAGCTCTCTTCTCCCCCGCTGTAGCAGAGCAAGGGTGTCATTAGCAACGGAATTTTGTGAGGAGGCTCGAATCAGGTTATACGTGCTGGCGCAAATGGCGGCGGATAATTTACGTCAAAATCACAGGCGTTATTATTTGGAAAATTAAGGCTTCAAGGCACAAGATGTTGAAAAATATTCTGACCTTGAGGGTAATAATAATAATATCCTTTCCTTCTGAATGAAGGGGGAAGGGGTAACGCCTTTTCCTCGGTGACATTTTTTTTTTCTCTCTTAATTTCTTCTTCCTTGGTAATCACTCCAATTTTGGGAGAGGAGGTTAATTTCCATGGCATTTTTGTAACCAGAAATTACGTACGGACTGATGATCTGGGCTTGAGAAAACAATTTACGTAACATAACCAAAACCTTCATTAACACCATATTATATGCATGGCATTTTCTCTAAGGGGGCTTTTTTTTATTTTTTATTTTTATGTTTTTTTTTGCCTATTGAATATTTTCGTGGTTGCGTCTTCATGCTTCCTCTTTTCACTTAAAAGTAACACAGCGTTTAAAATAAGATAACCTTTGAAATTGTTATATATATATATATATATATATATATATATATATATATATATATATATATATATATATATGTATATATATATATTTATATATATATATTTTATTATATATATATACATACATATATATATATATATATATATATATATATATATAATCACCCATAACCATTTTCTTCTAACTAAGAGAGTCTTTAAAACAACGTAAGTCCCTATTACTTTCTTCCTCATGCGCAGTCACTCACTATATGTATGTATATATATTTTATATATATACATATAGATGTATATATACATATATATATAATTATATATAAAGTAATATATAATATATATACACACATATATATATATACATATATAATATAGTGAATTACAAACTGTAAAAAAATAGAACTCCTAAAATGAAAGCTTCGTATAAAAGTCCCCGCCAAGGACAATACGACCGTTACCTAACGCCGTCATAACGTCCACCAACGAAGCTGGACGAAGGTAATGTTTTCACGCGAGCCTGTGAATGCGTTGGCCAGTTTTCTTCCAGTATTTCGAAAAATTGATGAGCCTGTTTATATCAAACTCCCTCAAAGTAATCAATCTCGTTAATTATTATTATTATTATTATTGCTGTTGTTGTTGTTATAAGAAAGAAATCAATTCGTCTAACCTGCTTCCACAGCACGGATTATTATTATTATTATTATTATTATTATTATTATTATTATTATTATTATTATTTTTATTATTATTGTTGTTGTTGTTGTTGTTGTAAGAAAGAAATTAACTTGTCTAACCTGCTTCCACAGCAGGGATTATTATTATTATTATTATTATTATTATTATTATTATTATTATTATTATTATTATTGTTGTTGTTGTTGTTGTTGTTGTTGTTGTTGTTGTTGTTATTATTATTATTATTGTTGTTGTTGTTGTTGTTGTAAGAGAGAAATTAACTTGTCTAACCTGCTTCCACAGCACGGATTATTATTATTATTATTATTATTATTATTATTATTATTATTATTATTATTATTATTATTAATCTTGTTGTTCTCAGAAAGAAATTAGCTTGTCTAGCCTGCTTCCACAGCACGAAGCCACGCACGCGAAGGAAATAACGGAGCAAATAATTACTAAAGACATGCTAAATAAAAGGAGGCATTGCATAAACGGTCAATATTAATCTCAACACAGGAGCCAGCGTGACGCAGTAAGATGTTGCACAACACAGAGTTGGGTTGAGAATAGGAAGCTCCGTGGTCAACCACTTTAACAGAACCCACCACCCCCCACCCTCCTCCCTCCCACCCAACTCACTCTCACGCACCCACGCACACAACTGAATGAAAACAAAAGACGTCAAATAATCATCAAAATGAAGAAAATAACCATAAGTGAATGAGGTAAGTATCACGAAACGAATGGCAATCGGAACGAGATACCTTGCAAAAAAAAAAAGACCAAGTTTTTGTATGAAAATCTAAAATACGACTTTTTTAATTGGTTGTCATTACTACTCACACAGCTCTCGTTACTATTCATACACCGCCCTATTATGTGGCTGACGCTAATGACCAACAGCGAAAATGCTGCGTAAAGATTCATTACAGGTTCTGTGCAGATAGATAGCATAGAATTGAATAGAATATTGAATTTAGGCCAAAGGCCAAGCGCTGGGACCTATGAGGTCATTCTGCGCTGAAACGGAAAGTGACAGTAAAAAGGCCTGAAAGGTGTAACAGGAGGAAAACCTCGCAGTTGCGCTATGAATGAATTGTTAGGAGAGGGTGGATAGCAAGATGGAAGATAGAGAATATGAAAGGAGGAAACATTAAAAGCAGTGAAAGAGGTTGCAGCTAGGAGCCGAAGGGACGCTGCAAAGAACCTTAAGTAATGCCTACAGTGCACCGCATGAGGTGCACTGACGGCACTAACCGCCCCCTCCCCTCTACGGGAGTGCAGGCAGATAATTCTACCGAATGTTGGGAACTGGGACAGCTGCATGATCACCCAGCTGTCATATAGGCTAAAAAGCCACACAGTTAAAAAAAAAAAAAAAAAGGAATATTGGCACCTGACGACATATTCAAAGTGATGACAATGAGAAACTGTAAATACTGCATGTCTTTTTAATTTCAGGTATCTAATTATTCGCACACATGTCAATTAATAGCACCGCTTGGTAACGAAATATGTGTATATACAGCATAAAGTTACATCCACGATGGAAAATTGAAACAGTTTTAATTTCCCTCTGTGGCTGTAACTTTGTTCACACACACACACACACCACACACACACACACACATGTATATATATATATATATATATATATATATATATATATATATATATATATATATATATATATATATAATGTTTGTGAATGAGGGAGCCCTTGGGATACACCATAATGAACTAAGTCTATGCCTACGGTTCCCTGAGAAATTTAACTTCGTCAGGAGAGGGTTGTTCGTGTGCTCATGGTAAAGAGACGGAAAACAATACTCCAATACATGTTCATATTTCTCTGGTCAGTTATGAAAATGGATTATCGGACGCAAGCCTCTCTTGGAAATCAGGCTTACTGGAAAGCTAGGATATCAGAGAGAGAGAGAGAGAGAGAGAGAGAGAGAGAGAGAGAGAGAGAGAGAGAGAGAGAGAGAGAGAGAGAGATTGTGTAAGACTATGCAAAAAAGGCCATCAATAATAAATTATTTCACTGGAGAGTTAAGAATACACCGAACACTAAGAGAGAGAGAGAGAGAGAGAGAGAGAGAGAGAGAGAGAGAGAGAGAGAGAGAGAGAGAGAGCAAAGGGTCACCAAAAACTAAACTATGGATTGCAGTACATGCTACTAGAAAGAGAATGTCGAAACAAAGAGGCATCAGAAACCAACAAGAAATGCTTTCACTACAGAATTAGGTCTGTGCTAGGATATATTACAACGAGAGAGAGAGAGAGAGAGAGAGAGAGAGAGAGAGAGAGAGAGAGAGAGAGAGGACTGGAACGTTGTGTTGCTGCCATGACAACGCGCGCGCACACACACACATACACACACACACACACACACGTACAACCTGTTTGATATTCTTTCAAAATCTCCCCTAATACACGAACCAGCCCCTCCCAGCCACTGGGAAATGAGATGCCTCCTTGCCTGGCATCTAAAGTACAAATAGATTAATACGCCGCATGAAACAACAAGGAAGTAAATTAATAAAAATGAATTCCATGAGGTGTTTTTTAGTGTTACGTGACAACGCCTGCCCTGGCAATTCACCTCCGCAGTTTCATGAATTGACTGATGAGAGAAAAGCAGCCACTGACATCCACGGAGTTGTCATTCACCAAACCAAGCAGCTGTCATTCACAATTCCATACAACAGCATTTGAATGATTTTATCGCGCATTTCTCGTTAGCTCCGTGATTCATGCCTTTTGATGTGGACAGTCCATTCTTAGATACGCGATCAAACAGTTTTAGTACTATTTTTTCCCATTTCACTAATTAGCAAAGATTAATTAACTGACCGATTAAAATAATTTGGCGTCCTAAAATTCCTGTCAAACACCACATATAACGTGTACTTAGGCCTATTGGCCAAAAGCCGTACTGGCATCAGCCCAACATAAATAATTTTCCATCTGATTTGGCCTTCGAAGCCAAGGATTAGGGTTTTTGTGTGGTGTAGAGAGAGAGAGAGAGAGAGAGAGAGAGAGAGAGAGAGAGAGAGAGAGAGAGAATTTTAAGCTACAACAGACTAAGTAAACAGCAGACACTACGTACAATAATCGACATAAAAATTTCAACAATAATATGCATAGCATAAATCTCGGATCCAAACTTCACATAACTCACTCTACTATATTCTAGAAATTAGATACATTTTAATCTCATAACCAGCTAAAATACGTTGCTGTTGGTTGGATTTTTTCGTATCACAACAAACACTTCGTTAAGTTTACCTTGCGCTGCTACTCTAAACCAGGTTTAATAGAGTACTCTATTAATCCTGCTCCAAACAACCTCATCCGTTGCAGACCGGTGTCTACTGTAAATTTAAGTTGGCTGGCGCCCGTCAGTCACTCAACATCACGCTTAAAAATACGCAAAATTGTTATTCAACTCATTAAATTTTAGACGCTCTTGTTTAGATGGGTATTACCGCATAATTTGTGGTCTATGTTTACAGATCACTATGTGTTGCTTACTATCTTTGAGGGTAACGGACGAAAAAAAAAAACTCGATTGGGGAACTGGTCGGTTTTGCAATCTCGAACGACAAGTGTCATGGCGGAAGGAGCACTTCTTTCACAACCAAGTATTTACGCACACGGCGGTTTGCTACCTAGTCTTGAAGAAACTAGACTTTTAATAAAGTCGCCATTAAATCTGTCTGGTGGCACTGTTCTTTGGTCCACAAATAACAGAACAGACTTCTTGGAAGCAAGTTTACAGAAAAGACGTTTTCGATAGACCTAACCCTAACATGTCGTTCCACACCAATCACTGTGGCAAAAGCGAAAGGTGATTGCTTTGTTCTACTAGTACTGTATTTATAATTTAATTCTTACGCCCAGATATATGCACTATTCTATCACAATTTGATGTCGCAAGGCAGTGGATAGGATGAAATTGTGAAAAATAATAAACACAATCATATGCGAAACCATACAACGTGTAAAAGGGTCAGCTAATTACGTTAAGACATGAAAATAGTGTTCGAATGGTTATGTTCTGTCTTTGGCGGTTCGCCGACTGCTACCAAATTTTAATCCACAACGCATGGACAGTATTCTTTTCCTGCGACTGCCGATTTTGTTGTCTGTTCATTATAGTAAGCTTATACAAAGAGACCGGCCATAACCCACAAACCAAACTTAATTCACTGAAATGTTAAAGACCAAATTTCTTAAACGATATTCTATTTATGCGCTAGGTAATCCTGCTGGCCTATAACCGGAAGCCATAACTAATTTTCCATGTTGGCCTATAACCGGAAGCCATAACTAATTTTCATTACTCCTAACTCAAAGGAATATTTGTGAACATTTCAAAACAATGGCCGTTTTAATAACCTGTCTGTGGATAATAAACCATTTCACGTCAATCAATTCCAGGATATGTCACGCTTAGGCTAACCTACCTGGTATCAAGGTTGTCTTCCCCTTAAAAGCCTAACCTGTCTTACCTATATGATTAGGCTATTCACAGACTCGCACGAAACTGGTGTATTCTTACTTGAGGGCGTCTTTCAAGTGGTGTTCACTTCGTAAATAGCGTGCATTCAAACGTATTGGTTTACAGAATATCTTCTAAGTTTCCTGGATGTGTTACTTGATAAGCCACCATGTCTAAACCCTGGCCAAATTTTAAAACTGGTATGCTAGTTGCGGTTTAAAAAAATCAATAATCGCTGGGTTTCCACAAAATACCATACCATATAATTCATCCAAAGCTATTTGATCATAGGATTTTTACGTAGTTGACTCGCGTTATGTTACTACTGTTAGTTGCAGGGAGGTGTAAGAGTAATCGGACAAGTCCATTTTTCCCGCGTTGTCATAGCCCGCGCAGCCGTTCTTAGGCAGAAGTGACAGGCTCAAGCTAGGCCGCTTCCAGTTGATCTGTGTAAACTCTGGCATCAAAACACAAAACTGTGTATGTGTAACATTCGCGTATTATTAAAAACAAACTACAGTGCGTAAAATCAATGAAACTTACCTGGTCTGTTTAGTTTGGACCCGAAATGTCTGGGCTAGCCTACATTCCCAGCAGTCCTCACAAGGTCAAACCAAACACTTGACAAGGTGGACACGAAGTTTCAAGGTAAGCACCGGTTTTTCTTCACACCTGTTAGTAAAGCTACATACACAACGTTTTAAACCAGTTCATTTACACCATTATTAAAGGAGTAATAGTGAGTCAATAGCGGTTGACCACTGGCGATCGATTTTCGTTGTGATGACCCACCACTGGTGGATGACTGACTGACGGTGTCTATCAATTTGAACCATAAGAGTAGCCAATGAATTGAAAATACTCGTGCCTGTTTTTCGTGTGTGCGGTTACCTAATAGACGATTCATGTGCTTTATCGTATTTTAAATTGAAATGAGACCCCAACGGCAATGGAAGTTTAAGCAGGAAAACAAAAGGTACCATGATGGTTAAAAGAGAGGCAAGGTACTATAGAGCATTAGATAGAGATGAGAAGGGATGAAAGTAATTCTTTTGACAATAACCTGTGTATTTTATCGGTAAAAGATAAGGATAAATAACTGGGTAAATGAAGAGTGAGACAGAGTTTACTTGTAAAGAGACAGGCAAGCAAAATAACCGAATGTAGATAGCATAAAAGGGGGAGGGGAGGAATTGAGCATGATTACATTAAAAGTATGATCCGTTAGTCACTGAGTATGAGAATTGAAGACGTTATGAAAACTGAAAGATAAAATTTCAAGTCTATGATGCGGTTGACAAGCCAAATACGCATCTATGTTGATACTAGCTTAAATGCAGCGGCGTTATAAGCCCCAAAGTGTGTAGACCTATGCATCTGGTAACTTACGATTAGAGGTGCTTTAGTCGTCTTCTACTGCTGACTCGATTACAAACACCAACCGTCATTAGGCGGGATATTATGAAATGTTTTTCTTTTAATTTTTGTGACATTATGTTATCAAGTGATGGTTTTTTGTTTCGATTTAGCTGACTCATGATAGCACGGGCCCTTGCCGAATGCTGGAGGGTGTAAGAGGACTGATGTGGCCACCTGGAAAGGAATAAGAGTGAAACTGTTTTTTGGGAAGGGTATGGTTCAGTGCCTGGCTGTCATATGGAGAATATGAACTGACGCGTATGTACTTTTTTACTTGTCCACATATGCCTTATTAACGCGAACAGTGTTGCACCTAGGCATTACTAAAATTTATTTGCAGCTTTCCTTCGGCCCGAGCTGCACCCACTTTTTAGACTCCTGCTTTATCTCTATTCGAGCTTTCTTTCATCTTGCTGTCTAATCACTCCAACCCCTCTTTTCACTCCAAGCAATGAATGGCAGAAAATGCCCTAGTGCTTGGCTACACTGCCAAATTTTCATTATGAAATAAATCAGTGACTTTCAATCTCTGACAGTGGCGAGAACGCTAAGGGTTACCTTCCCAGTATCTCGCAGGAGTGAAAGGGCAGTTGTTAGCGCCATCAGAAGAGTCTCATCTGCCATTCATGGGGTGTTCCATCTTTTCAAAAGGTCCACAACCCTCCAGTAAACGCTATTTTGTTTTGGTTTACGGTGCATTAGAATTAAAGCCAATAGCACTCTCTAGGGCAGCAGTGACCAGATAGTACCAGTTATTACCATGGCTTTAGTAGTCAAGTTTACTGACACGCGCGCACAAACACACACACACACACACACACACACACACATATATATATATATATATATATATATATATATATATATATATATATATATATATATATATATATATATATATATATATATATATATATGTTGTATGTTTTTGTGCATGCATTCATGCCCACACAGGGTTTTGATAACAGCCAATTACGAAAAGTGTATTCCCTACACTTTGTATTTTCAGTCCTGGCTCATTATCCTGAAGGTCTCAAAGGCCTGTGTCCTTCGAGAATAGCCTCTGACTATTATTGTTTTTGCTCTCTCTCTCTCTCTCTCTCTCTCTCTCTCTGGGAGGGGGTAAATCGAGATTCTTCAACAATGGCATTGACGATGAAGAATAGAAACATCTCTAGGGTAAGAGCGATAATTAAGAGTAGAATCGGGATAAGAGGCGGAGGAAATTAAAAGAAGAGGAGGAAAAAGAAAGAGCTTGGGGAGTCTGGATCAGAAGGGGCGGACGGAGGGGTTGGCGGAAGGTGGGGTGGGGGAGGGGGGAACGTGCGCCGAGGAAGAAAGAACGGGCAGTTTTCATTAATTAACTGCCATAATGGATAACATTTTTCACCAGATAACGTTATGATGAGGAGTTTATTTTTCATTTCATCTTCACGTGAAGAATTCTCTGGAGAAGAAACGAAACAACTGGGTCTTACTAGAAGTCATTTTTAGTCGGTGTTGTACAAGATAATGTATTTGTACATTTAAGAAAGAGGTTTAAACATACGGCGGCGCGAGAGCGCTCCCACGCTTTTACATACGATAATAGATACGGAAACAAGGATATAAACCCTTATTTAACGTAATTCGCGTAAAAAGGGTATTGAGCCGACATTGGCCTAAACTCTACAATAGCAAAATAAAGGGTTCAAAAAATGTTGGATTAATTATAATGATGCTCTCAACTTCCATCCTGGCAAACTTCGCGGAAGAAGAAGCGCTATTATGAAGTTAGGGGTCATGAAAAGCCTCTGTTCCTTCATCGCCCAGGTCCATTAGTGCCAATGACTTCGAGGAATACGCGTTTTGCTTTTTGTCTGCCACGCCCTGTGGTGCTCCAACTGCTATGTGATGATGATGAACACTCCCCCCGGCCCCCACCCCTTTCTCTCTCTCTCTCTCTCTCCTGAGTATATTTAGTCATTCACACACGAGCACATTCGTTAACTGTAAGTTTTTTCTGTAATGTAAGGGAGCTCCATAGAAATAATAAAAAAAAACAAATGTCACTGCTACATTCACCCTTTAGGTTGGATGTCAATGGCATTTGACGACACGACGCCAGATAAAATTAAATTAATCAATCAATGGTGATCCCCCTGTGTAGTAAACTTCCACAAGATTAGCTGGTGCATAGACCTACGCAGAAGGTTCTGGACTGAGCGTCAGGCCCTCTTGCTTGATTATGTAACATGCAATACTCTAACCCTGATTATGTATAAGGTTAAATGCGCTTACCTTACCTTTCAGCCATGCGTATATCATACACAAATGTATACATAAATACATATCAACGTATGATATGTATTTATAAGTCTAATGATGCTCTTGAGGTTCCTAACGGCGAACTCCGCTGTTAGGTTATGGAAAAGACACTTTTTCGTCCGTGGTTACTATTATAACCAGAGCCTCCATATTAGGATCTCTGCTACAGTCCATCCAGTATCTGGGCTTGTCTCAGCAATGCTAAATTGACTATTCTTTCAATATTTTTCTTGAAGTGCATAGTAAGCCTACTCGATTTTACATTACTCATATACACGCAAGATTCACCCCTAGCATCAAAGAACCGAATATGGTCTACCGTAGCTAATGGTTCTGGCCCTTGCCCTAAATGGCCCTTAAATGCAGTAGGGTTTTGAATGAGATAAAGAGGCCTGATGTGAATCTCTGGACTCTTTCTACAAAGAGACAAAAAAGGTGTCAAATCATATCAATACTAGTCACCGTAAGAGCGCATTATACAATGAGCATTTATATATGTATACATACATATATACTGTGCATATATATTCAAATTTGCAAAAAAGAAAAAGTATTTAAATTTTCTGTATAAAACAGTATCACGATTGCAATAAAAACAACTATGATCATACAGGGGTGAATATAAAAAGAAGCAGAAGCCATGGTCGCTCAAGGTTTGGGAAAAGTTTGTTATCGCTCGAAAATATTTCATCCTCTTTTCCTTCACTTAGTGTAACCTGGAAGTGTGAGGCAAAGCAGAATTACTTAGCCCATTAATACCTCAGCGTTCTTGAACTTCCTCTGAAAAGAACTGGAATGACATTCATAATTCCGTATTGGCATTCTTTTCTTGGTTTTCCTTTGTTTTGATTATGGGATTCGTTCAAGATCAAGCATCCTTTGCAAATAACAAAAGTAAATTTTAAAGGAGGAATTTTGTGTTTACCATCATTTGTATACTTCCATCTTACCCAGCTCTTAAATCGGTCAAAAGTCTTGCAACTTTCGGAAATCATCGACATATGTTGTATCGCCCTGTATTTACGTCACTTACTTTTTTTCTTCTTCTTCTTCTTCAGCTTTCCATAGTCTATGTTTGAATGACGTTGCTTGTGAGTGCACTGTCTCCACAACGTATAGACCTGTGATTCTCATTCTCACACTGGGCATGTGCTCCTAAGTGAGCTTTGATTTCGTCGTTTGTCAGTAACAGTCAAATTTAGTATTATCATTATTCATCCTCATCAGTTTTAAAATGAATGTGTAAAAACCGGTCACGAAGATATCAGAACACAAACAAAATTCCTGTGTAAGTTTGGAAAAGCTTTGGTTAAAATGTATCCCGGTTAACAAACAAATCAGTGACAACAAAGTCTGTCTAAGATAAGGATATTCGACAGTGATCTAGTATGAAACTTTTTTAATGAAAAGCTGAAACAATATTACTCGTAAAACAATAGAGCCTCAAGCGTTAAGACTAAAATAAAAGAAAACTATGATCGTATGGTCTATGAAATTTAATTGCAGACGCAAATTTCAATGCAATGCACAGACTCTAGTTGGAGGAGTTTCATGCAACTAATGTTGCGGCACCGAAGGAAGACGTGTGCTGACTTTGTAACGGACTCCATAAAATAAACAACTTTTTCTGTTTTTTTTTTCCTCTTTTTTTGAAGGGCGGGGTCAAGAGTGTGAGCCATAACTTCGTTTTCTTTCAAAATACATTTTCTGTTACACGTGGTTTGGTCGTAGACTACGTTACATGTGATATAGGCGCCCTTTGGCGATTTAGCGAGGTAACAAGTCGAAAATGTTCTATTCCTGCCACTCTACATATATATGTATATATATATACATATATATATATATAAATGTATATTATATATATAAATATATGTATATATATATATATATATATATATATATATATATATATATATATATATATATATATATATCATGTATAACGTGTGTGCCCGTATGAGAGGAACCCAAGGTAAGGTCGACTGAACCAGAATCCTGGTAAAAAATTTGACCTGAGCGAGGGAACCTGCACTTACCCGTAACCTTTGCCATAAAGGGGGTACGTCATCAGTGACCTCCCGTGTAAATAACGCTCAGGTCAGGTTATGTATCAATTATGGAAAGCGAAGAAATGAAAGTAAATTCCAATGTAGGCTGCATTTCGCCATCATCACTAGGGAACAGGACCACTTACCTGGCTTTGATAGCATAGCATGGGGAAACAATAGGCCTACTCCGCTTTTAGCGTGTTCTCGACAAAATTGTGATACGAAAGGCGCCGAGGCAGAAATAAATGAACACTTATTAATATAAAAAAAAACGCTTAGAAGTTATGTTGCTTCACTGATTACGCAAAATATAAAATTTATTATAGAATATGAGCTGAGTTGTTGAGACTTCATTTCATATCCGGTATGAGTGGGATAGAAACTTATGGCATTGCTTTATGATGCTCGTCGTACGGTCTGTTTTAATTCGTTGTTAAATTAACCTTCGGATATGTCACGCATCATCACGGTGAAATAACGGATAAAATATCTTGCCGGCAGAAACGCAAATCTCCGAAAATGAAACTGTTGAGCCTGCGTACCAGAACCGTAAACCGTTCCCGTAAGGAAATATAGTACCGCCAGTGCACTTCACATGGTGCACTACATATAGGTATTACTTAAGGTTCTTTGCAGCAGCCCTTCGACCCCTAGCTGCTACCCCCTTCATTCTTTTTGCACTACCTCCATTCACATCCTCTGTAATCCATCTCACTTTCCACCCTCTCCTAACACTTGTTTTGTAGTGCAACTGCGAGGTTTTCCTCCTGTTATACCTTTAAAACCTTTTTTCCTCTCAATTTGCCTTTCAACGCTGAATGGCCTCAAAGGTCCTAACGCTTGGCCTTTGGTCTAAATTTTGTATTCTATTCCTACTACTTTTGGTAGTTTAGGGAGCGGGTAGACGGTTAGAGTATGAGCAGATTTTCTAGTTTCTTGATTATCTCAGCTGCCAAATTCAGCAGCCTGTCGCCAGGAGGTGATAGAATGACCAGCATTCTCGAGTCTGACTGTTACACATCATGTAACATCATGGCCTTTCATAGTTGTTGGTGTGAGCTCCCATGCTCAAGGGTACAGCTAAGGATTCTTTTCTTTATGTTTATTATGATTAGTTACTTTTGTTGATTATATATATATATATATATATATATATATATATATATATATATATATATATCAATTAATTGATTGATCGATAGTCTTCTCTTTTTCTGATTACGTTTCTCGAACCACTGGTCATGATTTGCGTATGGATGCTGTCCATATACATTCGTATCTTCTTCTTTTTTTTGTTTCTTTAATTATATTTTTAACTGAAAACCTTTACGGACAGAGCCAACAGATTATAACCCCACAAGGATTCCAGAGGGAAATCTGCCTGAGAGAGAGAGAGAGAGAGAGAGAGGCTAGTTATAAGAACAGGTGATGAATAATTAAATATGAGGGAGCAGAGAATGGAACCGATACACCTGACATTCAAGAGACGTCATCATAGAGGAGGACTGAATTTGCCTATTGGCCTCTTTCATTCGAATGTACGTTCACAACGAAATTAATGAATATAGTAACGCCACCTCAGTGTTAAGCGAGACAGCAAGCTGATTACAAGACTAATACTAATACCCTCAATAACTTCCTACTGACTTCCTGGACGTTAAAGCTATTGTGGATTAAGATAGCAAAGGCCTCTTTGCACGCACGATTATGGATATTTTGATGTTGGGTTAGTCTGTGAAAAGACGCCTTTGCTATCTTAATCCACAATGTCCTTAATGTCCAGAAAGTTAGTGAGGCTAAATTAAGCCGGCCTTATGCCAGCACGAGAGTGCAGAAGCGACTCGTAAGTGTGGTAAGGTGTTGAAGGGATGAACAGCCCCATAGACTCAGCCAAACCAACAAGGTGAATAAAAGATTATTATTATTATTATTATTATTATTATTATTATTATTATTATTATTATTATTATTATTATTAATATTATTATTATTATTAAATTAAAAGAAAACTTGTGAACAAAATTTTTGAAGCTAAGAATTTTGATATCTCAAAGTGACAGAATAAGGGAAGCTTGACCCTAAGACTCCAGAAGACCATGGAACAGAGGCTATGGCGTTAGCCGGAGTTTGAGAGCATCGGTTACATAGTCCTTAAAAGTTAAGAATATAATTAATTTATGGTATGAAAAGGAGAGAAATAATCTTAAAACTGTTAAGCCCTTTATTGTTGAAGAAGTGGATTTATCACTTGAAGGAATTAAACCACATGTTAAAACTACTGTGATTCGTACTTTAATATGAATCATGAGTTATGATTCCTAAGTTTAACTGAATCAAGTAAGTTTGGTTTAGGTCAGATCAGGTCACTTGGGTTGAAGCGAGGTCAGGTTGGGTCAGCTCGTTTTGAATTGGCCACATTAGTTTTCAGTGTAGCCCAAAATTTAACATTTTCAGTAAAAAAAAAAAAAATAGGCATCAGGAGTAAATAAAAACATTAGAGTAAAATGTTTTGAATACTTTATTGGTATCTTTTGTTGTGTTACAAACATTGACTTACGGTGACAGAACCAATTTAATGATTACTGATCCAAACGATTATTAATATTCAAATCTGAAGCAACGTAAGTTAACTGCGAACAGATAAGAAGACATATACTCAAATCAAGTCTATGAGTAACTCAATAAATAAATATATGCATACATATATACATAACACAGAGCAAATAACTGATGAATACAGAGATATATATATATATATATATATATATATATATATATATATATACATATATATATGTATATATATGTATACATATACATATATATATATATATATATATATATATATATATATATATATATATATATATATATATATATGCTGATGTTATTTCACTTTCTTTAGATAACTTACATAGTCTTGACGTTTGTGTTTTCTGAACTATCTTGCTCTGTTTCCATAAAAATAGTGCCTCTAAGAATTATTATGCCTTTTTAATACTGATGTTCACATTGCTGAAAAAATCAAATTATGTCAATGAGTGATTTTCAAACATATCTTCGTCATAATGGAAGAAGGTCAAGGCTTTCTAAATGAGATAGATAGATAGGCCTTGTTTATGTCGTTAGATAGATAGACAAATAGATAGGCCTAGCTTATGTCGTTTAGAACATCATCCGAAAATTGGGAATCTTCATTAGAAATTCATCCATTCATTCATTTACTGTTCCCTAAAGTTCAAACTCTTTATCAAGGAGGTAGGAAGACTGGTAAAACGGCAGGCAGACAGGCTAGACTGACAGATCGCTAAACAGTCACCGGTTAAACGACAGACAGATATGTGACAGATCGCTAGACAGTAACCGTACGCCGCCAAGAAAGTTATTCTCAACCCCAGCATCCAGAGAAGATCTCTGGATCCTACTCAGCTCAAAACAGAACGTAAATACCCTTCATTGTTTACGCCCTCTCACTGGAAGGAAAAAATACACTCAGGAGATGTTTGACTGCACCATTAACACACTCCATTCAAGCTGTAGAGTACCGGAAGCGACTTTAGTTTTGAAGAGTTCAGCAGGCTCGTCCGGATTTCAAGTGGGAAACAGGAGCCTCTCCAAACCTTGGAGGTGACACTCCAAGAGAATGTCAAAGTTCACGATGGTAAAGTTCAAAGGCGACTCTCTCTCTCTCTCTCTCTCTCTCTCTCTCTCTCTCTCTCTCTCTCTCTCTCTCTCAAACGCGCGCGCTACGGTATGGCTGGAAACCCTACTCTATTTCATTCCTTTGGGACATTCTCTCTCTCTCTCTCTCTTTCTCTCTCTCACGCAAACACACACACACACACGCTCGCGCGCGCACACACACTCACACACACACACACACTCTCTCTCTCTCTCTCTCTCTCTCTCTCTCTCTCTCTCTCTCTCTCTCTCTCTCTGTATCCGGATATTCTATTCTTTTCCCCTGAGGCAACCCACGATCTTTATCTCAGTCTCTCCTCTTTCCTGTTCTATTTGTGTTGTAAATTTATAAAGTGTATATCTATAGATATACTCTCTCTCTCTCTCTCTCTCTCTCTCTCTCTCTCTCTCTCTCTCTCTCTCTCTCTCTCTCTCTCCTTTAGATCCCGTACATTTCGTTTGCGTGAAAGCCGACATATTTTACATCTCCATATCACTGTTATCATTTAGGCCTTCGAGACAAATCCTTTTCAGTAACATGTCACTCAGTCACAGTATAGTAGTAGTAGTAATAGTAGTAATAGCAGTAGTAGTAGTAGTAGGAGAAGCAAAACAGCAGCAGCAGAGGTAGTAGTCGATTGATCTGTTTATATGAAATTTAGACTGTCAAGCCAAGCAGTGAGGCACTTTCAGCGGCCATTCAGCGCTTAAGACAGTGAAAAGGGGGAGTTGGAGGGGCTGGACAGCAAGATAAAGGGATACAGGAAATAAGGTAACATATAATATATATATATATATATATGTATATATATATATATATATATATATATATATATATATATATATATATATATATATATATATAAACTAGTACTGTTACTTGCTACTACTTTAAGACAGTTAAAATGAAGCAGAAAGAATACCTTGACCTTTTTCCCTCACGACCTTCAGCGACCTTATTAATATCAACATATTATTATTCCTTGTTAATTGAAACGTTTCTGAAATGGGTGCAACTTTGATCTAAGTGATGGTTCACCTTGTTTTTTAACTTTTTATTTTTTTTTTTTTTTTTTTTGCATAATAGATGTCGTTATTCGGCAAAGAAGTAACTGTCACTTGCGTCCGTTCTGTTCTCACGCACTGTTTATTTTCCTTGCGCGCGCGTAGGCGAGTGTACAGGGAAATAGGTAAGCGTGGTGTAGGTCAGTATATATATAGATATATGGACTTGCGTGCTTTATCATTCCTCACATACTTGAAAGTTACCCTTCAGAACATTTCCCTGATTATCAAATTTGTTCGTAATGGCGTAAAATAAAGTTAAGAGTGTGGACGTTTTGAAAATGTTTGTAAATCGCAATCCTGTTCCTCCTTTACGTTAGTTAAATCTGTATTATCGTGCAAATAAAGGTGTATCTTCACAGCCATCAGCCTACGTCGTTTCAGCGTCTCATGACTTAATTATAATGTATTAATGTACTCTCACTGCCTTCTTGAACCAGCCAAAATCCTCACACTCATCTACTCCACCCCTTAATGAAAAATGTGTTTCTGAATGTCAGTCAGGTGACAGAAAACTTTCTTGCGCGAAAAAGAACGACATCTTGCACGCGTAGCGAACTAGAATTTCACAGAACTCTCTCATCAATTTACTGTGAGTCGTTTGTTTTTTGTTTTTTTTTTCTAGTGCGCTTTCTCGCGATCATGATCGTCTTAGCCTATCTCCGTGAGATACCTCTTTTCGTGTTTTTTTTTTTTTGTGATTTTGTTTTTCTACGCTGGAACGTGTTGTAAAACGATCTCCCGTTACATACGCAGTCTTATTATTTATTTCTACTGACCTAGACAGAAACTAGGTCTTACAAAATTGGTACTAGTTCTTGAGACTTTCGCATTCCTGAAAATCTGTCTTTTTTTAGGAATATCCGTAGCTCTAGTTCATATCGTCCGTCTTTGTTGATGTTGTTGTTGTTGTTGTTTTTCATTCCTTTCTAAGCTGTTGTTGGTTATTGCGTATACGCAAGCAAAATCTTACACCTTTTATTGATGTAGGAATCTACGCATACATTCATACCTATATGCATCTGCTTGTGAGTGTTTTATGCACAGTTGGTAATGTGCCTTTCTGTGTATGTATGTTCATGTGTATATACTTCTGCATATGTACGTATTTGTAAACACAACATAGTGCATATATGTATACAGATAAATTTGTTGATATATAAATGTCATCGTCATATTATGCATATATGTACATAATGTATCCCGTTCCAGCTAATATATATTCTCATATGCCACTACATTGATTAAGAAACTTTAAGGGATGACACTAACTATCAAATCTGTATTTCATAATCGTGGTTATATATTATTTCTTAGATTTTTTTCCACATAGATACTCATTTATTTTTTGCGTCAAGATACTTCGAGTAAATTCCTTCAGAAGTTTCAGAGCTACTGTTGATACCAATAACTGTTTATTAAAGAAAAATAAATATTTTTTTCTTCATAGATAGTCTTTCGTTCTAATTGAAATATAATTTTCATATATATTCATCTATTAATTTGTTAAATGATTAATATTTACTTTTATTTTTTTTTTTTTTAGATTTTTTTAACAATCGGAACTGTTATTTATTTGGTGCCCTGGCCTTACATTTTAGCCTGTAGTGTATAACCCTGTTTTTGGAAAAAAGTTTCGTGAGTTATATCATTGATAAAGGAATCTCAACCTTTTGGCGACAAACAATGAGGACCAAACTCCTTTGAACAATCGTTGGTCTTCATTGCCTTTCCATCATTTGGGTCTACTGGAGTCAGTGATTTGTTTCGTCTGTCATTTCAATCATTGAATTTGTTTGTTTCGTCCCTTGAATGAGACGTGAAGTAGAATTTCCTCGTCTGGAAATGCAAACTCTTGTTGGGAAATGCAAGTTTATACAACTGATTTATCACAGTGCTATATGATGCGAGCTTCTGGTTTCGAAATGAAAATTCAGGCAGGTTCATTTAGAGGTAATGCAAGCGCGTCGACAAAATGCGTGATGCTTTGTCTGGATCTCATGCAACCTGAGAGATAAAAAGAGGCAAAAGAAGATTGAAAGAACATCTGGCGACCTTTGTAATCAAGCAGACGTTGGTGAATCAGTATTTCACGACTGACCCAGTTAAACCCAAATTCATTCGTCTGTCTCTCTCGCACATTTTCTCGCTGGTTTCTTCTAGTATTCACCTTGCAATTTTTTAAAGAATTACTTTGGATCTAAAATGCAAAACTCCATACGCGCAACTGGCTCCAAAATAATGGCTACTTCTCGATGCAGAAGGCGATCAATTCCAGCTAAAACTTTGGCGTCACTTCAGATATGGGGGACTTTGTGCAATGTGTCGAAAGAATGTCCTTGCATACCGGAAAGATATTGTTTTATATAGTATTTTTTTTTGGCTTTTTTTATTTGTTGTTGTTCTTTTTTGTTGGCCTTACCGATCTACAAAGCTACTTTCGAGTCGACATCGGAGCGAGAGGAGAGCCATCCAAAGGTAGTATTTATTCTTGAGTCTCGGGAGGTGGTGGTGGTGGTGTTCTGTCGAAATGTTGGCAGGTGTCTTTTTGGAAGTTTCTGATGTAGGTTTTTTGGAACCGGTGAGAAATCGTCTAACCCCAGTGTTGTAGAGGGTTGAAACCTGTGTTCACTTGTAGAGTTTCTTTTTTTATTTTAAGTTGACGTTCATTTGACGTTTCAATGGCGTAGAGTTTGACAGGGAAGCAACAGTCAGAGGAGGAGAGGAAGGTCTTTACAGGGGGACCCCCTTCTTGGCCGCCACGGGGAGCTTTTCGCCCATCAGGTAGGGGTTGTAATTTGGCTGGAAAAGACAAAGAAGGGGATTTAAAACAGAGATTTAAATCTCGCGGGATTGTTAGTTTGCTGTAAGAAAAATTGGGATTTTAGTACTTTCGTTCTTTCAGATCTATAATGATTCTGCTGCAAAATCATAAAAAGGCGATTTAGTTCTTTTTGTCAGCTGCAAAAAGAGGGATTTAATTATTCCATGGATTACAATTCTTTTGGAAAAGATAAAGAAGAAAATTGAATTCTTTCACAAGTCTACTGTATAAAGTAAAGTTTTATTTTTCCGGGGTTATATTTCTGCTGTAAAAACAGAGGATTTAATTCTTCCGGAATATTAACATTGCTGTATATATCTATAGGATTTAATTCTTCCGGGATTATTGTAATGCTACTGCCAAAATCTAGGATTTAGTTCTTTCGAATTTATTATTCCGCAAGGAGAAAAGGATTTAAATCACTGAACTATGATTCTGCAGCAAAACAAAACAAAAAAGATTTTAAATCTTATTATAATTCTGCTGATACAAGTGAGGATTCAAGCCTCAAATCCCGAGATTATGGGAGTTAAAGTGCCACGATACTAGGCAACGCTTATGTTAAAAAGAATTTTTAGTGTGTAATTTACGGATTAATTTTATGGATAATAATGATTCTAAAAGAATTAAATTTTAAGTCATTTTCAGTAGACTTAAAATCCCACAGATCAAAAAGATGATAATAAATAAACAATTTATAGAACAGCGCAGTATAAAAAAAATTGACAGACAATATTTACAGAAAATTGAAATATAAAAAACATAATTTCAGAAACTAAGGAATAGCGTACTTAAAATCCCACGAGAAACAATTTATAGAACAGCGTAATATAAAAAAATAGATGACACAGAAGATATTTATAGAAAATTGTAATGCAAAAAACAATTTGAGAAAAACGGGTTAACGTCAGAAATAGCGTAAAAATAGTGTCATAGCGTGATTTAATTACGTAAATTCCTTACAAATTGCACATCAAAATTACAGCTGATAAGATAGGCATTACATTGTAAGTACAGAGAAATACCTATGAAACTTGCTCTACAGATGCCCAAATAAACACGCATACAAGTGTGTGTGTTTGTGTATGTTAGCATGTGTGGTCGCTTCATCCACTCATTATGTCTCTGTGATGAAAGCTATTGATGCAGTCTTTATGGAATTGTAATTACCATAATTTGTTTTCCCAGTATTTTTAATAAAACAATTATATAATTCAACTTTGTACTATAAAGAAAATGAAGTCAATGATACTGAATAGAAATGGATTATTGCTGTGCTATAGATAGATAGAGAGAGAGATAGACAGATAGATAGATAGGAAGATAGTTACAATTCCCTGGATGAATAGACAGAGAGCAGAACAAGGGGCTGTGGTATTTGGCTTATTCCGAGTGATTAATAACTTAACGAAGGAGGCTGTGCCCGGGGAGAGCGGCGGCGTGACCTCTGACCTTATCCTCTGAAGTCTGCTGCTGTTAATGTAAACACCTAAGCATTCAGAATGTGCTCTCTCTCTCTCTCTCTCTCTCTCTCTCTCTCTCTCTCTCTCTCTCATATACATATTTGTGTGTATATATATGAGAGAGAGAGAGCACATTCTGAATGCTTAGATGTTTAAATTAACAGCAGATATATACAGAGTATACTATATATGTGTGTGTGTCAGTATGTATGTCATTTAGTTGCATGACTATTTGTATATATAAATATATATATATGTGCTAATATATACATACATTATATATATAAATATTTATATAAAGTATACTGTATATATATATATATATATATATATATATATATATATATATATACATATATATATATATATATATATATATATATATATATATATATATATATATATATATATATACATTATGCAATAACGTATATAAAATACTTTAAGAAGAAAAAAAAGGTTTTGCAATTCAGTTTCTTGAACGAAGCATTACGATAAGAAGGGAACCATTTAGACATCTGAAATTACATTCTATTTTCATTCAGATACTCACCTCCGCTTCGTGGAACTTCTTTGCAACAGGGTGATGGCCTTCGTTGCCCTGTGGGTGGGAGAAAACAAAGCTTTTCAGTCTGCTGCCGCAGAAATGACAGAATCACAAATTCTGAGAAGCCATTATCGTCTCTCTCTCTCTCTCTCTCTCTCTCTCTCTCTCTCTCTCTCACACACACACACACACACACACACACACATACATATATATGTATATATATATATATATATATATATATATATATATATATATATATATATATATATATATATATATATATATATATATATATGTATGTATATGTATATATATATATATATATATATATATATATATATATACATATACAAACAAGTCTCTCTCTCTCTCTCTCTCTCTCTCTCTCTCTCTCTCTCGTACTAGAGCCTAAGTTTGATAAATATCATCCTAAATATATAACCTTAAAAAGCTTTCATCTCAGTTACCGCCCCCTCCCCTCCCACACACCCCCCCCCCACCGCCGCTTCCTAAGAAATCAATTTTCAATAACATTTATTGCACAGAAGCAAAAGCTATCGAAGATAGTTACTGTTTAAAAAACATTATTCAGTCGAAGCTAACAAAGGAGGAATTTCTTTTTCAATTCACATCTTACAAAGAAAATTAAGATAATACGACAGTACGGATACTCTCGAATACACACACAAACACACACACACATACACACACACACACCTTGCAAACCAAACCATACTCACCAACTTGTACATGATCATGTCCAGGGCGGAATCCAGCACGCCCTCGTTCTGGATGGATCCGGCCAGGGCGCTGATCTCACTCTCCTGCGTGGAATCGGGGCACTCGAACATGTGTTCCGTGTCGCACATGCAGTCTTGGCGCCCCTGGTACTCTCGGGAGAACCCGGCCGTGTTCTCGAACTCCTCCAGGCACCCGTTGGCGGCTGTTTGGAGAGAAGAGGTGGGCTGTGATCGAATCATGAGACTACTGTAGGTTTCATTTTCCGCTTATAGCGAGTCTGAGGTCGAACAAGATTAGATGGCTATTATTATTATTATTATTATTATTATTATTATTATTATTATTATTATTATTATTATTATTATTATTGGAAAAACACATCAACAATTATGAATGGGTACAATTGCATTTAAGAATAATTTTTAAAGTATGTGTTAAATATATTTGTACACATACATAGCTGTGGATTTGTTTCTCTATTTCAAGACTCGTGATACTATGAGTATTTATTATTATTATTATTATTATTATTATTATTATTATTATTATTATTATTATTATTATTC
>NC_089755.1:45882620-45920120 GCF_040412425.1 Macrobrachium rosenbergii
GGGAAGCATAGGGAAAGGCGTCGTACTCAGGTACATTTATTTTGCCAACGTTTACGATTCATAATCGCATCCTCAAGGCTATAAATAAAGATACAAACGAACTTAAAACCAAGCACTGCATAATCCATTAAATTACACAATATTTAATCAAATTTAATGAACATCAGCATGTAGAAAGCTTGAAAATAATTATGAACAACTTAAAACAGGAAATTATACTAAACATTAAAAATATGTACAAAATATCTATAAGATTCTAAAAACAGTAAAAATATTTAAAACATTTTAAAACACTAAAAAATTTTAAGGCTATTCTGTACCTTATCCTCGCAAAGGACAGGCAGTGACTGAGAGTTTCGTAAAAACAAACAACGCACCTTAGGCAATAAACAACTGTACAGAGGAGGATTGCATATTTAAAGACGGAACTATCTTTTTATCATAATGGACTCCAGATTGTTAGGTCGTTTTCATTATGTACTTGACCTATAATTGCAAAGTCCTTATCTTCAATGTATGCTTTGCATGACCTAGAATGGTTCCTAATATTTGACTGTTCGGGATTTGATAATCTACTGCCCGTTCTAAAACTTACGCCCCTGTGAGGAATCTATTCTCACCTTGGTAGCCTCTTCGTACAACCCACATAAGTCCGTGATCACATCTCGGGCACGTATATTATAAATAACATTAGATTTTAGAAGAGGACTAAGGCGGTCTTTCATTCTGAACAGGGATCCGATCGTTAATGGATTTTTGGAACTATTTTAAGGTTTAGGGCCGGGAATTCTTTTGAATTATCGTCAGGAACTTTTTCTGAAAAGGTCATCATGTAAAGGAAGCTGGCAAACATTTTCAATTTTGGTGCTGTCAGAAACTGATGGTACCTCCATGAACCTAGCATTTAGCATTTTCCTTAGCATTTTAAACAATAGTTTGTCTGGAAAGCAGTTATTTTTAAGATACTGGGAAAGAAAGTTAATTTCCTCATTAAAAAGTAAACCAATTGAGGTATGGGAGAGGCCCTGTGGAGGAGAGTTGAGATAGTGTTGAGTTTAAAACTATAAAAACAAGAACTATAAAAATTGATACCTAACCCAGTAAAAGTCTTTTCTACAAAACCCCAGTGTAGAAGCCTTGTTCATTTCCTGGAATGAACAGGAAGCTGCTGGTTTTAAAAAAGACTTTACTGGGTTAGGTATCAATTTTTATAGTTCTTGTTTTTATAGTTTTAAACTCAACACTATCTCAACTCTCCTCCACAGGGCCTTCTCCCATACCTCTAATTGGTTTACTTTAATGAGGAAATTAACTTTCTTTCCCAGTATCTTAAAAATAACTGCTTTCCAGACAAACTATTGTTTAAAATGCTAAGGAAAAATGCTAAATGCTAGGTTCATGGAGGTACCATCAGTTTCGACAGCACCAAAATTGAAAATGTTTGCCAGCTTCCTTTTTACATGATGACCTTTTCAGGAAAAAAGTTCCTGACGATAATTCAAAAGAATTCCCGGCCCTAAACCTTAAAATAGTTCCAAAAATCCATTAACGATCGGATCCCTGTTCAGAATGAAAGACCGCCTTAGTCCTCTTCTAAAATCTAATGTTATTTATAATATACGTGCCCGAGATGTGATCACGGGACTTATGGGGTTGTACGAAGAGGCTACTCAAGGTGAGAATAGATTCACAGGGGCGTAAGTTTTAGAACGGGCAGTAGATTATCAAATCCTGAACAGTCAAATATTAGGAACCATTCTAGGTCATGCAAAGCATACATTGAAGATAAGGACTTTGCAATTATAGGTCAAGTACATAATGAAAACGACCTAACAATCTTGGAGTCCATTATGATAAAAAGATAGTTCCGTCTTTAAATATGCAATCCTCCTCTGTACAGTTGTTTATTGCCTAAGGTGCGTTGTTTGTTTTTACGAAACTCAGTCACTGCCTGTCCTTTTATGAGGATAAGGTACAGAATAGCCTTAAAATTTTTAGTGTTTTAAATGTTTTAAATATTTTTACTGTTTTTAGAATCTTATAGATATTTTGTACATATTTTTAATGTTTAGTATAATTTCCTGTTTTAAGTTGTTCATAAATTATTTTCAAGCTTTCTACATGCTGATGTTCATTAAATTTGATTAAATATTGCGTAATTTTAATGGATTATGCAGTGCTTGGTTTTAAGTTCGTTTGTATCTTTATTTATAGCCTTGAGGATGCGATTATGAATCGTTAAACGTTGGCAAAAATAAATGTACCTGAGTACGACGCCTTTCCTATGCTTCCTGAGATATATATATATATATATATATATATATATATATATATATATATATATATATATATATATATATATATATATATAATATATGATGTGTGTACATGTATGTATGTGCGTGAGATGAATATTACGTTTGTGTTTTTAATTACATAATATATATATATATATATATATATATATATATATATATAAATAATGTGTGTATGTGCGTGTGTATCAGTTAACAACATTCATTCAGCAAATATAACCAGAAAAAGCTTTACATGTCGAGAACAAAAGAACAAATAGCAAGAAGCACGACGCGAATAAAAAAAAAAAAAGAGAATTCATCTCGTGCGTCCTGCACCGAAGGCTTCCCCTAAATTGGGTCCGGTAACGGGAGCACGGGAAAATCCCCGGCTGTAACAGATAGGTCCGTTAAGCTCCGACGCCCTTTTCGGTTTGACGCTCCCTGGTCTATTACGGTCGGGCCGTGACCCACAAAACTCTTTGGGAGGTGTCGCTAGGCCCATAACCCAGTTCGTTTCGTGATGAGCTGATGGTGGGCGGTCGTGGCGCTTGGTTCTGTATTGGTTTTGGTAATGATCGTATTAAATTGATCATATGAACTGAAACGGTAACGGTTGCCATCAACTTTGGTGGGTCTCTCTCTCTTTACTTTGATGTTTAAACGATGATGACAATAATCGATTACTTGTGTTGATTGAGTTCGCGTGTGGAACAGACTTGTCATTTTTCGGAGCTGTATTTAACAATTACGGTGGATATAATGAAAAGCTATTTAACTTCTTGAAGCGATTATATATTATTACATTTTGCTCAATAATCGATTACTTGTATTGACTGCGTCCGCATGTGGAATAGACTTGTCATTTTTCGGAGCTGTTTTTAACCATTACCATGGATATAACGAAAAGCTATTTAACATCTTGAAGCGATTATATATTATTATTATTACATTTTGCTCAATAACCGACTACCTGTATTGACTGAGTTCGCATGTGGAATAGACTTGTCACTTTTTAGAGCTGCATTTAACAGTTACGATGGATATCATGCAAAGCTGTTTAACATCTTGTCGCGTTTAAATATTATTAAATTTTGCTCTGGAACTCTGTCCAAAAATTTACAATTTAAAATTTGCAGAATATAAAAATAAAAAAGGTGCGTTGCTGATGAGATTCTACAATCTTAAAGGGCCGCACATACAGAAACGTAAGCTATGACTTTAGATGATGTTAGCCCAGCAATTAGACAGTTAAAAGGCTATAGATCCCAGGGAGAAGATGGTCTGGTTAAGGGCAAGCACGTATTGATGTAGGTTGTCATCTAAAGAAATGTTTGAATCAGATATTGGGGGTCAAGAAGAGAGGAAAGACCTAACGAGTGGCTTGGTTTTATCGGCGCTTTTCAACCATCATTTGAATGGCTGTTATTGAAGTCTTATGAGTCGTGTCGTGACCAAATAATATGTGAAAATATACTGAATCTGGAACTCTGAGGGTTATTCTTTCTGACTAAATAAACCTACACAAGATGACGTTGGTAAAGTATTATATAATGAGTTTGATGGCGTGCGCTATGCTGTGGTGGAACCCGGCGCTGCCCACCATGTCTCCCCTACCTACCATGGGCGGACAAACAGGTTTGTAGGAGGAGGGTGGATGTGTTATGCCTCCCCTATCCTCCCGACCCCCTACCAACCCCGCCTCCACCCTGGACGGACAAACAGGTTTGCTGGAGGAGGGTGGATGTGTCATGTCTCCCCTACCCTCCCGATCCCCTACCTACCCCGCCCCACCCGGGGCGGACAAACAAGAAAGATCCACTCGGATTTTATTACTAGATAGAGAGATAGATAGCTGCAAGTTGAGCTGAAAGACATAAGTGTGGTACAGTGCTTGAGAGACAGGATTACTGTATCGTTAAATTCGTACTTAGCGACGTATTTCAGAATTTTTTTGAGGACTCTATAAAGGAAATGTGTGGTCTCTTGGCGTGAAAGATTCCTTTGCAGTGAAAATAACAAGTGAAAAGTTTAGTGCAAAGATTTCTTTCAGTCAGTGACTGAACTCATGAAATGGATGATGCTGCTCCGACAAATATCCTGAGTCCAAAAGAAAGAGTGGGAAAATATCAGACACAACAGATAGAACTGCGGTCCCTTCCGGGTACACACAGTGGTAACAGTGCACCTAAGGGCAATTTGAGGCTACTAACATTCCTTCAAAAGTGTCATTGAACCTATTCCAAGAAACTGTGAAACGGAGTATGTGACAGGAACTGTTTGTACCTTTTGAGAGCTTTCCAGGATTAGTTACACAAGAGTGAGAGAAAACAACAAGAGTATCAGCGAAGATAATGTTCAAATCCAATGTTTCGCACAGCCAGATAATAAACATTATGATGGAACCGCAGAGACAGATGAGCATTGATTCTGGAGGAACGAAAATGTACAAAAGAAAATGAAACGACAGAATTACATCCACGAGAAGATGGAATGGTAGACTCGGACCCTAAGAGGAATGTAGACACGTCGTCAGCAAGTAGATACACTGATGACAGATTGGTATCGAACTTTGTGGCATTTTCAAGTAGTTGATGACCCTTTAAATGATATTGACACATAACTGCCTGCTAGAATGAACCTGTCATTGCAAAAGATTATTTAGGAATGAGGAAGGATAATGGTAATGGCATGTTTTGCTGTCAAAACGATCGTGATGCGGATGCAGAGATAAGGTTCCAGGGTTGAGTGGAGCTTCCGTTACAAATCCAGTTTTTCAGTCATAATACCGAATTTACTTAGGTAGTGAGATTAGTCCTGAATGAAAGTAGACTAACGAAAAGTCAAAAGTAAAATCATAAAGGAACCAAAGAATTGGAAGCTAATTTCTTTACTACACAATGATTATCAATACATTGGTAAAATATCGGTCAGTCGTATGAAACGTGTTTCATGAAATGTGTGAGAAACAATTTTGTTCTTGTAAAATGAGATCGGTAAAACACAACAATAACTTTGCGACAGACATCATTTACAGTGTTGTGATGTTAATGAACATAATTAAGAAGGGGCAACTGCAACTAGTCCCGAGAAGGATATTAGGAATTATGTTGTGGAATAGAGTAACCAAAAGTGATAAACGTAACTGGGGCGGAACCCAGTGGTCAATATCTGAGACTGTAGATGGAATTACTATCCATTTCATGAACCGCGAGTCATCGTTTTTCTCAAATATCTTTCAAACTAATTATTTCATCGAAGTGGTACTTTGACACAGTGTACAAGACATCTCCCGCTAATCTTTGGTAATATAGTGCGTTGTGAAATGGTGTTAGTTAAGGCGTTTACTCTTGACTTTTAAAGGCAAAGTCGCATTAGTCATCAGGACTCGTCTACAGAATCAAACGTCCGCTATCCCCATAGGCAGGAAAGTGGGGGCGGAGATGGGGAGGCCAGGAAAGTCGGTTGAGGAGGGATGAGGAGGGAAGGGGAGGAGGGACGGGATGGGGGATAGTTTGGCGTGCTTGGCAGCACCAGTAAGTCAGAATAGCAGCAGCAACTAAAACCATTTGACAACGCACTATATTGCCAATTAGCAGAGTGTCTTGTACATTGTCAAAGTGCCATTTCGATCAAATAATTAATTTGAAAGATATTTGAGAAAAGCGATGGCTCGCGGTCCATGAAATGGATAGTAAATGGGTCATACTTGCACGACAGATGGAAAACTAGGACAGGAAGTGCCTGAATGGACTGACGATGGAAGATAGGGAAAGGTTAAGCTTAGAAAAACATGGAGGATAACAATGAAGAGAGAAGAAGAACAGGAAATTTGAGTTGACCTGAGAGAACTGGCACAGGACAGACAGTTGTTGTGAGAATTTATCGGAGACCTGTGCATCCTCTGGAGTGCTGCCGGAATTGACTGAGTGGCTGATTGAGTGACATAAGTACAATGGAATCCGTTGGAATTTATAGGATGCTCGTTCCACCAGCAAGAAAACTCACATGTTTGAGCAGTTAATCGTGAACTTGACAATCATTCGACTGGAGTGGGTTGCTGCGAAAGATGAAGAAGATGTGATTGGCATCCCAATCCCAAAGGACTTACTGAGAATCCTAGGAGCCATGTACCCTCTCTTTAAGAGAATAAAGGTTATACGTGGGAATTTTAAGTTGTCTTCTAATATCAAGACACACTTTCCATCAAGTAAAACAATGAATAAAAGCACTTATTTTATTTTAGCAAATTCACGAAAGTGAGGTGGAATAGCGGGAGAATGACTGGATGGATAAGAATTAAATATTGTCTCCCTGAAGTTCCAGGAATTTAATAAATAAAAACCCCTTTAGAACACTCCATTCTGGACGCATTCAGTTAAAGAGCGTGTGAAATTCATCAAGGTGAACGAAGTGGACATTTCTTTGCATCGTGTTCTACATATATGTTGAGACAGCATCAGATTATCAGGTCAGATAGCAACAACGTACATCAAGGAGTGATCAGAGGAATAACAGGTGTCCTGTAACGATCAGAACTCTTATTTCTTAAGCCAGAAAGATTAATGAGGGAAGAGGAGCATCACCATAAATTCCTCACAGCAAAAAATTACTTGTTTTGCCCTCTCGCTTAGTTGTAAATAACCTTTCCCGTGATTTCATATCGTTCATGTCTGTGTTTATATATATATATATATATATATATATATATATATATATATATATATATATATATATATATATATATATATATATAAGAGTTAACTCGTCAGTGAAGTCATTGTGGTAGTTGCTGAAGATGGATCGAATCCACAGTGACAAACCACTTGTCAATTATGATTCCCCCTTCAGTAATATCTTCGAGACAGAGAGAGGTGGTTGTCAAACGAGATTTGTAGCTCAGTGGTTTTGTATATAAAAATGTCACAGTGATGTAATAGCAGAAGATAAAATTTATGTTAAATATATATATATATATATATATATATATATATATATATATATATATATATATATATATATACATATATATATACATACATATATATATAAAGATAAAATCCACGAAGGAAAGGGAAAACTGGAGTGCTGCGAGGCCTTCTGTCGTCCTTTCCTTTGCAGTGTTCCCTTTCCTTCATGGATTTATCATTACCTATATATTCATCACATTCCATATTTTCAGTGATTCAGTTATACATGCATATATATATATATATATATATATATATATATATATATATATATATATATATATATATACATATACACTTTCACTTTGTTAAGACATCCTTCATCATTATGACATATCAAGTACAAAATGATACATTGCATCATTCCACTTATCCCCGTACCTCACGGGTACGTTTTGCATTCCAGTAAATGTGATGAGAGCAGGAACTTACCTGTGTAGCCGATGGGGCAGGGGTTGGGGGGGTTGCAGTAGGCTGGGAGGACGTCGGTGTTGGTCTTCACAGTCTCACTTCCAGGCTTTGGACGCTGTTTGGAAGGCTTTCCGTCTGGCCATTGGAAGAGAAGAAGAAGAAGATAAAATCATAGTTGGGGAAGGCGATTTAAGTAACAAGCTTAACCGGGCAGCAAATTCCTAAGATGTATGCTAGTATTGCACCAGCCCCGGTTATTTTGACATGCTCCTAGGTTAGGTTAGGTGAGGTTGCTCCAGCCCAGGTTGTTTTTCCATGCCCCTAGGTTAGGTTAGGTTAGGTTGGGTTAGACATGATAGAGGAAATTGGGTGTGGAAAACATAATGAGATTATTTCCAAGAAAATTCTATGGTTAGTTTTTAAGTTATGGCGCCCCGCTTTTTTCAGGGAAAGGTCTCGGTCCTCGGTTACATCTCGGGAAAATGCAACCGGGTGCGAATGAAAACAAGATGGAATCACTGGAAAGAAAGAATGAATAATATAATAATCAGGACAATCAGTAAATGATTAACGCAATGGGAAATGACATACAGGACAAATAGATCAAAGATGAAGTGATTAGAATGCTATGGCGAAGTGAAATAAAAGAAAAATAAGGAAAAGAACATGACTAGAAGAAAGGCAAACTAGAAACACGATGAATAAGTGAAAGATGAACTATCTGGTAGATAGTGACTACGAGTGCAATGGGGGAGAAGGACAGCCAAGAGGAGAAGGAGGAATAGAAGATATAGTAAATAACAGACAAGAAAAATAAATGTGTGATGGAATAACTGACAGATAAGAGACTAGTGCTCATTATGTGTGCAAATCTGTCCTTCACTGATTTTTGGGGCTTTACTTTGTTATTTAAAATGGGATTCGAGTCTCTCGAATCTTGCACAATCGGTTCATAGTCTTTTCAGCTTGATGTACAAGAGTGTGGACTCATGCTGAATAATGATAATAATAATAATAATAATAATAATAATAATAATAATAATAATAATAATAATAATAATAATAATAATAATAATAATAATGTAATGTGGTACTTATGTGCCATTTTCACTGTACTCCAAAGGTCATTATGAAGAACTAAATTTGCATCATAGAGTAAAATACTCTTTCAGTTCTAAGTCTCTTCGGATTTCAGAGAAACGAAAGAGAGAGAGAGAGAGAGAGAGAGAGAGAGAGAGAGAGAGAGAGAGAGAGAGAGAGAGAGAGAGAGAAGTCCGTTCAGCTAACTATATTTTGATTTAGAATGATGAAGTATCCAGTATCATTAACGGAATGATCTGGAAGACGCGAAGCGGTGAGCCCAAGGCGGAAGACTTGGCACACAAAGAAAAAGAAAAAGAAGAAGAAGACGAAAAAGCGAGCATTCCGCCATAGCGAAGGGAATTGGGATGATAGGGCTGCTGCGTCCCGAGATATAAATCCTTTTCCCCATACCGGAAAGAGAGAAGAGAGAGATCCGACGTCGCTTCAAAAATCGGATTACTCTTGCGGAAGACAGGTTTTCGGAAAGGTGAACCGAATTCTATTTACATGCGGGAGTGTGTGCCCGTGCTTGCGGGTTGGCATTTGTATGCGCGCGCACGCGTTCGGACAAGGGATATGAATGAAGAATACATTTGTTATTTCATTCATTCTTTTATGGAAGAATCGGCATCGATGAGATCGAAATCTCTTTGTTAAAGCATAAGGATTTTCATTCAGGTTGACAACTTTAACTTAAACACCCACCTCCTCTCTCTCTCTCTCTCTCTCTCTCTCTCTCTCTCTCTCTCTCTCTCTCTCTCTCTGTGTGTGTGTGCATCTGCATCGAATTTCAAATTGCCCTTCAAAACCAACCTTTCACGTTTGTCAAAACCGGCTGAATAAACATTCAGTTTGGATCCAGCCCGTGTTATGCATTCCTGTGTCGCAAGCGTGCATGCATATATGCAAACGCTGCTTATGCTTATGAGTATGAAGTCAAAGGATGCAGCCACTTCTGTGTAAGAAGCCAAAGGGGCTGGTAGTTTATATGACAATTTTTTTTGAAGATGAAATGTCCATGTAAGATAATATTAGATCAGATGGGAGTATAGAAAGTTATAAAGTTATTGCATACATAAATATTATATATATATATATATATATACATATATACACATATTTATATATATATATATATATATATATATATATATATATATATATATATATAAATATATATATATATTACTTAGGCATATTTTCTCTCATACAATTCCTTTTTGAAGTCAATGGCATTTTCTGCAGCTACCATCTTCTTATCTAGACTCTCCAATATTATACTTCTTTTTTCATTGGAAGCTTCTTAGGAATAAGGAAAATTCGTTCTGGATTCATTCTTTTTTTGATAGTCGAAGTTGCCTTTGAGAGGCGACGAAAACGGTCCGAATCGACTGAAAAAAGAAAAAGATTAAATGGAAAGAATCCTGAATGAATTTTCTCCTTATTCCTAAGAAGCTTACCTAGTAGAGAAAAAGAAGTATAGACTGATTGAGAGTCTAGATAAGAAGATAGTAGTTGCAAGAAAATGCCACTGACTCTGTAGAAATATATATATATATATATATATATATATATATATATATATATATATATATATATATATGTGTATATATATATATATATATATATATATATATATATATATATATATATATATATATATATATATATATATATATATATATATATAAAAGAGAAGAGAGAGAGAGAGAGAGAGAGATATAATATACAATACATATATATAATATGTAATATACAGTGTATATATATATATATATATATATATATATATATATATATATATATATATATATATATATATATGCAAGTTGTTTTATGTTGCGATCTTTACAGCACATAAGCTCCTTATGCTATTGACAAAATAACAATATTAAACTCTTACCGTAATTGTTGTTCATGGTGCTGAGAAGGGAGGAGTGAGAGAGGTATTCTTGATCCCTGATAGAGGGGCTTAAGGCCAGGGCATCATAATCTAGGGCCATAGGAGGCGCGGGCATCTTCTCCATGGCCCTGGGAGCCATTCCTTCGAGGGGTATGTTCTGACTGCAGTGCCAAAGAGAAGAACAGAATAATTAAGAAAGTATTGTTAGATATTTTCGAGGATTTTATTTTATTTTTTATTTTATTTATTTTTTTTTTCTTTTTGCAAATTTCAGTGAATGGGTTTTGCGTCAAATGAAAGATTAAAGAAAAGAATGTGAATAGCTTTCAGGAATTTTTTTTAATGTTTCAGGGTTTTATTCACACATATACGTACGTATGTATGTAATATATACATACTATATATATACGTGTGTGTATATATATATATATTATATATATACATATATATGTATATGTATATATTTACATATATAGTTATCAAGATGGCACAAGCTCTATATAACTGGTAAATCACAGGAAAAGATTCAAGTTAAGAAAAATATACAGAATGTTTCGTTCCTAATTTGTAACAAATCCCAGATGATTCCTCCCTTGAGCAAACAACAGTTCGTGAGAAATAGCACAAATTCCCGTTGTTCTCCCGATCCAGAATCGGTCACGGTAAACACCACACAACTGCGTTGTTCTTCCCTTCCAAAATATCTTTAGAGGAAGAATTCTGTGTTTTCACCATCGTAAATAACTTTAGATAAGTTTAGATACTCGACGCAAGACCCTTTCTTCTGCTCGTCCAGGTTCTCTATAGAAATACACAACCTAGGATATTCTTTTCTCCATTAAAAGGAAAGCTCTCCCTTGTGTGTGTGGAGAGGCCGGTGGCTCCTTAGCAGTAGGATACATTGTCTGGAGCTTTCCAGAAAGCCCATTGTCCTTTGCTGTCGTCTAATCACGTCAGGAGGAGGGCTACAGCAAACAACAAAGGAAAGCTGTAACCAAAACACAATGGCAAACTTGGAAAAATTTTCCACTTGGTTGCATTTATTGAGTCTAGCGGCAGACTACACTATGTGAAATGTCCTACCCCAATGCTTGAGACTGTGACCTGAGAGGGTGGTGCTTACCTAAGAGAGAGAGTGGGTGATAAAGAAAGAGAAGAAGGGAATTCTGATTACAGAAAGAAAGAAATCGGAGGAAAAGATCTGATTACGCAAGAACGACGGACAGGCGCTCAGACACAACGAGATAAGGAGGAGGAAGGGAGCTTCGCTAACCATATTGACAGACAGGTAGATAGATGGTTGACGGTTCTGTGAATGAGGCAACTTGATCAGTCCTTGCACAAAGCAAGCGCTTTACGTATACCTCATGATCATGTCTAGCGACGGACTTACGTCGTGTTTCGAAGAACCTTTGTGTAAGGGAATCTCTCTCTCTCTCTCTCTCTCTCTCTCTCTCTCTCTCATTTTTGCAGCGATGGTTAAGTAAGACGTAGCATACAGCTCATTCATGTTCGCTTTTTTGCTATTTTTCGCCTCTGTAGAAACTGTATTGATAATTTTGATCGCGGATATGTAAATGAAAAATGATGGTTTTAATTAACCATTTAATTAATTGATTATTAATTGAATGCACAATTTTTCAATAAATTCTCAGTTTATCAGTGATAAATTTTGTTGCTCTAACATCCTGCTTACAATTACTTTACGCGTTCGAATTTATTCTCAACTTTCGCTACTTGCAGCCACTTTCAAACTTTTTCCGTATAGAAAAATAATAAAATGTTTTTGCTGTCGTTAAATTGCAGTGGCCTTTTGCAGCACAAGCTTTCGTTCAGATTAAACCTAATAAGGGAAATTCAATTTTTAGATTTTATTTCATTTCCTCAAAGTGGAAACTCCAGCTTCTAAAGGGGTTTACTTCCTACTTCTCTCCCACTGAAAGTAACCAGCGAGTCTTTCCACTGTACTGGCAATCTCTTTACTGGTCAATCAGACCTTCATCTTTTATTCAACTTCAAACTTTGATTTCCTTGGACCCTTTGAAACGTTTTAGTGTTGTCACTAAAACGTTTCAATTTAATTTTCTCTAAAAGAAAACTATTGTCTGTCCGACCGCAATTTATTCTGTCCGCACTTTTTCTGCCCGCCTTCAGATCTTAAAAACTACTGAGGCTAGAGGGTTGCAAATTGGTATGTTGATCATCCACCCTCCAATCATCAAACATACCTAATTGCAGCCCTGTAGCCTCACTAGTTTTTATTTTTTTTAAGGTTAAAGTTAGCCATAATCGTGCTTCTGGCAACCGTATAGGATAGGCAGTTTTTACTTGTTTTGAAAGTCTCGGTTCTCTAAATTCAAGACTCAAAAATGTCTTGGAGAAGTAAGTGAACCTAAGAAAGACTCGCCATTCCGTTTTTATCGCTGCTTTTGAAATCTCCGCACATTTATGTTGTATATCCGTTTATATCATAATTCCTCGTAACCACCACATCTAAACGAAGCGCTTCTAGAAGCGTCCAAAAGGAGCGAGAGCTCTTGCTAATATTGTAACAAAATCGTCGTTCCAGCGAACCACTTCATACCTGGAAGACGCTTGTATGAAGCGTCCATCCAGAGAGGACTGAAATTCTGAATAACATAATTAACGTCTTCTCTAAAGCTGTTGCTCGTGGAACCCGTACAATCGCTTAGACCGAGGCTTCAGTGAGCTCGTTGGTTTTCTTGGAACACGTCGTGCGGCTGGCTCCGGAAACAGCTTAGAACGGTTACATATGTTGGAAGTACGATCATTTTTCCCTTAGTCGCCTGTATGAAAGCCCTGCGTTTGATTGAGACATGTCACATAAAGTGAATTTACTTCGTGTGTCGGTGGTTTTGAGTTAATTAATATGCTCTTCAGAGCGATATGAAGTCAGTACGTTTATTTCGTTGCTGAGAATTTATTAAAAGGAGGTTTTATAGTGATACTTCAGGGTAATCTAATCGTCACTTTCAAATGCTTGTCCTCTTTTATTTGACAGCTAATTCAATCTCTCTCTCTCTCTCTCTCTCTCTCTCTCTCTCTCTCTCTCTCTCTCTCCTTTTTTTTCTTGCCATGTCGATATTGGTAAAAGCTGTACTGCTGTCAGCTCGCCTTGCTCAGCACACTGTAGGCGGTACTTATGAGATAAGATACCTTGCAGCGTTCCTGCTAGGAGTCCTTGGAAATTAATAATAATAACTCCTTCACTAGAAGTTCATCCCTGATCCAGCAGTGATAGTGACAGCGTATATACATACATACATACAAACACACACACATATATATATATAGCTATATTGAATTTACACACAATATTATATATGTATTGTTAAATATGTTTTGTAGGGGCTACAAACATTTATACGTGATATGTAAACCACTGGGAATCTAAATTCAGTATCAGATAAAACATTACGGAAGAAGCACTGATTATATTTATATATATATATATATATATATATATATATATATATATATATATATATATATATATACATACTGTATATATATATATATTAATAATCTTCAGTCACGCACTTTACCTATTCATAATCCCTGGAAGGCCCAGATGCCATTTCCATGAATGTTTCTTGAAGAAGACGAAGGAAAAGGAAGATTCCTTAAATAATTCACACTCGAACCCCAAGGGATACGCGTTCGTAGAATCCCGCCCACGACCACATAATATTCACCCGCAACCCCCCCGCCCCACCATTCACCCCACGTCCCCAGACAAATCTGAGATATAGATGGCCCAGAATTTGGAGAAACGGCTTCCTGGAAGCGGGGATCCGTGTTTAAACCAGAAATAGAACTGGAAAGATTGCGAGCCGTCGCCAGGAGGAAGAAATGTTAACCGGATGACGCGATTGTCTAAGAATCAAAATCGCTTGCGCCGCATTTAATCGAAGCCGCGAGACCCGCGAATTACGCTGATGATTCGAAATTCCTCTCTCTCTCTCTCTCTCTCTCTCTCTCTCTCTCTCTCTCTCCCGTGACGTAATGTTTATTGTCATTTCACACGACCCCGGTGTTGACATATTGGACGCGCTGGCTCGAAGCGATTATTCGAATTGAAATAAATCGGGTCATTCGGGGAGCCAGGATTAAAATAACCCGTAATTTGCTGAGCATGTTTTATTTACGTATCTTCGGTACTCATGTTTTTTTGTCACAATATACCACTTCTCTTTGATTGTTTTAGCTACGTGATTCGCAACACAGCAAGATAAAAAATAATTGCTATTAGCAATGCTCAAAAAGTACGTATGACAAAATTTGGAGCGATTGGCCAACGACAAAGGTGAGACATTTTATCTTCGTACTCTCTCTCTCTCTCTCTCTCTCTCTCTCTCTCTCTCAAGTTGAGTTCAAGCTGATTGATAATACCTGTTCTCGATTAAGAGGAAGGGACAATACGGGCACGTTCCTTAAAATCCAGTGATGCCTCTCTGAGCCCAAGCAGCGCATTTGTACTCAGTTGTTAGTTGACTGTTGTGGATTGTGCATATATTAATCTGATTATATATACATACATATATATCAGTGCATACATACATACATGCATGCACATCCATTTTATATATATTACATATATATATATGTGTATATATATGAATGTATGTAAATGTATTTACATACATATATATATATATATATATATATATATATATATATATATATATATATATGCGTGCATACATGTGAAATAAACACATTTAACTGGAACCTCGATTTGTCGAGATGAGCAGTTGGATCTGGTTAATAACTAAGTAAATATGCGACGACAATGGACTGTCGATCATGGAGGAACTGTGTTTGCCAGAAGACTTCTCGCATTTATCGGTAGTTTTTCTTCTTCTTCTTCTTCTTCCTCTTCCTCTGGAAGTATTCCGTACACACAAACAGGCACAAACACACAGTACCTTATGAGTAGCTCATAAAGGTTTCACCTACGTGGGGAAGTTAATTACCTCGACAAGGCCTTTTTTCTCGATCTTTGATATCGGAGTATTCCAAGGTACAAGTTGACTGCACGAGTGAGATATTTCTCTGTGAATACTGCTAGACAAACATTCTTTCTCTTTAACGTTTTTGTAAAGTGCTGAGGCAATCAAAAAGCGTTCCTCCTTGGAAGGGGCAAGCCTCAAAGAGCACGCAACATTTAATCTAATGTATTTGATATAAGGGACGACGTTGCAAGCCTCCTCCCACACTTTTTCTGTCCGCCCTCAGATCTTAATAACTACTGAGGCTAGAGGGCTGCAAATTTGTATGCTGATCATCCACCCTCCAATTATCAAACATACCAAGTTGCAGCCTGTAGCTCAGTAGTTCTTATTTCATTTAAAGTTAAAGTTAGCCTTATGCTTTTAACCACTCCCCACCCCAAAATCAACGGGAGAGTGAATCCCAAACTTTAAGCTAGAAAATGTCACGAACCTTGATCCCAAATCAGCTATGCCAACCACCCGACGGCCCCAGCGATAAATGTTGATCAAACTAATACCCCGGAAGCAAGGAAGGAAGGAAGGATGGAAAGAAGGAAGTAAATGGAACAGGTTAATTGAATCTCTTCAGATCCCCTCGTCGACACGACCTCAGAACTGCCAATGACATACCTCGTCTGAGGCGTGTGAGCGTAATCCCCCGCGTTCTGTTCAAGGAGCGAGAGGTGGCGTTGGTACAAGGCCACCCGTTAATCGAACAGCACCATCACCATAATCTCGAATTGAGGTTGGAATCTCATAAGCTGAATTAACCTTGATCTAAAAACCGGGTATCCGTGAATGCCCTTCATTAGCATAATCGCAAAATGAGGGAGCGATTTCACTGACACAGAGCTAGGAGGAGGAGGGGGAGGAGGAGGAGTAGGAGGAGGAGGAGTAGGAGGAGGAGGATGCATTAGCATAATATCGGCATTAGGATAAAAGGCCGTCCCCCGTAGGGTGGTGATAGTGCCATCGATGCACCCACGCGCGATGCACTGTAGGCATTCCTTAAGGTTCTTTGCAGCGTCCTTCGGCCCCGCCCCCAGCCGCAACCCCTTTCATTCCTTTTACTGTACCTCCGTTCATTTTCTCTCTCTTCCATCTTAATTTCCACCCTGTTCCAGCAATTGTTTCATAGTGCAAACTGCGAGGTTTTCCTCCTGTTACACCTTTCAGGCCTCTTGCCCTCTGTTTTCCTTTCAGCGCTGAATGGCCTCATAGGTCCCAGCGCTTGGTTTACGGCCCAGATTGCTGCTTCTACTCTATTCTATAAAAGGCCGTCTTCCGGCGTAACGTATTCACCTATGAAATCCCTAAAACGAATCACAAAAGGTTCTCGAGGCTTTCGTGAAAAGGCCTACGGGGGGGAAAATGAACGGCCTTACTCAAACAAGTAAAGTAAAATGAAGAAAGAAGTAAAACAAACGGCACTGAGACGCTTCTCAGAACAGCGAAGCGCACGCGACCGAAGAGAAAACAAAAGCAAAGGTAGAATTCCAAAGCCTGGTTCTATTCCTTACCTTTGAGGGAGAATGTCAAGGTAATCACCCCTTCCAGGATCAGCTAGATCGCTTCCCATTCTGTCCAGCATTTCCCTGATGAAGGCATCGGTGAGTTCCTGATTCGGAAGGAAAGGCAAAGAAAGAGACGTTCGTGAGATTGCGTTCACTCTGTGTGTGGCTGCGTAGATGTGTAACAGTTACTGCCACACCTATACATGTATATATATAGCATATTAAATAATATATATATATATATATATATATATATATATATATATATATATATATATATATATATATATATATATATATATGTGTGTGTGTGTGTGTGTGTGTGTAATGCCCATAAATACACATGCAAAACACATACACAATATATATATATATATATATATATATATATATATATATATATATATATATATATATATATATGTGTGTGTTTGAATATGTATATATATAGATATTAATTTATATATATATTTATATGTAATGCCCATGAATACACACGCAAACGCACATACACAATATATATATATATATATATATATATATATATATATATATATATATATATATCTGCGTGTGTGTGTGTGTTTGAATATGTATATATAGATATTAATTGATATATATATATATATGTGTGTGTGTGTTTGTACATAATATGTATAGATATTAATTTACATATATAATTTTTGCGTATGTACAGATAGATATTTAGATCGACTGACAAACACACACATTATTACACACTTTTAATACTTACTGGATTAGAATGCAGGTACGAAGCTTGAACAATGGTGAGCCCCGCCCCCAGGAGAACCCAGGCGCCCGCTGTCAACATCTGAGAAAGATCGTTTCATATAATTAAAATTATGCAAATGAAAGACCTTTGGAGACTCATATTTAGTATGATTATTACATATAATAAAGTACGTTCATCCTTATGGAACGAACCAAAATCTTGTATTTTTTAATTTTTTTTAAAGAGTAGTTTTACCAGACCAGTGAGTTAAAAGAACTCTTCTAGGGCCCGCCCAAAAGATTAGTTAGAATTTTCACATGTAAAATTTATTTCTTGGTCATTAGATTTTATTCAAGAGGTTGCAGTGTTGTCAAAATTTTAGAATTGTCTCAAAAGAAAATTTGTTTATTTTTGAACTTGCATATAGCAAGCTTTCACTGTCTGCTCATTAGTGAAGGAAGGAGAAATTAATCAACAGAACGTCAAACAGCAATCAGCGATATAATTTGACATCTGAAGAATGTAAGTGACAAATTAGTTCCAAAATATATTTGCTGTTGTCGCCCGTTGTATTTCTGTAGGATATTTTAAGTAGATGTGTTACATTAGATACATGTAAGATTTATTACTAAGATGAGCTGAATTTTTCACTTCATTTCTCATATTCAAATTATAACTAGAACGATTTGCCAAAGAGCAGCAATTCCAGGCAATGGTATTGTTTTTTTTTTTCCTGTCAGTTGTCCTTTGAGACATTCATTGACACAAAACCATCAAAACTTGTCATCATGTACTTCACAATAGCGTTTGCTTAGGCAGATATGGGACAGGTCGTCCAGGTTAATTGATTGGTTGTTAACCATATATTGGCATTATAATAAGTCTTTATATTCCGTGAGCTTCCTAGTAGACAGAAGTAAGGACTGTCTCCTTAGGTTAAACAAACTAGGGAGAGAGAGATGGCTAAAGAGAATTCGAAGAGGCTACTCGTAATTACTAAACCACCAAGAATCCTTGGCCCTTCTACTAAGCTTGCCCTGCACCCCTTTTGAAAAACAATAGGGAGAGAGAACTGACAGAGGAGTGTACTTGAGCGTACCCTCAAACAAGGGAACTCCAATCCAAGATAGTGGAAGGTAACGGTACAAAGGCTATGGCACCGTCCAAGACTGAAGAACAGTGGTTTATTTTGGGAGTGGCTTTCTCCTAGAAGAAATGCCCACAAGGCTAGTGATACTTGTCTACACAATAGAAAAGGACAGATCGAAAAGGGTAAGAAGTGTAGAGTGTCCAGTATTGTCAATTCTACGTCAACAGTAAAAGATGCGTAATGAATATGGCAGACTCCTCTGTGTTGGTGTATAGTCATAAGAAAAGTCCGTGACCTGAGAGGGACCTAACAACGGATTCTACTGGCCAGACTTAGAAGGGACCTTAATTCCTCTGGTGGTAGTATCTCAACGGGCGGCTGGTGCCTTGGCCAACCTTCTCCCTTTATGAATATAAAATGTTTTATGAATGATACGTATAGCGTTTCTGGTTGAGAGGCTCCTCGTTAGGCTTTGCCCATAGGAATTCCCAAAAGATGGACGTGAAAACTACTAAAGAAAGCGATTTGAAAAAAATAATGGACTCATGACAACCGTAACCTAAAAAGAAAGAATGAAATGCTACTCTAGCATGAAGAGGAATATCAGCAATATGAAAAATATGGAAATGAGTTCGTACGAGGCAGAAAAACAGGACATTATCCACAAGAAAGAGTTACAAAATGCAAACTACAAGAAAAGAGAAAAACAAGGAACGAAAGCAAAAGTTGCCATCGTCAGAGAGAGAGAGAGAGAGATCCATCAATAGGGTTTCATCCTGATCTGTTTCTATTCTTAGAATCAGTTGGGATGCATGAGGCTTCCTGCTGTTTAGATCTTTGATAAGCAATTATGATCCAATTACCCTGCGCCGGACTCCATGACGAAAGCCCAAGGACGTCGCCCTGAAGACGGAGAACAGGAAATCGTATCAACGGAAAGACGGGAGTCAAGACAAGAGGAAACAGTGTGAATAAGAACTAACGAGATTTAAGACAGGAAGAAGATGAAAAGTTAAAGTGCAGACTCAACAGTCGTTCCATCAATTGTCAATCAATTAGTAAAGTTTGGCAACAATGAGCGTCTGTTCGGTTCTGGTGTATGGATTAGATTAGGCCAAATATAGCTTCCCAGTCTTCCATCATCAATAAAGTTTAGCAACATTCGGTCTGATCATACTTGCGGATGGATTGGGTTACTTTTTGCTTACCAGACGTCTTCAAAACTTCGGTTCTGGTCAGAATTCGTTGATGGGTTGGGTTGGGTTAGGTTTGCCAGGCTCCGATGACAAATAAACTACCGTGACTAATACTGAAAATAGCGACAACCCTCAGGAATCTTGTGGGATCGGAAATGCTATAGGGTGAGACCCTAAAAGCAACGGTTCCAAGCCTTTCAGCACTTAAATGACTTCAAGGACAAATGTCTACTAAAAGTTCAGTAAAGCTAAGTTACAGACGCAGGGCTCGGTGACATTTAATGGCCTTACATCAGCGGGGCTGAACTTTTGTAACTGACAGACGGCGACGTTTGTTCGAAATGAAAGACTCGGTGGTAACATTTCCTTTAAATTTGGTCTCCAGCTGTCCTTTCGTATATGAAAGCTGTCATGTCTGCTTAATCTACCTTCCGTCTGTCTCGTGTTTCTGTCAGTCGTACCTGACGTATTCTGTAGCTGGTATGTTCCAGAAAGGCTGCACTCCAATTTAAAACGCTATGCATCCTTGCTAACTCTCTCTCTCTCTCTCTCTCTCTCTCTCTCTCTCTCTCTCTCTCTCTCTCTCTCTCTCTCTCTCCTGACATTTTTGAGATATATGCACTCGAATCTGTGAAGTTTGCCTTGCAATTTGTTACACTCATACGTTTCCATAGGAGTCTTTTTGTATTGTCAACAGCAGTAACCACAGATCTATACACGGTAGATGGAATCAGTGCAAAGAGAATAGTATCTGCATAAGGAATGAGCTTGTTTTTAAATCAAAGCCACATATCGTGTTAAAATGATATAAATAGTAATGGACCAAGAATATTACCCAGAGGAGCGCCTGGGATTGCATTCTTTTAGTTTTTCTCGCTTGGGAGACAATGTGTCAGTACTACTTATTGTTAATTTGTTTTTGATTGAATAAGAGTATAAATCATTGAATGTTCTGCGTCTTGTAATATCGTTGGTTTATTTCTTATTGAAATTAAGTCACTCACTGTTGTCGTAGTTCTAATTCTTCTAGCTTCCTTCATATTCATCATATTAAAAAGTCATGGATACATAATGAAGTGATTGTGAAGACCGTATGTTAAACCAAACTTGTATGACATCTTTCTTCATAATCCTCAATCCCCATTCTTTATATATATATATATATATATATATATTTATATATATATATATATATATATATATATATATATATATATATATATATATATATATATATATACACAAATATATAAATGTATGTGTGCATTATATTTTATATACATTATATTATATAATATATATATATATATATATATATATATATATATATATATATATATATATATATATATATATATATATATATATATATATATATATGTATTCATCAAATAAGTAAACAGGGAGGTGAGCCAAGACTCCTCCTTCCTCCCCACCTCCTCCCCCCCGCCTCCCCTACGCTACCTCGTTCGTAGGAACACATTACCATCTCTAATCCGAATCTCCTTCAGGAGGAAGCAGAAGGGCGGTCAGGTCACAATAGGATACTGCTACTTCTTCCGTGTCGACAGAGAGAGAGAGAGAGAGAGAGAGAGAGAGAGAGAGAATATTCAAAGATTGAGAAGCCGCCTCTTGCCTTCCCATTTTCGGGGTGGGCGTGAAAAACTCGGAAGGATTTTTTTTTTTTGTGTAAAACAAAGCGATTGGATTAGTTTGCGGTCGAGTGCCCTCTGATGGGTGTCCATTGGGCGTGGGGTGTGCGTGTAGGAGGAAGGAAGAAGAAGACATGGGCGGATAATGACACTTGCTTGTTTGTTAGAGCGATGACACTTTGTATGGCTGGCGACAAAGTTATAAGGAATTTTACTGAACCAAATGTTATAAATTAATGGCTTGTATTAAAGCGTTTATCTCACAAGTCTTAAATGCATGTTTATATATATATCACAGAGAGACACAAGATAAAATGCACATACACACACTCTCTAATATATATATATATATATATATATATATATATATATATATATATATATATATGTATATGTGTGTGTATACATACACACATATGCATATTAGTTGAGTGTATGTATGTGCATTTTATCTTGTGTCTCTGTGGATATATATAAACATGCATTTAAGATTTGGCTTTAATACAAGCCATTAATTTATATCATTTGAATACAAGCCATTAATTTATATCATTTGATTCAATAAAATTCCGTACAATTTTTCGCCAGCCATACAAAGTGTCATCGCTTTAACAAACAAGCTAGTGTCATTATCCGCCCATATCTCCTTCTACCTTCCTCCTACACGCAAACCCCACGCCCATTCGAGGCTCATCAGAGGGCACTCGACCGCAAACTAATCCAATTCTTTCGTTTTACACACAAAAAAAATCAAGCCTTCAGAATTTTTCGCGCCCACTCCGAAAATGGGAAGACAAGAGACGGCTTCTCAATCTTTGAATATTCTCTCTCTCTCTCTCTCTCTCTCTCTCTCTCTCTCTCTCTCTCTCTCTCTCTCTCTGTCGACACGGAAGAAGTAGCAGTATCCTACTGTGACCTGTTCGCCCTTCTGCTTCCTCCTGAAGGAGATTCGGATTAGAGATGGTAATGTGTTCCTACGAACGAGGAAGCGTGGGAGGAGGCGGGGGAGGAGGTGGGGAGGAAGGAGGAGTCTCGGTTCGCCCAGTTGACTTATTTGATGAATAATTCATAAGGATGTGACTGGCCTTATCGCCCAGCTGATGTATAGGAAATCGGAGGTTGGTTGAATAAATGCCGTTACATACAGCACATGACCACGTTTATCATTTATTTATTAATTTGTCAATATTTTTTTCTTTTTTAATAAGTGATCTCTTCTTTTTGCATTTCTCATTACCTTCTGTTACTTCTTTCTAATGAACACCATATACTTTGGAAGATTGAATTTCACGTCAGTGTCCCCTTTGGTGGACTTGTTCCATATGAATGGGGTTCATCTTCTGAGTGATAATAATAATAATAATAATAATAATAATAATAATAATAATAATAATAACTGATATATAAAAGGCGTAGGCTGTATTATGAAGACGCTGGTTGAATGGAGTTTACTACATTTTAATATAATATATATATATATATATATATATATATATATATATATATATATATATATATATATATATATATATATATATATATATATATATATATATATATATATATATATATATGTATATATATATATATATATATGTATTGGTTTACATAAAATTCTATATATAATGACGATCATGCTTTAGAAACACGAAGAATATTTCAAACTTGCTATGCCAAATTGACCAATGGGAAAGGAAGTCGTGATAAAATGTGAAATTACGGAATCAACGAGTAGAGAACAATTAAATCAAGTGAATAAAGAATTATGCTATTTTTGCTGACAATGATTCTTTTCTGTTATCATTATTAATAGATGATTATTATTAGAGTTACTCTTGAGATGAAAATGAGGGCGAATAAAATAAGGAAATCGACAACACTAAGTGAGATAAATGAAGGCACTAGCGGATCCAGGGGTCGGGGGCCACCTGGGCACGTGCCCCCCATGTAAAATAATGACAAAATAATTATATTGAAGATTTAGATAATAATAACATAAATGAGAAGTATAAAAATGGAAAAAATAAAAAATTAACTATAGATATATATATATATATATATATATATATATATATATATATATATATATATATATATATATATATATGTGTGTGTGTGTGTGTGTGTGTATGATATGAAAATTGGAGCCGCACCCCATGAAATTTTTCTAGATCCGCTAGTGAGTGAAGGTAATGATGATGGTTATGATGATAAGGCCGTTAAGTAGTGATAATACAGAATATGTCGATAAAATAAAACAGAAAGTAGAATTTAGGCCAAAGGACAAGCGCTGGGACCTATAAGATCATTCAGCGCTGAACCAGAAATTGACAGTATAAAGGTTCTGAAGGCGTGACAGGAGGACAACCTCGCAGTTGCACTATGAAACCATTGTTAGGAGAGGGTGGAAAGTAAGATAATATGAACGGAGGTACCGTAAAAGGAATGAAAGGGGTTGCAGGTAGGGGCCGAAGGGACGCTGCAAAGAACTTTGAGTAATGCCTACAGTGCACTACATGAGATGCACTGACGGCACTACTCCCAACGGGGAAGAATATGTTGATGGTGGTGATTATGATAAGAATCGCTGTGTTACTGATGAAGGCGAAAGCGTTAGTAGCCATTGCCATGTTCTTAAAGAATATGATGATAATTTTGAGGGAAGGTGATCAACTTGATAATGATGACAGTTATGGCGATCATAATGAGGAATATGATGCTGATAATTATGATGATGAGATGAAGATTAAGACGCTGGTGTGATGATGATGATGATAATAATGAGAGTCATGAGACATGATGACAATCCATATGAAAATGAGACATGACGATCCATATGAAAATGAGACATGATGACGATCCATATGAAAGTGAGACATGATGACGATCCATATGAAAGTGAGACATGATGACGATCCATATGAAAGTGAGACATGATGACGATCCATATGAAAGTGAGACATGATGACGATCCATATGAAAGTGAGACATGATGACGATCCATATGAAAGTGAGACATGATGATGATCCTTATGAAAATGGGACATGATGACGATCCTTATGAAAATGAGACATGATGACGATCCTTACGAAAGTGAGACATGATGACGATCCTTATGAAAATGAGACATAACGATCCATATGAAAATGAAACATGATGACGATCCATATGAAAATGAGACAAGATGACGATCCTTATGAAAATGAGACATGATGACGATCCATATGAAAGTGAGACATGATGACGATCCTTATGAAAATGAGACATGATGACGATCCATATGAAAATGAGACATGATGACGATCCATATGAAAATGAGAATGATGATGATCCTTATGAAAATGAGACATGATGACGATCCATATGAAAGTGAGACATGATGACGATCCTTATGAAAATGAGACATGATGACGATCCATATAAAAGTGAGACATGATGATGATCCATATGAAAATGAGACATGATGACAATGCCAGTGGAAATGAGACATGATGACGATCCATATGAAAGTGAGACATGATGACGATCCTTATGAAAATGAGACATGATGACGATCCATATGAAAGTGAGACATGATGATGATCCTTATGAAAATGAGACATGATGAGGATCCATATGAAAGTGAGACATGATGACGATCCTTATGAAAATGAGACATGATGACGATCCATATGAAAGTGAGACATGATGCCGATCCTTATGAAAATGAGACATGATGACGATCCATATGAAAATGAGACATGATGACGATCCATATGAAAGTGAGACATGATGACGATCCTTATGAAAATGAGACATGATGACGATCCTTATGAAAATGATACATGATGACGATCCATATGAAAGTGAGACATGATGACGATCCTTATGAAGATGAGACATGATGACGATCCATATGAAAATGAGACATGATGACGATCCATATGAAAGTGAGACATGATGATGATCCTTATGAAAATAAGACATGATGACGATCCATATGAAAATGAAACATGATGACGATCCATATGAAAATGAGACATGATGACAATCCTTATGAAAATGAGACACGATGACGATCCTTATGAAAGTGAGACATGATGACGATCCATATGAAAATGAGACATGATGACGATCCTTATGAAAATGAGACATGATGACTATCCATATGAAAGTGAGACATGATGACAATCCTTATGGAAATGAGACATGATGACGATCCATATGAAAATGAGACATGATGACGATCCATATGAAAGTGAGACATTGACGATCCATATGAAAGTGAGACATGATGACGATCCATATGAAAGTGAGATATGATGACGATCCGTATGAAAATGAGACATGATGACGATCCATATGAAAATGAGACATGACGATCCATATGAAAATGAGACATGATGACGATCCATATGAGAGTGAGGCATGATGACGATCCATATGAAAATGAGACATGATGACGATCCATATGAAAGTGAGACATGATGACGATCCTTATGAAAATGAGACATGATGACAATGCCAGTGGAAATGAGACATGATGACGATCCATATGAAAGTGAGACATGATGACGATCCTTATGAAAATGAGACATGATTACGATCCTTATGAAAATGAGACATGATGATGATCCATATGAAAGTGAGACATGATGACGATCCATATGAAAATGAGACATGATGACGATCCACATGAAAATGAGACATGATGATGATCCATATGAAAGTGAGACATGATGACGATCCTTATGAAAATGAGACATGATGACGATCCATATGAAAATGAGACTTGATGGCGATCCTTGTGAAAATGAGACATGATGACGATTCATATGAAAATGAGACATGATGGCAATCCTTATGAAAATTTGACATGATGACGATCCGTAGGAAAGTGAGACATGATGACGATCCTTATGAGAATGAGACATGATGACGGTCCATATGAAAATGAGACATGATGACGATCCATATGAAAATGAGACATGATGACGATCCATATGAAAATGAGACATGATGACAATGCCAGTGGAAATGAGACATGATGACGATCCTAATGAAAATGAGACATGATGACGATCCTAATGAAAATGAGACATGATGACGATCCATATGAAAATGAGACATGATGACAATGCAAAAAAAAAAAGAGACGTGATGACGATCCATATGAAAATGAGACATGGTGAATATCCGCACGAAAGCAACAGCAGCAACAAAAACAAGCACACTCCTAGAAAAAAAAGAAAAAAGAAACAAAAACACACAAGGCTAAACAGGATCCAAGGAGCGCAGCCCGACAGGGACAAAGGGGAATGGGAGAAAATGGGAGATGCTTTGTAGGAGGTGAGCGAAGTGCTCTCTGTAATGAAATAATGCAGGAGGGAATATTCGAAAAAAGGAGTAGAGAATAAAATGCTGAGAGCTCTCGCTCTCTCTCTCTCTCTCTCTCTCTCTCTCTCTCTCTCTCTCTCTCTCTCTCTGGTTCAAGAGAACTGCCCAAGGATTTCTCCATTACGACTGTCATATTTGCTTTTTCATCTTGGGTTTTTTATCATTACATCTTTTTACACTGTCTGGATGCATGTGAGATAACTCCACGTGTGTTTCTTACATATATCAGTTTACATATATATACATACACACACACACATATATATATATATGTATGTATGTTTGTATGTGTATATGTGTGTATGTGTGTGTGAGAGAGAGAGAGAGAGAGAGTAAGGTTTTTTACTAAAATTTTGCATCCTTTTGTTCCAAAAATTAGACACTTACAATGTTAATTCGTCTTTATTAAACACTGTTAGCTGGGGTTTCGAGTACTTATTATCGCTATTGATGTTGTTAACTAAGCTGGCCTTATGCCCGCACAGACTCTTGCTCTCAGAGCAACCTTTTGTTGTATTGCAGTTGGATGCTGTAAGGGTTATAAGCTTCCTGGGACGACGGACGTGCGTCTGGTTGTTTTTTCCTACCTGAATTATTTTGGAAGCCTTAGATAACAAGAACATCAGTGGACTTCGTAAGAATAACTCGTTTTGAATTGTTTTGTTCCGACAAGAAGTGAGAGTAATCATGTTTTCGGTAAGAAGTAAAAATAGTCATGTTTTCGGTAAGAAGTAAAAATAATCTTGTTTTTGGTAAGAAGTAAAAATAATCTTTTTGTAAGAAATGAAAATAATCACGTTTTCGGTGACTCGTTTCGTCCGGTAATAGTCACGATGTATTTGCCAGTTATAAAATGCCTAGAGGAAAAACAAAAGTGGATCATTAGAGAACTGCTGATGATTTTTCAGTAAACAAAGTAAGATAGCAAGTAAAAAATGCCCCGAAGTTTCTTCGGCGCAGTCGAATTTTCTGTACGTCGTATAATCAAGGCCACCGAAAATAGATCTATCTTTCGGTGGTCTAGCGAGAATGCTGTATGAGCCGCGGCCCATGAAACTTTAACCACGTGCCGGTGGTGGCTTGGCCTATATCGTTGCCGGATGCACGATTGTGGCTAACTTTAACCTTAAATAAAACAAAAACTACTGAGTCCAGAAAGCTGCAATGTGGTGTGTTTGATGATTGGAGGGTGGATGATAAACATAGCAATTTGTAACCCTCTAGCCTCAGTAGTTTTTAAGATCTGAGGGCGGACAGCATAAAGTGCGGACGGACAGACAAAGCCATCTCAATAGTTTTCTTTTCAGAAAACTAAAAAGGCACTTTGTGATGTCATTGTCGTATACGCGAAACAGACTTTTTGACAGCTTACATCATATCCTTGTTGATTTTTAGAGGCGCACCTTTCGAACTTCATTTGACTGTAACAAACTTCTATCAGCTAACTACCAGGTACATAACATCCAAAAATCTATGCTTTGAAGAGTATGCTTAGTTCCATGTATTTATATTTATTTTTTATGATCAATGCATTCTAGGATTTTTACCAAAAGCAAACTGGGACGAAAGCAACACTATTGAGGGTTAATTAGAGCCACGTTAGAGGCTACAGCCATAAAAAAAAAAAGCAGAGTTAAGACAACATCCTTAAGGACCAAAACAACGCAAGTGTTACTGAAACAACAAGTTCGAAAGATAAACAGCTCATATACACGAGTTAAAACAACGCACCCAATAGCAATAAGGTACAAATAAGGGCTAAAACAGAACAAAGGCTAAAACCACGGTCGGCCTTAAAACAACACATTTAAGAGCTACAACGCAAACTGTAGCTAAAACAACGCGTACAAAGGCTGAAACGACACATGGGACGTAACAAATTCCGTCTTAGGTCTGGCAAATTCCCCAATTTCCCTGGGGACTGCTGAAGTAAAATAATGGTGACAATTTCTAAGAGACTTTATTAGATAGACGCATTTATGCTTTCTTTTCTTTTTTTTCTCTACCAGTCTTTAGTTTTACCCATTTTCACGAGTCTTTATTACTATGAGAAAGACAAGACCACTTGGGCATCTTCTTCTTCTTCTTCTTCTTCGTTTAACGTGCTTTTTCCCATTTTTTACATGGGGTAAGCACGATGAGGACTTCAAATAGAAATACCTTAAAATTTTGTTTTGAATGGCATCTTCAAAAGCGAGAGAGAGAGAGAGAGATGAGAAATTCGTCTCTCGTGATAATTAAAATGGCATCCGATTTGTCTCTTTGGGAATAAAATTGGCTTAAGGGAAATACCCTAACTGGCAACTCGTTTACTCACGCGGCGCTATTCAAATTAATATCACGATTCCGGGAATTTTCGGCCGTGGGAACCGTCGCATCTGTGCAAGGTCAGACTAAACCCCCAACCCCATACTGTAAAATTTATATATTTTATGTGTTTTTCATGAGTGATTTTAAGTTAGCGGAAGTTTTAAAATAAATCAGTGTATAACTGAAATTGAGTTGCCAGAGGCATCGTATATTCCTGAAGAAATGTGACAAAGATAGTGAAGAATTTTATTATTATTATTATTATTATTATTATTATTATTGTTATTATTATTATTATTATTATTATTATTAAGTCACTTAACGCGATCCTTAGGACCTATTTCTAGACTTTCATATGACTAACCGCGGAGAGTTTGTTCGTAAATGAGCGGTAGAAATTAGAGCAGGGTAAAGGTAGAGAAGTTGGACAGCGATTAGGTGAGAAGAAGCCAAACCGGATTAAAAAAAATTCCTTGTGTATAGATGTCCAAATGGTAGTTCCCGTAGGGGAGTAGTGCCGTCAGTGTAACTCACGCGGTGGACTGTAAGCATTACTTAAGGTTCTTTGCAGCGTCCTTTCGGCCCATAGCTGCAACCCCTTTCATTCCTTTTACTGTACCTGCGTTCATATTCACTTTCTTCCATCTAACTTTCCACCCTCTCCGAACAATTGTTTCAATTTTTTAGTGCCGGATGACCTAATAGGTCCCAGCGCTTGGCCTTTGGCCTAAATTTTATATTCCAATTCCAATTCCAGTTCCCAAATGGCGGTCGATCTTTTCTCACTAGGCTCTGAAATAGCGCCGTCATAATGCCTGCTACCCATGAAGGTCAGATTTAAAGTTTTCCTCTGCTCTTTACATACACTGAAAAGACCTGTATTCATATACAGCAACTTTGTTCAACAAACTCTTCATTCACAGCCATGTTTGCCCGCGCTGAAAGCCATATTGTATTCCACGGCTTCTGTAAAACTCTGACCGGCCATTCAAGTCCTTTGCTGTTGTAAGTTCCACGGCCTTTCTCAGGAGGGTGGTGGGAGGGATTATAGGTAGGGATTGGGGGGTTGTGGGTGGGGAAGGGAGGGTTTGAAGGGTGAAGAGGTCTAGAGCGAAAAAACTGTATGCTTTTCATTAAATTTTATGATTTTACATTAATTTATCATACGAATACACTTTCATCAATTAATGCACCTTCAAATCTGTTCCCATGTTTTCATTCCTACGTTAAAGTTCACTGAATTAATTGTTTTGAGAAATTGCCAGTGTCAGAGGGTTCCAGTACAATTTACTCACACACACACATTATATGTATATGTATATGTGTGTGTTTATGTGTGTGTGAGTGTGTGTGTGTGTGTGTTTGCTACAGAATAGATAGGCAGAAATGCATAGTTAGCTTTGGTCGACGAGACATACGGTAATTTTATCCAAGCGCGTAATGTTTGTAAGTATTGCTGAAAGCATAACATCCAGACAATAAATATTGGCATTTATGTAAATACGTACACACTTGTTTACACACACGCAAACACACACATATATTATATACATATATATAGAGTATATGATATATATATATGTGTGCATTGTGTGTGTGTGTGTGTGTATGGCTTCAATTATTTTGCGACAAGTTTTCTTCTAATTTCCTGCAACTTTTCTTATCTTCAAGTCTACAGTTCTAGAAGAAAAAATAAAAATGGTTGGAAAAGAATAGATAAATAAATGGAGGAAGGCAGGCAACAAGTTTTTGTGCTTTCCTTTAGAACTTCAACCTTGAAGGTAAGAAAAGCTTCAGGAAATTAGAAGCGCTGTCGCAAAATGATGGAAGCCAAAAGCGCAGAAGCGTTCAATGGGAATTTCTCAAGAGGAAGACTATATAAACACCATTCACAAACACACACACGCACGCACGATATATATATATATATATATATATATATATATATATATATATATATATATATATATATATATATATATATATATATATATATATATATATATATATATACAGAAAACTTCCATAACATCAGCTGCCTCAGGCACAGATGGCGCCATTCACATCAATCTTTCTTTCATTCCCGGGTCTTCCTTTCCCATTCCTCTTTCGTTTTCTGTCCCTTTCTCTAACACTTTCACTTATGCACCCTTCTCCAGCGTGTGCTCCTCCATTCTTCCCACGTGACTAGCTACCTCAGGACTCTCTGATCTAACCTCTCACCATTTTACTGCTTCTTCTATATATCTGTATTTCTCACCATTTAAATTATTCTTATGCCTTTTGTTTCACACATGTGCAGCATAAACAGTTCATCTTAACACTGAATCGATGAACTGAATATAGAGTTTAGGCCAAAGGCCAAGCACTGGGACCTATGAGGTCATTCAGCGCTGGAAAGTAAATCGAGAGTAGTTAGGTCTGAAAGGTGTAACAAGGAAAACCTCGCAGTTCCACTATGGAATATTTGATAAGAGAGGGTGGACAGCGAGATGGAAGAAAGATAATATGAATGAAGGCACAATAAAATGAAAGAAAGGGGTTGCAGTTAGCGGCCGAAGGGACGCTGCAAGGAACCTTAAGTAATCCCTACAGTGCACCCCGTGAGGTGCACTGACGAACTACCTCCCTGAGGGGGCCTTCTTTCATTCGCATTCAGCTTCTGCTCTTCATTTCCATCTTCTCTATTTCCATTTCCCCTCCAAAGCCTTATTGTAGCTCACGTTTACTTTCAACTTTCTCAGACTGTAAAACCTTCAGACTCTCTCGTTTGTTTCTGAAGCTTCTCTTTAATGCGCTCAGTCCGTACTGCATCATCAGCACACGTCTGCCATTGCATAATCATTTTCGAGTCACGTTCTTCACCCCACAGCATATAATGTAATTTCTGACTTCTAGCATTACTGTAAAAAATATATATATATATATATATATATATATATATATATATATATATATATATATATATATATATATATATATATATATGTGTGTGTGTGTGTGTATTTATATATATATATATATATATATATATATATATATATATATATATATATATATATATATATATATGTATGTATATGTATATATATATATATATATATATATATATATATATATATATATATATATATATATATATATATAAATATATGTAGGCTGTGGATTAAGAACATGGCTCGAACATGGCATCTGCTACTACATGAGTTTATTATTCAGATACCCGATATTATTATTATTATTTTTATTATTTTCGTTGTTATTGCTATTATGATTACTACCATTATTATCCAAAATGAGCAAAGACCCACATGCAACATGCCTGAAGAAACCGTTAAGTTGCATAAACTTTCCACGAAGTAAAATGTCCAGTACGCGAAGAAAGGAAAATAAAATAGAGAGTAAAAATTCAAAACATATACAAAGTAAATAAATACGGAATCAAAAAGATGCAAGGGAAAATAGATCGAAAGATAGATTTAAAAAAAAATAAATAAATAAAAAGGGCTGGAATCTAAACTGGGTGAAAAATAACACATCAAATCCATTTGGCTCCCACGAATTCTCCGAACGAAAGGACCTGAAATAAAAAAAAACGAAAAATAAAAAAAAGATAAAAACAGGCATGAAAAGGACCGCGTGCATCGCCTCTTTCGAAGAACAGGGAGCAATTCAACACTGGCGTTCTCTTCCGGGTATGACAATGAGATGTTGTTTTTGTTGTTGTTGTTCTTGCAGGTGTTGTTTTTTGTTGTTACTGACATCGGTGGTGTTTGGTTGTAGCACTCAAAGGCGTCCGTTCCATATTGACTTTTCCTTTCGGCTCTTGCAGATTTCTCAAATTGTTTTTGTTGTTTTTGGAATATTCCTGTTCTTGGGCGTGTTCGTCAAAATGCTTTTTTCATTTTGTGTCTTTAGAAAATTGTTTCTACATATATAAACACGCACATATATACAGCGTCTATATATATATATATATATATATATATATATATATATATATATATATATATATATATATATATATATATATATATATATATGTGTGTGTGTGTGTGTGTATATATATATTGTAGATTTATTTTATTTTACGGAGAATTGCGGCGCTTTTTATTTTTTAAAAAGTCCTGTTTTCGTTGTTAGATGTTTAGAGCGGCTTTAATCTTCATTAAAGTATAATTTTTTAAATCACTCAATAAAAAACGTGTTTATTACATATAATTACACTTATGAAATTACACTTATGATTTTGTTTAAAGATTGTTTTTGGGAGATTACTGTTTTTTATACATAAATGCAGCTTTTCCATATGATAGGACCAATTAAATAAAGATACATTTGTTTATCAAAGCCCTCTCGTATGATTTGTATGTATGTATGTATGTATGTATGTATGTATATATATATATATATATATATATATATATATATATATATATATATATACACGTATATATGTATATATATACATATATATACAAATATGTATACATATGTATATATATTTGTATATATACATCTGCGTGTGTGTGTGATTGTGACTGTATAGACAGCGAGAGAGATAAATTTATCCTCTTTTCAAATGCAGCTTCCCTCTCCTTTACTTCCTGGGACTTTAATTTAAACATTTCCTCTCCAGATGGATTCCAGGAAATTGCGGAAAATATCGTCAGTATTTTATCTTCCTTTTCACTCGCTTCCCGTTATTCCATTTTTTCCGAGGGTGGATTCCACAGTCACCCACAGACCCGTGGCAAAAATATATATGAAGACCCAGCTGTGTTTTTCAGCCGAGTCGACTTTTAAAGTGAAAATGGCGCTATTTGGCAACTGAACAGTCAACGGCCCGAAATCGTTACGTAATCTGACAGGAAGGTCTGTTTATCTTGCTCTTTTTTCACTTCTTCAGTTCTCAAGGTTTATCCCATGTTGGGCGACTGGTTCTGTTCTTCAGTCAGAATTGTATGAAATCAGATTAAACTGTCTCTTTAAGTAATTAGGCTAGTTATCGTCTACACCGCTTAAGGTAAACTAAATGGTAACATATTGCAAGACGAGTATCTCAGTTTCCAAAGTCGTGTCAAATTAGACAGACCGCATACAAGTATCTTTCAAGGTACAAACAAAAGATACATAATCAGTAACATTTCACAAAGATAAAAGGCAAAAATTCCTGAGATCAAAGAAATTCATAAAAAAAAAAAAGTTGGTATACCAGTGGAAAAGACGAAGGGGGGTTGTTGCTATTGTTTGTGGTGGGGAGGGGTAGGGGATGCGGGAAGAGGGGGGGGGATGGAATGCAGTTGGCGGAGCGAAAGAGACGATACGGAATGGAAGCCATGCGAAAAAAAAAAAAAAAAAGCCGAATCAGTACAAGGTCATATTTGCAAACTTCCACGAGAGTTCTGATTTCGTTCGATAGAAGACTTCCTGGAAAATTTCAACTGCAGAAATAAACAAAAAAAACTGACAAGGAACCCCTGTTCTATATGGCCAGGCCCTTGGGGATTGTAACTTTAACGAGAGAATCGTAAATATTAGAATTAATGTGCAAAAAATGACAAATCACACTTCATGAAATATAAATTCTTCGCGACTGTAGTTTTGACACGAGATGTGTAAATGCAGACATCATTAGAAAATAAACTGTTTCTTTTAAACATAATAAGTAAATTAAACACTTTCCATATGGTAAAAAATTCGATGATTATGATCTTAACACGTGATGTGTAAATAAAGACTTAAAAATTACTAGAAAAAATTCAATTTAGACAGTTTTCACACACTGCTTTAACACGAGTAATGTAAATGTAAAAATAACACTTCCATATGGACAATGTTCTCATAATTCTAACTTCGCATAAGAGATCTCAATCAGAAATGATTGTAGGAAAAACCCTTTACTTATAGACAAGAAAATAGAAAAAGTGACAAAAACAAGAGTTTAGTATGAGAGAGAGAGAGAGAGAGAGAGAGAGAGAGAGAGAGAGACTCTCAGAATAGTAGCGTAAAATTAAATATGTAAAAAACTTGTCTGTACCAGTTTAGTAAATTTCGTAACAATCCGTTATGTAAACGAGACAAAAAAAGAGCCTTCTTTAGAATTCACTTTTTACTTTTGTTTTCCCGACTTACAGTTTTTTGTTCGAGGCTGTTAGAATGACAGCGTTGGCGTCTTCATCTAAATTGAATCAGCTTCCTGTTTAATGAACTGTCATTTATGGAAATCCCGAAAATTCTAGGGCCAAGCAGTTTGTACTACCTCCTGCGCTCTCACCATTGCGCTTCACAAAATTTGTGAATGCGAAATCCGCTGGAAGCTGATGTGATTACGTTGCTTTATCCTCAGTAAAGCACACACACACACACACACACACACACACACACACACACACACACACACACACACATATATATATAGCCTATATATATATATATATATATATATATATATATATATATATATATATATATATATATATATATATATATATATATATATATATATATATATATATATATATATATTTATTATATATATATATATATATATATATATATATACAGTATATATTTATATACTGTACAGTATATATAATATATGTGTATACACATATATGTGTGTGTACATGTGTTGCAATTCAACACCCTCATCTGGTAAAAACAAAAAGTAAAACATGCGATTCCGAAACTCGCAACAGACCTCAGGAATCCGATGTGAACAGCAGTAAGTCACACCGAGACCGAAATGCTAGTAAGCTAAGAGCGTCTGAGGGAATAAATTCCTCTATAACGAGAGATATCTGTCAAGTAACTGATGGTATGACACGTTATCCATAAGATAAATGGAAATATGAAAAATAGATTCCTAAATCAACCACTGGCGGGCATCTCTCTCATCTTACCGGCTGGCAAAAACAGCCAAGACCGCGCTGGCACAAGGCCACCCTAATCTAACAACCACAAATACAACCTAACGTGTTATTGGTACGGTTAATTGTTGTTTTTGACATGCAAATCTTCTCAAGGATTTTAGGTTGCACTCTTCTTTCTTGACGCCTTTCCAAACGAACTGTCAGGACACAGCATTGTGGTAACCATGTGAGACATTAAATATTACATTTACCCTATCGATGATTCGTCCAAGCGCGCTGTTAATTATCTTTTTGTTGATATGACACCCTTGAAGACTAATCAATGCGTAGCTCATTCTTTCTCTCTCTCTTTCCTACAATGTTTAGATCGTTACTCACGGTTTAGTTTTTGTTAAAATACATTGATATCTCTGCTACGAAGGTGTCATACAACCAACATAATCACTCGCTCAATAAAGACGCCATCGTCCTTCAAAATAATATGTTTATAGGGATCACATTCCAGATGTTTACATCGCAACCTGGATTGATGGGGTCTCGCATCCTTTCACATAAACACCAAAATTATTCCTGAACGAGTTGCTAAAATCACTTTTCCGAATGGGTCAGAATTCCTGGTAATTACCAGCTGAGTTCTGCGACGAAGAATAAGTAAACGAGTGAGGTTTAGAGGGTGATCTTACCTTTTAAATCTGCTGGTGTGACGGATACGGGCTCGACTCAATATGGCGGGGAACTCCACGGGTCGGTCCATCCAAATATCGGCATCACTTCACTTTTCCTCAAGCTGTTTTCTCTCGATTCCAAGGCGGTAATCGGCTTCCAAAAATCGTGAAAACCTTTTTTGCGTTGGAAAATCTTGGAAAGTCGCTTCAGATCTTGAAATTAATTATAGAAAACTGTCTCGTAAGATCTGCGCATGACTAGAATTTTCCCTGGGCCCCGTTTGGTCGTCATGGCAACAGCTCTATTGATTTCCATATCAGCCTTGCGGACGCAAATGATAGCAAATGGTCTCGAGAATTTCTCTTTTCCTTTTTATTTCGCATAGTCCTGAATTATTATCAGTAAAAGAAC
>NC_089755.1:45927620-45970120 GCF_040412425.1 Macrobrachium rosenbergii
TTTGGCTTTGTATGTCATTTCCGTTTTTGCTTTGCAAAACTCCTCTTCTTTTCTCTAGTTTAATGCTAAATAAATTAAACTCTCTCTTACTTTACTTTAATTACTTCTATGTCCTTTGGTTTATCTTTCATATATATATATATATATATATATATATATATATATATATATATATATATATATATATATATATATATATATATATATATATATATATATTCTATATTTGTTTTGTCTTCCTTATTTACTTGTATGTTTTGTTTCCTTATACGTACTACGCATTGAAAATTTTTGGATTATTCTTTATTCTCTCATTACTTCTTTCAGCATCTCCCTTTTTCCATTCCTGTCGTATTCTAGTTTCTTCTAAAGAGTGTTGGAAAATAAAAATGTTTTTCCTATTTTGTTCGCACGTGATTTTTAATATTCTAGATAATTGTCATCATGAATATCTTATATGATTATAATGCTAATGGTCAGAATTTTTTTGTCATCTCTCTTCTTTTCCTTCATTTTCTGTTTTTACTCCTTCAATTTTCCTGGTTTTCCTCTGTTCCTGTTTAATTTTTTTAAGGTTTTCACAGTTCTGAACAAGTTTCGCTCTTTATAAATGCTTTATATAGACTACAGGTTTCCAGCTATCTGATCTTGTTGCTTTCTGTGCTCTCAGTTTTCTAAGGCATTTCTTGATTTTTTTAGGCTAATTTGGTTTTGTCCAGTGGTCTGAATTTTTCTTTAAATTCATCATACAGAATTTGAATGTGGGTTACTGTAACCTTGCGTTTTCGTCCATCTCTGTCATCACCAAGCTTCTTTTGTTAGTTCCAGAATCGTTCGATTTTATTCGCGTGTTACTGCATGTGGTCTTCTAGTATTTGACCACTTCACCTTTGGCTCCTTCATTATTGTCAGTTCTTTCCTTGTTCATTGTACAGATGCGTCACATTTGTATGTACTTTGGTCATTTCATATACATCCACAAAAATTTGTTCTTATGTAGTCATTGTTCGTTTGTTTATTAGTCATTTTTATTATTTAACCAATCACCTTCTTTCCAACGAAGATGCTATATAATTATATAAACTTATTTTTCTACAGAATACATTCTGTGGACTGGAGATTTTTGTTTATCAAAAAGACATTATAAGGAAAACCAAGCCACCGCCAAAACAGAATGAATCCGAACAAGTTGAGACTTATCTTTCCTCTGGCAGCCCAATATGATCAATGTAAACAAAGCGGACGACAAGTGACTCACTGTCAGAATTTTTTGGTTTAAAAACCCAAGTGTCAGGATAATACAAGCACCTTTTTCAAAATAGTGGATTTTACATTCGCCTTCGGGGACTATGGGAGGAATGTCTCTCATCCTGATGCATTTAGTGCTGGCAGTTCTTCCCATAGACTTAACTGGAGGTAAGAGTTTTTGTTCAGAGTTGGGGCCTGGCCTATTTAAGGCTACTTTCAGAGAAACGCTAAGCAAAAAACAATTCCTACTTAGGTATTATCGAGGTTAGGTAGCTTAGCGTGTGGTCTTCAGTAACCTAACCTAAGCAAGGCCCAAGTCTAGGTAGTTTTTGTCCGGTCAAGTAGGCCTAGCTTAAAGATGTGTAGTTTCGTCTCTGCTATCCCAGCTATCCTATCCAGCATAGAGATGAGCCTGTTTTCAGCTTATTTTGATGAAACTGAAGACTACTACCGCGCCCTTCTGGTTCGGTAATTACCAATTTATGTCAAAATGGGCATGTGTTTAGTACCAACCCCTTGAGGATGAACGTAAAAACAAACAATAAATGGTAAATATGATGAACATTAACAAAAGACATAAACTTAAACAAAACTGTAAATAAAAGGTGGTAAATCTTCCTGTCAGCGATTGGTGAAAACCAGGTGGCTGTAGTCTTCAGTTTTACCCTTTTTTTTTTCAGCATATTTGCATCATGTTTGTTATTCAGAAGATGAACCCTATTCATATGGAACAAGCCCAGAGGGGCCACCGACTTGAAATTCAAAACCATTCAAACTTTCAAATAATATTTTTTATTAAAGCTATTTAGTCATAGGCAGATGATTTGAATTATAGACTAGGTCCTCAGCCTTAGTATAGGCTAATATTAAGGCTAGATTAATTGACGAAGTTATTGGTAATACTACAATATAATTGCCTGGGTATCATTCTACAATTCATTCTTTGGAGGGTCCAGGAGGCAAAGCTGCCCCCCAACCCCAGCCAGATCTGGTCATGGTACACTAGGATGGTGTAAGTTAAGGGAAGGTTAGGATGCACCCCTATAGAAAAACATGTCTGATCTGATTTTAAGCAGGCCGCAACCCATGGAAATAGGCCTGACGGGTGCAGCCCTTTTGTCCTTTTACCAAATCATCTGCCTGAACAGCTTTACAAATAAAAATAATATGTCAAGACTCAAATTCCACATTTTATGAATATATCTAGGGTACCCATAATGTCAGTAAGGATAGCAACACAAGGGGGATCAAAATGGCAGTTCCATACCTACTGTCAAAAAGGATGCCATAGTAAGTAATTGTCAACACAGTAAACCATGACTGTAGGACCATAATGTCCTGTCCTGAAGCTCAGACCAAAGTACCTTCATCTTTCATACCTATACTGGGACCAGTGGTGGGAGAGAGCAGACCCCGGGCTGGATCACAACAAGTCTAAACGCGGAGTATGTTTCCCTATAGTGTATTGTTAGTACATATGAAAATTAAGTAAATATGGTTACTCTTTGCATTTTTTATATACGTAGTTGGAATATGATGATAGAAAACCCACATCTCAGTTTCAATAAAAGTTTATAGGGTAAAATTATGGTATTTTTAACAAAGGTTATCATGATGCTGATGCAAGATATTTTCATTTCTGGATGTTTCCTTTAAATGGATCAGTTTTTACTAGTTATGTTGTCAAGTATTTCCTTTTGTCTTGAAACTGTGACCTGAAATGCACCAAATTTTATATTTTCTTTCATATTTCAGGACTATTTTGGTCTCCTCCTTATCATCCAAATTTACGATATTATGAAGTTATTGATTCTTCTGCATTCAAGCATCACATAGTCAAACGTGGAACAAAGGAGAGTAACCATCGTTTTAATAAAATAAAGGAAGTGCAATTTAATGCGCTTGGAAGGTAGGTTTCTCAAAAAATATTGAAGTGCTGGATATAAATTTTTCATTACCCATCACTTTTAACATTGCCTTTTTGTGCATATCTGCAAATTCCAAACAGACTAATTCATTGAAAAAGCAAAAAGAACAGGACCTACTTTTCCTGGCAGAGAGATTTTGTATTTCATAGTTGTTTCTTTTCCATTTGCTGTCAAATGTTAGAGTTGAAAGGTGCTGTTCAGTCTAGCATTTGTTTAAGTTTTGTGTGTTCTTTTTCCATGCGTATGGATTTTGTTACAGCATAATTTTTTTTATTATATTTCTGGGTTTGGGTATTAGTTTTAGTGCTAATGGCAGTCTAGTATTGGCCAGTTAGTTTGTTTTTTAGTCCTTTTATTTTTAGTTCATCATTGACCATGATTGTTGTATATCAGTGTTAAGTAACAGTGAAGAGTGGTAGGATCAAATGTTAGTGTTATGTATTTAGGATAAGTGTGTAGTAATAGGTATTTAGGTTCAGGTGCTGAGTTGTAAGTGTTTTGGAATTCTACACCCTTGTCTCGTTCTTTAAGATCTTTTTTTTTTTTCAACTGTTTAAAAGTTTAGTGCTGTCTGTTTTTCTTTATATTTTCAGTGCATAATTTTTTCACATATATAATTATATGGTGATGGGTATTTTCTTTTTTCCTTGTAGAATATTTTAAGTTTTCCAACTTTCTTTGTATTGGTTTTTAAAGTTGCTTTCTATTATCACCATTATATTATTACCTTTTGTAGTTTGTGGTTGTCTGTAATGCACTATGTTATTGTGACTTTTTCATTGCTTGAGTTATCTGCAACACTTGCATAGCATCAGCTTAATTTACTAATTTTTTTTATTATGATAATTTTTTCACCATGTCTGCAGAGGTGTCTTCTTTTGCAAGGTAAATTTTGTGACTCATTTAAGTACAGTTTTAAGAGGTCCTTTTTATTTTTGTAGTAAATTTTGGGGTCAGTTCTGTTCCCTGAATGTATGTGTGAGATTTATCAGCATGGGTCTCCTGCTCGATGAAAGTTTCATATTAGTAGGAAGTGATTTAAAAAATGCACCAGGAGTATCTTTGCTGAAGTCTTCTCTTCTTTGAGTTCAGAGTTGTTTGTTTTTAGTGTAGGAACAAGCTCTACTTGCTTAATGGTCAGGTCTGCTTTGGTGAAGGAGTCCCTCTTCTTACAGCACTCTTGTGTAGTTGCCAGAACCCCAGTTTGCTCTTTTTCATATAATGCTTGCTGATTCCAGTACCATTGCAGATCCTGCTTCCTTGACCAACCATTTGGGAGAGGAGGAATATCATGACTGCTTAAAGATTTCCTTTTCTTCGCAGTCCTGAAACTTATGAAGGAAAACCAGGCTCATCGTTTTATTGTGATGCCTTTGCTTCCTTTCTGTCCTTCTCAATCCCATGAGAGGAGGGGCTTTCTCACAACAGTGTAGGTGATCACTACCTCCATACAGTCCTTTTGTTTTTAAGAACCTTTGCCAAAGTTCACAGTCAACTTTAACTTCCTTGGTTTTCCTTGACCCAGCTCCAGCCACATCCCTGCTACCATTGTTTCCAAACCCTCCAGAGGCAACCACTCTGTGGACCCCAGCTGCGCCTATGCCTTCAGCCATTGGGAGCAATAAATATTCTTTGGTTTTCCTAGGATTGGAATGTAGAGTTTGCACAGATGCACAAGCAGGTTATGTTAAGGTAGTTAATTTGTACATGTATTGAAATATTAATTTTATTTTTAAAAATTAAATTCTAGTACAATACTGTACAATTAGTAATGTATAGTAAGAGTATACTGTACTGATGTATTTTCATATACAGTACAGCATGCAGGATCAGTATGATGACTGGACATTTTGATATGCTATGCACCATTGATCTATATAGCAACTTGTCGATTATTCACATTAATACATCCAAGGGGATATGAATACATCTAAAGCACAGAAAAAGAAGTAGACTTGGTTAGCCCAGGCTGTGCTACCTCTAAGCTACCTCAGAATCCTACCATAACTCTGGCTAACCTATGAAAATATATATTGACATAAAAATTTTTTCAGAATCCAAGGAAATCAGCATTATTCATTATTTTACAAGTGTATATTAAACAAAACAGCCAAAAAAATGACAAGTTTGTCAGCAAAGTGTGTCATTTGTCACAATAGCCAAATATACCAAAATTATTTAAAGGGCACATGTAAATGCAATGCTAGCGCACTTCATATTCAACCATACCTGTGCCAAGCTCTATTAGCAGTTTTCTAAAATTCGTTGCATTGTCATATTTTCAAAACAAAAGTTCATCTCTTTAATATCTTGAGGAATGTTACTCCATTTCTGCTTACCTACTGGTCATACTCGTTATAGTTCACGCAACTGACAACAGCAAAGTCTGAATGTTTTATTTGTCTTCCATAGATGTGTTATCTGTACAGTATAATACATTTTTAAAATATGAACACACACACACACATTGTGTCAGTATGTGCCAATATCTTTTGGTTAAGGAGACTGACATTAGTCCTAGAATATACTATGTTTTATTTTGTTAATTTTATGTTATTACTTATCTGTAGTTGATATATTTTCTTGTTGGACTTTATTTGTTGTTCTATGTAGTTTATTATCTGTATTTAAATTTTTTATTCCCAGTCCAGCATACAGCAGTGTCTTTACCGTACATTTTTTACTTACTTTGGAGAGAGAGAGAAACTATTTTTTTTTGGTTAACTTGACCCATTCTTCATTCACAGTTAGTTTATTTATACATAGGCTATATTCATAGTTTTTTTTATTTATAAACATATAAAGTGTTAGCCAGTTACATAAAGTAATTGCCTGCAATTCTTTTGGGAAATATTTTCATGATCTTTTACTTTTTGGTATTTTGCAGGGATTTTCGGTTGATTTTGAACCCAAGGAAAGGACTGCTGCATCCTCTTTTTAAAGCTTATGCCATAGATGGTGTTGGCAATGAAAGAGTAATTCATGTGGGTAAGTTTAGCATGAGTGTTTACATAAGAGTTTATCCATACTATACAGAATATAGCACCATTAGATGACAGTCCACAAAAAATTTTATGCGAACAGGTAATATTGATCCCCTATCTGCCTTTTGCAAGAGGGCAGAGGATATGTAGCGCTTTGAAATGAAGGGAAAAATTTAAGTTCAGCAGGAAATGAATGAAACTCAAATTATTAATTTAGCACTACTTGTTTGATTCAGTGTCACTGATAAATATTGGTACATGTACTCTATTTTACATTAGCTTTAAACTGCTCTTTGTGGTTGTAAAAAAGTAATTACTGTAAACTGACTAACCAAGTGATGCAACCCAGCAGACTGGAAAGGTTATTCTCTCATGAGTTATGTAACTTGGCCAATTTTCTTGCCTGTCTTGATTTTGATCACTATGTTGGTAATTTTATATTTGTTTGTACAACATACTAAATGTTCTGACTCGCTCTTGAGAGATTAACAAAAAACTCTCCCAGTCAGCAGATGACCAATTATTTTGGTTTGTACCATTTTGGCGAGAAATATGAATTTGATAACTTTCAAATGAAGCTTTCAGGGTATTTTGTGGTTGATGAACTAAATATACACTTGTTTTGTTCTCTAATGCAACCTGAGGTTGTTCTCATTTTATTTGTCTGTCCCCGTCTTCAAGTTGATGGCGTCTTGATTTGCACTAATATTTCAAACTGATGCACTCTTTAAATTAGAACCTATTTGATAGTTAAAAGATTACTTATTAGAGTCTCGATCATGGTAAATCTTTGTCATGCTGGATCATTTGGAAACTCAGGGCTGAATGGAAGCCTTTTTTGCATTGCATTCTCAGTTTTGTAAGGAAAGGGCAATTTCATGCTTTTATCTAACATTGGATATGTTACATACATTTTGTAGTTTATAAGAGATTTGCCAAACTTGTCTTTACAAGTGGGCAAAGAACCATAACTTTATTACTGTACCTTTTTTTCTAGTGTACTCTTACTGATATGTTCAGCTAATCAATTATTTGTTTTGGAATGCTCAACAGATCATGAGAATTTCTATGAAGGACGTGTGTTTGGAGAAAAAGTCTCGGAAGTTTCAGCTCACCTTGAAGATGGAATCATGACTGCAACGATACATACAATAGAAAACACGTACCATGTGGAGGTTAGACTTAGTTTGTGTAAATGTTTGATGCCCTTTTGAATGAGGAGTTGGGGATGAGATACCATGTTCTAGTATTTTGCCTTTATTTTGCTGGAATTTGTACTTTTATGTCATCTTGTCTTTTATTTGATAATAACTTTTCTCTAGTCTCTGACAGCACATTAATTAGGGCTCTTATACCTGTAGACATCAGAGCAATACTTTCTTCATTGAATAAATTATTCATTGCAGCCCTCATGGAGACATATCCCTGATGCCAAAGCTGAATCTATGATAGTTTACAGAGGCTCAGATGTAAAATATAGCTGGGAAGATCAGCATCCAACCCTTAAAGGTCGTAGGATGTGTGACTATGTAAAAGAAGGAAATGCAACAACAGGTAAGTGTTAGTGGATATCTTTTGAAAGCTTAAAAACTCCTGAATCATTGTGATAATTTTCACCACTGTGGTAGCATACACTGTATTGTTTGGTTAGTAACTGTATAAACTAAATTTGTAAGTTTATGTAGTTCTTTGTAAAACATTAATTATTTTTTCCTATGAATTAAAAATAAAGGTTTAAATACATTCAAATCCAGTAGATGTACAAAGATATATTTTTGTAATTTTCAACGCCATTGGCTATAAAAACTGGAAGTGTAAGTCTGTTGTAGTTGGGAATGCCTGTAAAACCTAAAACTAACATTTCTGACTTAGGGTTACTAAACATTAAAACTGACAAACAGCCAGGAAGGAATATTTGCCGAGAAATGTGCCACCTCTTATTTTAATGGACTTTGTTGCAAAGTTCAGCCAGATTTGTTTTATTTCTTGAGTATTCATTTGAATTTCCTTGACAGTTATTTGTGATGGCTCAGACAAAACATGAAGAGGGTATATGGATAGTAAAAATGCACAAATGAAGGTGTTTGTCAATGAAATCAGAGCTGTTTGTACTTTTAATGGCTCAAAAGCTTTAATGATGGGGAGTGACTTAGGATGTGTTGTAGCAGGTAGACAGTACAGTACATGCTGCAACTGATGTTCCAAACTTGGTAGATTCATCATCTTCAGCAAATTATTCCTCATATCCTTTCCTTTTTTGGCATCTTTCCTGTAGGGGTAGGCTGTCAGTGCACCTCACGTTGTGTACTGTAGGCAAAACTTAGGGTTTTTTTTTTTTGTATTTTTTGTAGTTTTGCATGTTTTAACAGTATAAGAACATCACAGTTTAAAGCTTTTAGCAGTTTTGCCTCATAAGAACCCTCTGAATTAAACCACAGTTCCAAGAGAGTAGGTTATGAGGTCTGATTCATCCCATGCACTATTGTCTTATTTGTCTAATTATTAAATATTGGAAATTTATGCATTTTACAACTTGCAAAAAAACTAGCTAATTTGTATAAATAGTGGAGCCAGCAACCAAGTTATTTGTAGTGTCATAACTAACTAAGAAGGCAGAAAGACAGGCTGTATCAGAGCTATGTTGGCCTTTAAGAGCAAGATTTGGTAAGCAGGAAATTTACAGGTCTTTGGTGTTGAAGTTCTGTGAAAATGGAGTTGATGCTGTTAGCAAATCTCTCACTTGGCTAAATTTACAATAATAATACTTTTCAGAGAGTGAGGATGCTGAAGAAGACTGGTTAGAAGGCTATGACACTCCTGATGAATCATCTGGAGAGATCCATAATAATGGCTCAAAACGTAGAGTGAAACGTCAGAATGCAGAAGCATATAGTAACTTTAATGGGGATAAAACCCGCTGCCCATTACTTCTGGTTGCAGATTATCGATTTTTCCGCGAGATGGGTGGCTCTAACTACAAAACCACTGTAAATTATCTAGTAAGTTCCATGCAAAGGCATACCGAATGCATAACTTCACTATGAAATTTTTACATGCGGCTCTTTGCTCTTTGTACTTTATTATGTGGAATACCCTGAGTGCTGATATGTAACTTTATTTGTTAAAATTAGATGCAACTACATATTCCAGATTAGTCTAATTGACCGAGTTGACAAGATATATGAAAATACAGTTTGGAAAGATACGGTGGAGAATGGAGGCTTCTCTGGCATGGGTTTCGTCATCAAGAAAATTTTAGTTCATCAAGAATGGCACGTAGTGCAAACAAATCATGTGCATTATAATATGGAGAAAGCTTCTTGGGATGTCCGCAATCTTTTAGAGGTAAGTTGTAGTATAAGCATGTTGTAAAAACAGTACTCTGAAAGTGCACTGATTTTTTTAGCAACCTATTATTGGGTTTCAGGAAAGCTTGGGGAAGTGTTAACAAAAATTAAATGAATAGAAAACTGAAATACGTGTTCATTTTTGTCATTGCTATTGTAAGATGCTTTTAGGGAGAAGGAGAATTGTTTTATCAGTTAAACCTGCAGGTGTTGGGTGTTCTAGACCACAAGTCAGATCCAAGGGATTGCTTATCTCACTATTGTCTGGACAGAGGTATTATACTTTTATTGCAAATATGTGTTAGAATACCAGACATTTCAGATGTGTGGGATTCTTGGGACAATATTCCAAGTTGACTCTGAAAGGATAAACTTCTTACACTATGAACTAAAGTTCAGTGTTGTGTGTGGGTTTATAGTGCATTATTGTTGTTATTAAAAAATTATTCTTGGGTTAGAAGCTAACATTTGGTATCCTTCGGTGTGTTGAAGATGCCTTGGTTTGTAATACAGACTAATAAAAGTGCTTGTGTTTTTTTGTTTGTAAATTGTGCTAAGCATGGGTTTATACATAACGGGGTGCTTCACTAATAAACCTCTGGTAAGCAGTCTTTTGCTGTCTCCTTTTCTTAAGGTCTTTAGCCGAGAGTATTCTCATAAAGATTATTGCTTGGCTCATCTCTTCACGGATATAAAATTTGAAGGGGGAATCCTAGGCCTTGCATATGTAGGGTCCCCTCGCAGAAATTCTGTTGGTGGTATCTGCACTCCAGGTGGGTATTATTATTTATGACCATAAAGCCTGTATCACGTTATGTATTGGATTGTAATATTTCAGATGTTGGCATATTCTGAATTGATGTTGTGCACTGATAGGAAGTTTATTTTAATTCATTCAGCAAGACAGAAATGACAGAGGCCTTTTAGAAATTATATGACCACCGATTATTTCGAAAAGGCACTAAGTAGAGCCAAAGTAATTCAAAAAGTATTTCATTCATCAATAAATTGGACCTCATTACTATCACTATAAATTTTTGGTGGGCATTCATTGGTTGCATGCACTGATTCCTCTTGATATTGCATGTCTTTAATACATCACTCGAGACTCCATTCTATGTACATGCATTGCTTATGAAGGCACTTGGTGCTTGATTTATTGCCTTTTTATCAGGAATGATTTATCACCTTTTTATCATTAAGTTCTTTAGTGCATGAATTATAACTTTATGATTGTTCTAGACACACCCATTCTGTTGTTGGTAAATAAGTACAACTATTTATGGAATGGGGCCTTATGGTTTATTTTCTATAAATTTTCTGGAGTTTAGATTTACGCTAAATTTTATTAAACTCGCACTGTAGTGCATGTGTTAATCTTACTGACTTGTTTTTCTTACATATTAGTGTAGTTTTAGGATGCAATACAAAAAATTTATTTATATAATAAATGCAGTATAGTATAGTCATAATTTGCAATGCCATTTCTGTAATGTTCTTTGGCAGCTGATCAGTTCATGTGAGTGCTATGCTTGTAGGTAAGAATTTTTGCATGTGATGCACTTGAAGGTGGTTGTTAAAACTCAGTACTTTCTTATTAATTTTCATTTTATTAAACTTAATTGTAAAAAAAGTCATTGGTCTTTTCTTATTAATTTTCATTTTATTAAACTTAATTGTAAAAAAGTCATTGCTCTTTCAAGGGAAATACTTTTGTATTTTGTTTCATTACAACCCATCAGTCTTGTATATGCCCACATTAGCAGTCTCAAATGTCCATGGACTTAGCCCATTGTCTAACAGAAAGTAGTAGTATTTTAATGACTTATGCACCACCTGAATCCACAGGTTTGAATCGATCACCTACATTATATTTTGTTAACAGCTTCATCCAGAAGTCTCAAAATTTTCCAGCATTATCACAACCATTACTTCATTACTGTATGTATTTGTTTTGAATATTTGGTATTTTGAAACTGTGTTTTCAGGCACTTACTACTTGATATTAACAATATATATACTATTTTGGTGCTACTTGTGAATTTTGCCACTGTATTAACTATATCTCTGCAGCCTGCAATTGCTACCTTATGATTTTTCTTTAAACTGAATTAGCTATATTTACTGATTCCCTTACATATTCCTATTACTGATTTTTGTCGCTCTGCGCTGTGTATGTTTTGTTTGACGGTATTACTTTTCTGGTTTGTAATTTTTTATGATCTTTGCGTTGTGCTTTTTTTGTTATGCCTTCGCAGATATGTTAAGGCCTTCCATGTAGGGGCTGGTATGCCTTCATATAGCCTCTTGACAGGGACCCACACTACTTCCACAGTCTTACCAAGCCTCCATACAAACTGCTTCAGGAGGCGTTATTGCTGGATCTCACACTAAAGATGCTCTTTCAGCTGGTGTTTGCATCTTTGAGATGGGTTAGCAAAGTTCATTCTTTGTCTGGAAAGGACATCAGTGGGACTGATGTTTGCCCTGACTATGTAGCAGTTAGCCAAATGACAAGTAACCGGAACCTTACCACAAGCACCATGCACCATCCCTTCCCTCTCTTCCGTTACATTTAAATATTTAACAAGGGGAACTTTCTGGTCTGTCCAGTCATGGTTATTCTTCAGTACCTATGAATGACCAGTGATATCAGATGACTCTAGGGACAAAAGCTTTGGACTGTTTCCCTCTGCAGGCCAGTCAAGTGGCCTAATCTTGTTGCTTTTTAACAAACTATGACTGTCCTCTACTTGGACTATTGGTATTTGGTGTTGCAGCCCACTTTTCCTTTTTTTTTTTTTTTTTTTATATGGCAGGTGCAAATACTCCGATTTATATTCTTTGGGACCAATAGTCACAATGAATCAAATGATACCTTTGGGGGAAGATGTGTGGGATCCTCATCTCCCAGTTCTTCATAACTTGTCCTCATTCATGGTAAGCTAGAGACGTAGATTTCTGGAGTCTCCAGTATCCATGTTTCACATGAATGACAAGTGTGATTCTTTGTTAATCTTGAAGAGACTTGCCAGATACAAGTTCCTTAGCTTACACTATGGGTTCTCATTGTGAACAGCGATGTGAGTCATCATCCCAGATGCATTTAGCCTAAGTACTGTATTTTGGGGCATTAATGAAACAAGCTAAATTTTTAAAATAAAACTAGTGTTTTCATATTCACTTACTTATCATATAGTGTGTTGCTGCGTGAAACATGGGGTAGATGAATGGTACATACCCTTGGGCCAAGATGGTACATTTATCAAAATACTACATAATTCTGTGATTCTAGAGACATTTGAGACAGCAGATGTCGGTATATGTGATTGATGGGGTTGTATAAAAAATTTGATCATAAACTTGTTAACAAGCTTTGTCGAAAGAGAATACCCATATTTAGGAGCAAAGACTAGAATAACAATGAAAAGCAAATTAATTATTTAATCTTCATTATCTGAAATTGGGTTACCTGTAATGCCACTTTACCTGGAGGGATTATAAACAAATAAAAATACTATAAGGCATTAATATCAGATGGTGATAAGATAAGATGTGCCAGTTATTACTGTAAAAACTTAAGTACTGTAATTGTTAGTTACACCAGTGCTAAGGTAAAAATCCAGGGAAGTATGTTTCTATCTCATCTCAGATAAACACTGGTGACGATGACACTTAATTTAACGCCTGTTATTCTTATTGCCATGGGTGGCAAACACCCCAGCCCCTTGCATCAATAATTAAAACATTAACAAATTAAGGAAAATCCTATGGAAATTGTATGGAGAGCAAATATTTATCAACATTCTTTTACTCCAGTCATGTTTCCTTGCTACTGTAGAAGAATAAAGAAATGGACAAGTGAAAATGAGAGAGAGAGAAAAAAAATGTTTTACTCCAGCTTGCTCAAAGATGATGGTGCAAATGAAGAATTATTATTGGGTAAAAAAACTACAGATACACATACCAATTACTTGATGTAGTAACAGCAAAAAAGTTAGTCACACAGAAGATTACACACAAAGTAATAATAAAATAGATAATACAATGTAACAATAAAAACAAAACCTCTTAATTGTCATGCTTGCCCCCTCCAAACCCATCACATGAGAATCAGAGGGGGAAGGAATCCCTTTTCCCATCTACTGTGGGTTTAAACGAGAACATCTTGTAACAATCAGGAAAGAATTGGGAAGAAGCTAAAGCCTGGAAATGGACAAAAGAAATACAAGAAATGAGAAGAGGCAATGAAGAACAAGTGAACAGAAAGATTGAGATTTATTATATTTCTTGTCATGTGGATTTGGTTTGGCTCTTTGTCCTCTTGTTACTTACTATTATTCAAACAGACTTTTCCTTTGAACTTTGCTAAGGTAAGTATGTGTAGTAATTGAGATTACAATAATTGTGTTTTGTGGTATACAACTTTTCTAATTTTCATGAGTATGAAATTATGTTAAAATTCTCTTTCTTACTTGTGTATCATCTGTATAATAATTTTGTGTGCTGTTTCTGTAATTTGTAAAAACATATTTTTCCTGAAATGTACAAAGTAAGTGTGTGCATTAAATAGGTTGTTTAATTTTTTATGCATTTGGGTGGTTTTTCAAGTGAAGTAAAAATATACAAAAATTCTCTCTCTCACGCACATATCTAGAATAGGATTTTTGTGTCATGGATCTTATTTGCAAACTCATTTCTGGTTTTTGAAATATATTACAGTAATACGCTTACTTTGTGGTATAATGTGTGAAAGGGGACTGCATTGTCTTTTATTGTATTACCCAATTTGTATGGTTATGCACAGAAATAACAGCATGATATCAATATAACTAAGCAGTCTACCTACAGTGGAACAAAAGATTACAAAGAAGGCTCTGTTTTTACAAACAACTAAATTTAAAGGGATATATAACCGTTTTAATGTATACATAGGTCCTTCAGTTTGAGGTAGCCCTGCATATGAGGCACAGCTCTCCAGGATTAACTTGGGTACTTTATGACACAAGGAGAGGAATGACTAAGATTTGTTAGTTTCTCTTTTAAATCTCCTTTGAACTTTATGTGCTGAATGTGGTCATGTGTATAGACTTTGGCTTAAATTAATATTGTTTTCCTTTTCCTTATTATTGCAGATTTTAAGATATTTCTGAAAACTATATTTTTACATCTTGGTATTATACAGTACTACTAAGAGATGAATTAGTCCTATCAGAATGGGTTAACGTAAAGCACTTTTGTGCACTCCTCTGAAAACTCACATGACTGATTGGTCCTATAGTAAAATAACAAGATATACAAAAAGTATTTTTCCAGAAATCTTAATCTGTTTTATTAAAAATAACAAGATAAAGTAATATTGACCTCCATCTCTACATAAGATGTTTGTAGGCGATTTAAGAAAAACTAAAGAACCTCGGTAATCCTTGTGAATGGCCTATGCCTTAGTTACTAACTGGCATAAGGCAACTGAGTATGGCTCCTTAAATGATCCAGAAGCTGCAAATGGGGGAAAAAATACTCATGTCAGTTAGAGAACGTAAGCAGCATATTCCTTAATCGTGTAGTTTTTCAAACCACAGTGATTACGTAAACCACTTCAACTGCAGTTTCATTGATAGTACTGAAATAACCCTCAGATTTACAAAGCATTATATTAACAAGTTTCTGTAAATATTAACAATTAAATTATAGTAATCAGTACAGACTAATCCATTTCAGTAGCCATACAGTATGTAGAGAGCAAAGTGTTAAATAAATACTAATGCCAGCATGAGGCATTACTGATTAGTCACTTTCTAGTAAAGCTCTCATTCTGTTTTTTCAGTGTGTTTAAATCAAATTACTGTACAGGTTTTGATGATGTTTTATCATTTGAAATGTAAGATTCTGATAATCATACATTACATTATCTTTTGCTTTTTGGTGATATCTAGAATTAGATATTTATTCAATACCTAAGCTGGAATGGTTGTTCTAGGTTGCTTTCACAGTACCACTTCATGCACACTCAGGTGTTTACAACTATTTTTTTTTTTCAGAATATTTCAAGAATGGTCATACCCTGTATCTGAATTCAGGTCTCAGTTCATCAAGGAACCATTATGGACAAAGGGTCATTACTCGTGAAGCTGATCTTGTAACGGCACATGAATTTGGACACAACTGGGGATCAGAGCATGACCCTGATCGTCCAGAATGTAGTCCAAGTGCCAGCCAAGGAGGTTCTTACCTTATGTATACATATTCAGTATCTGGATATGACATCAATAACAAAGTAAGTATTATTTTTATGATCATATAGATTTACATTCATCACTGACATGTTTACATTGTATTTTCAGTTTATGGGCTTAGGTGTGCATTGGGTTCTTTCTGCCTTCTTCTCTCTTGTGAACTTCTCATCTTCTAGGTCTACATCTGTGCCCTTTCCTGCCTTCCTTCTGATCTTCATCCTCTTAACTCCATTATTGCTTTTTTGACTAATGGCTCTTCCATTTTCATTAAATTCCCCATTAGTTCTGCTTGGGCCTAGCCTATGAGAGCTAAGAAGTGTTATGCAGTGGTGTAGTTAAAATATTCAGAATAATTAAGAATCAGTCTTTTTCCTCCTCAGGACAATGTGTATTTCAGCAGCTTTTTCATACATAATCTTCCCACTGCACTCAATGCAGGAATCTAAGTGTTTTGTAGCATTACCTCTTAAGAATCTATTCACTTTTCTTGGTAAGTGCCCATTTCCCCTATAGAGAAGTATAAACCTTAAGTGCACAAAAGATGGTTGAAACAACAAACCATTAAGTTATATCTATAATGAAGAGATAAACATGCAATAGTGTTAAATATTTGGGTATAATTTTTGACCAACATTTAAATTGCTGAAAGATCATGCCAAATATATCAAAGCCAAAGGATCTAAAGCCCTTACTTTATTAAAGAAAATCTCACACACCAAATGGGCAGGACGAGACACAATGTTAATGTTATACAATGCAACAGTGTCACAATAAATTATAGCTGTCCAATTTATTCAACTGTTCTAGAAACAATCTATAAATCTCTAGATGCTTTACATCACGAGGAGCACGTGATATGTACATGGGTGGAGCCTTTTCCGCTCATCTCCTCCAACTGTTCTCAGTTCCAGCAGAGGCAGGCCAACTGCCTCCAAATATTAGAGATCTAATTACTTTAGGAAGAGGCTTATCCCTTCAAGCAGGCACATCTCCTGCATCAAATAAATTTTTCAATCAAAATACAAACATAACCCAAATCAAAAACTCATTTACTAAGAAACTAGTCATCTATTGAATTTATGATAACATGATACCAAATTTTTACCCAAGAAATAAATCTGTCACACCCATGGACACTAAAAAGGGCAAAATATGCATATTTAACATATCTTTCAAAGAAATATGTCCAACAGAAATGTACCATCAACATGCCATGGAACACATAAGACGGAAGGGTAACCTTCATAATCTACACAGATGGATCCAAAATGAAGCTGGAGTGGGCTCATCAGCCCATTCAAGTGATAAACTATCCAAATGGGCCTTCCTCTAATATCACAGTATTTACAGCTGAATTAACAGCCATACAATTGGCTCAAGATTATAACAAAAAGAATTCCTTCCAACACTCATATTGAGCGACTCAAGAAGTGCGCAATTGGAAGCTAACAGGATCATTTAAATCAAATAATCACCTTGTCCAAAAATATCCAACGGGAAATACATCAGTTAATTACAAACGGCCTTCAAATTCAAATTTGTTGATCCCAGCCCATGTAGGCATTGAGGGTACGAGAAAGCAGATAAAGCTGCTAAATTGGCTTGTACAACCCCAACTACTATAGAAAGCCCCCATATCAGACTGCTAGCATCAGTTAAAACTTAATTTATAGGGATTGGCAAATGATTGGACAAATATACCCTCAAAAAAACTAAAACAAATTAAGAACGAAGTTAAACAGTGGCATTCTTCCACCCAAAAGCAAAAGAATTAATGAGGTTATTTTAACAAGACTCAGAATAGGACACTCAGACTCACATGGTCATCTGATGTCAATCAAGACACAAACCCAATAACTTGTGAAAGATGTAACACCCAACAACAGTCAAAACATATCTTGATTGACCTGTTCCAGATGGCATCAGTGAAAGAAAGACTTATTTACAAATAAATCAATAAAGGATATTCTAGCAGAAGGCATAATTTTCAATTAATAATATCATTCTCTTTTTAAACAAAAATTAAATTGATAAGTAAAATATAATCTTCCCCTCTTTTTCCCCTCATATTTTTTTCTTCCCTTGATTTTTTTTTTCTCCCTCCTTTTTTATTTTATTTATTTATTTATTTAACTACTTCATTTTTTATGTACTCTTCCCCCCCTTCTTTTCCCAGCCCGAGAAGAACCTTAAAAGAGTTCAGAGGTCTGGTTAAACAAATCATTTATAACTAACTAACTAAGTGCATGTCAGGATTTATTCTACCAATTGAATACAGTAATTGTATTTATTAGGCCGCCAGTCTATTTTCACATCACCGAGGTGACATCATAAAGAATGCACAAAAGCAAATGGTAATTTTATAAAAACATTAGGGAAGTGATGAAATGTGCCAAGTACTATAGCCTAGATAGTGAAACAGAGCATGAAGTGATAAGAGAGAACATCTGTACAACACGCAGATTGTGCTGATAAAGCCATGTAAACAGGGAGTGGCATCAGTGTTAGGATAGCCCAGAAAATTGTGAAAGAAATATCCATGGGTAGAAAGGCAGGAAAATACCTGTCAGTAGAAGGCTGGATCAGTATGAACATCAGAAGCAGAAGAGGTAACACTGGACGGACCATTTTTGTTACATCGTGAATAGGAGATATTAAGTAGATCATTTTAGTAATTTACCAGAAGCTGGAGGAGGCCTGGATGTACTACTGAATGAACTAAAGGTTTTAGTAAGAGAATTGTTAGTAAAGATACTTTGGAGATGGAAAACACTGGGCTGTAATGGAATCACTGAAGGGGTTATTTTAGCTGAAAATGTCATGACACCTTGCAAATAAAGTCGACTGTTTTGCAGAATATGGAATGAGAAAACAAGGCCTGATGATTGGGAATTGGGTGTCAAAACAAATAAAGACAACTGACTGATTGTGGTAATCACAGAGGTATTGCACTTATATGAGCCATGAAGAAAGTATTCGGCGTGCTCATTCTCAGTACCCTGTAAAAGGAAATTGATAAAATGCTTAGAGATGGAAAAGCTTGTTTGAGAAAAGGCAGGAGTTACACAGATCTAAAGCCCACGAGTGGTATTCTGCCAGAACTTCGTCTCTTTGTTCAACTTGATTTCACCACTATATCTCATTGGCCAGACCTCTGACAGTTAAGTTTTAACAAAGTGGTTTGATTAAATTGTCTGATGATAAAAGTAATGATAACCATTGTGTCTGTTTCGGTATCCCATTCCTATTGGCATACCCCATACTTTGCAGCTTTTTTCATGTTCTCTATAACTAACCGTTTTCACCTTCCGCCTTTTTTATTGTATAGTTGATGACATCTTCACTTTAAGTCTTATGTTTTTATTCTTTTTGTTTGTTTTCTCTCTCCCACCATCTGCTGAGCATATAGAAGTCTCCATTGTGTTACACATGCCATACTTTTTGTTATGTGTGTATAGTTCTCATCATAAAACCAATCTTCTTTTCCACCTATGTTGTTAGTTTGTGGACTTCTTGAAAGAACTGTCCAGCATCATTTAGGCATGACTGGATGGCCTTGGTTTTATGTTCTTATAAATGCTATTTAGCATCAGCATTATGTAGCTTTAATACTGTATTTCCCATTAATGTATTCTTCACAGTATTTTGATCTTGATTCTTGTTTGCATTTTTTGCCTTTCAGAGATTTTCCCCATGCAGTCTGAGAGCAATTCGTGCAGTTTTACTTGCCAAATCCTCTAGATGTTTTACTGAGCCAGAGGAGTCTTATTGTGGAAACCAGAGAGTGGAAGGTCAGGAAGAATGCGATGCTGGTCTTGTAGGGCAGGATGATATTGACGTTTGCTGCGATAAACACTGCAAACTGAGACCCAGAGCTAATTGTAGTGACCGCAATTCTCCATGTTGCCTGAACTGCAATTTCATGAAAAAGGGTATAAGATGTAGAGAGCAGCAGCCAGCAACCTGCGAGAACGAATCAAAATGTGAAGGTGAATCTGCTGAATGTCCAAAAGCAAAGCCCATGGAAGATGGTACTCCCTGCATTGAAAAAGGTCAATGTTATCAAGGAACTTGCCGACCTTATTGTGAAACTCAGAACATGCAAAGCTGCATGTGTGATACAAGTATGTTATTGTTTTAAATTTTTGTTTTACTAGTGTATATATTTTTTTTTTACTAGTGTATACAGTATATCAGACAAGCAGTAATAAGCACTGCATCTGATTTCAGTTTTGGATAAATGCTACAAGTTCCTGTAGTTATATTTTAAATTAATATTAGTGGTAAAGTAAAATTATCCTTTTCCTCTGTAGTTTCAGTTTTGACATTCTTGGACACCTGAAATTATGCCCGTAATGCAAATTGAAACTTTCCAAAGCAGGATTTTGAAAAAAAACAATTTTTTACAGTCGAGGATGCTTGCAAGAGATGCTGCCGCAAAAATCTTAATGACACCTGTTTTCCTGTGATGCCTGTTGACATTCTCCCTGATGGGACCCCATGCATTCATGGCTTTTGCAACAAGGTAAGCTTCATGTTAGAATTATGAGAATTATGAGATGTTAAAGTTTCTGTTACTTGGTTTGCTTCTTTGTTCTGAAACACTTATCCAGTCTTTCATTCTGACTGCACACCTTCAGGTTAAGTAGCAGAATTTTGTCCTCAATTCCTTTTGTCCTTTTAGGTTGTTTCATATTTGTGAAATGTGAGTAACTTACCAGTGTTTGGGATTTCATTACTGTAAGGATGCTTATAACTCTGCAATTTAATAGCACGTCAGTATATTTGTAATTATCATATTCCATCAGTTGACAATTTAGTTAAGGTCTTGGATAATAATAGGGCACTTATAATGCCAGTGAGTCTTGGATATTTATTATGTTGGGAGGCAAGTCGTGATTGAAAACACTGCACTTAAGGTATACTGTGCCTGAATGCACGGGATCAGGATCAAAATTTACACAGACAGGGAACAGCTGCCTAAGTTTGAATGAACATTCCAACCATGGGAAGTCAGATGGCAGTAACATTCCAACCATGGGAAGTCAGATGGCAGTAAGTTGACTTGTGTGAGAAGAGGACTGTGAGGATATTTTGATTTAAGAGAAAAATTGATGACATTAAAGCATAACAGGCCAGTAAATGGAGCCTCAGGAAGCAGTTAAACCTGCATCTTGTGGTGAAAGAACAGGTTACAGAAGCCCATCTGGTTTTGGTAGCCTTACCTTGGTCCATAATAGTAGTAGCCATTTAGAAGGTAATACTTCTGCTACATCTTAAACAAGGGGGAATAGGTACAATTTAGCCCCGAGACTTTTCTGTGCCATATTTTCAAGAGCCAAATAAATGAATATGGGGTTGAAATGAAACATTTTGACGAGACTGATTTATGTAACTGAAAATTAAAAACACAAAATTCTTATTCAGATATAAATTGTAATATTGTATAATCTTGTCCTTTATGGATATAATGAAGAGCATCGATGAAGTTTCATTTGGTTGGATGTAACATTCATATTACTACACATCAAAGGCTTCACCTGAATGGTTCTATGGTATTTAGAAATTTGACTAATTTCATTTTGCTTTTGTGGAATGTTCTATTCATTGCTTATCCATCTGGTAGTTATGCAGTTCCACCTTGATACATATTTTCTATGCATGTTAATGGTAATGCTTGCACGATCACATCTGCCCAACTCTGTCTCTTGCCTCAACTTTTTTCATCTCCATCTTTGCAAGAACTGCAGATGGAAAATTGGTATATATGTACTTGTTAACACCAGTTTCCATTTCCAAAGTATGAATGCCTTCCATATATTTTCAATATTCGTGGCATTGGCAAAACTTTACATAGGTTTTTAATTGACTCACTTTGTTCAATTAACGCACAATAGATATCCCTTGAGGCAAAGTAATAGAACAGTGCTGAACTACCAATGCTGAATAGAGAGCACTGAACTCGACCTTCCCATTTCACAGTTCTTGAGTTACTCTTAGACATCTAAACAATGGACAGAGAAAGGATTGAGGCCTTCCTGGGGTGCAAATACAATATTCACATGGATGGATGGATTAGGAACTTCAGGGACAAGCCCGAGCACTGGGACCTGTTAATATATTCAGGTAGTCACTATGTAGGGCCTTTTATTTGGAATTCATTTGTCTATTAAGATCAGTTACCCACAGGTTATCAAGCCTCCTGTAGCAAACAGTTATTGCATTTGGCTAATTTTCATAAACATTATCTGTAATTATGATGTAACTGAACCTCATGGTTAGTTTACAAGGCTGTAAGAGTACCAATTTAGTAATTTGAATTGTAATGAAACAGTAATAAAAATTAAGGTCAACTTTTACTCTTAATAGATGACATTAGTAACTATAGTTATGTATACAAGTTACCATGTATTACCTGCAGACGAGGCTACTGAATGAAATAAATTTTGTCGATTCTTTACATGTACCTAAAGTATGACTGGTGAGTGATGATGAATATGACATTGATAATTAGGATTTGATGACTGTTTTTCATTAGTTTTAATGATTTCTTTGATTTGTCCTTGACCTTTGGTGTGTATTTCAATGGCATCCAGTACAGATAAAACTCCTTAAGTGCAAGTCTTTTGCATTGTTTCTTACTTTTTGAAACGTCTGTATATTTAGGGCTCATTTAAAACTCTTAATTCTTTACAGGGCAAGTGTGAAAAGACTGTCCAAGATGTTGTCGAACGTTTCTGGGACATCATCGAAGACATAAACATCAATACTGTACTAATGTTTCTTCGTGACAATATTGTGGGTACTGTCATCATTATTTCTGTCATCATATGGGTACCAGCATCTTGCATATTTAGTTATGTTGATCGTCGACGTCAGGATGAGTATCACAAATATGTCCGTTGGTATTACAGCAATGAGCTTGTTCATCCTACAGACAGTGTACGCATAATTGACAGTAAAAGAACAAGAGTTCATGAACCAGGTCGTTCACAGGAGGTTACAAATCGCACTCATAATACAGGGGCTCGAGGTCTTGCCGTAAGAGATCCTCCAGAAGGAGCAGAAAGTCGACAAACATTAAATACTCCACAGTCCCCACCTGTTTCTCAGCATTATGCAAATGCCATGTAAAGTTGTCTTTCTGTAAATTTTTCTACCTAGATTAGACATCTTTTCTATGTAAATGATGAGGTTTTATTTGTACATAGGACTTTACAAAAATAAGCATGAGGAGAATCTTTTAGCAAGTGTCTTTGGATTCAAAAATATGAAGATAATATTACAGGATGTGTCATTGGATACAAAAAGTATGCAGGGATTATTAGAGCAAGTGTCTTTGGATACATGAAATATTTAGAAAATATTTTAAAATCATCAGTTAAAACATGTTTGTCCACTGGTACTGTAGTTATTTTTGAGAACTGCTTAGTGCACAAATTTTCCTCCTCACATGATAAATAATACCAGTATGTAACAGAAGTGCATCAATATATTCATTAGCTGCCATGAATGGAATAGATACAGAATAGTGCCTAAAATATACATAACCTCATTGCTAGTATTCATTAGCTTTATGGGGTGACATGATAGTTCGTTGGAAATTTATCACCCAGACAGAAAACTGATGAGTTTCTTTTGAGGGAAGACAAGGAAGCTGTACAATTTATGCATTTTAGGTGCCAGTCATAAATTGAAGTGGTAGTCCCAAAAATAAAAATATTTAAAGACATTTTAGTTATATTTTCTAGACTGTCTCTTTCTAGACTGTCTCAAAGATGTAAAACTGAAGATGGCAATTCATCATCATATGTTTTGTTTTCAATATCATTGTTTTTCATTATTCTTCACAATAAGCATACTTTTATAGTGTTCAGTAGGATAATCAAATGAGTCTTTTGTACTTGCCTGTAGAATTATGGACTGTTCTTGTTCATAGTAACTTACTTTCATTATCCTTATATGATATTTACTCATTCATGTTGACTATTTCAAAAGCTAACAACAGCAAAGTTAGTAATATTTAATTTATTTAATAAAGCATAATGGATTATACATAGAAGATATTAATGCACTGTATGCTGATATTACCCTCTTTGCTTGGTAACAGGAACATTCCAATTCCTCCTCACCTTACTTTGTTTATCAAGGAATATATTTTTGTTTGAACTGCAGTTTTGTAAGTCACTCTACATTAGTTAATAACAGGTGTTTGGACCTAGTGACAGCTTTCAATTTTTGTTTGCGAGATATATATTTCCACATTACTAGTTTCAAGGTACATTAAGCAATAACATTTTTTCACAACAAACCTCTCGCTTACAATTAACCTTCTTTGTGCCTAAAATTGTTCCAGATGCCTGTCCCTCTTAAAGGAAGAAAACGGCAACTGGAAAGCCAATTTCTCTAAGAAGTTCTCATAAATAAAGTCAACAGCCTTATCAAGCTGGAACCCAGCTTGCTAACCAATATACAAAACTATGTCATTCAGTTCAGTCATTTCTTGTAAGGATGACCGCCCAAGAATGCTAGATGATCCTTTTTTTTTCATTATTATTATTATTATTATTATTTGTCAGTGGTTGGAAGTACTGTATATGTCTTATCCATGAGTATAAACAACTGTAAATTCTTTGCTGTCAATTTCTGGATAAGACAACCTTTGACAATACCATAACCATTTTCTGTGGTTTCTTTGGTAAATCAGCAAGCAAAAGAAAAGGGCCTTGCAATAGAATTCAAGCTTGATCTGACAAGGTAGATATATTCTTGTCCAATGAGCTTCCCAATGCCACAACATATGGCAATACCATAACCAGGTTCTATGATGTCTTCGTAAGTCAGCAAGCCAAAGAAAAGGGTCTCACAATCAAATTCAAGACCGATCCAACAAAACAGAAGACTTATTCCTGTCCAACAAGCTTCCCAATACCATCACAGATACAAATGCATACACCATAGAAAGGAAGGGAAGGAAGAGCACTGGCATAGGCTACTTAAGCACATGAAATTTTGCCGTGATTCTCATTTCGTATTGTAGGCTATGCTTTCCAGGTAGTTAAATGTTCCACTGAAGGGAAGTGCCCACTATGTACGTTTGATCCAGAAGGAACAACTTCTTTTTTCTTCCTTTTTAACCTTCCCACCTTGGATGTACAGAATGTGAGCAACTTTGTTCTCCCTTTTTTGACCATAGCTTAGGAGCACAGAACATTATACAATTCTTATTTGAGTTCCTGGTCATGGCAAATTATTAAGAAAATATACTAGCTGAAGAGAGTTAGTCATCTTGTCCTTATGATGACACAGTTATGATGTCTGTTCATGAGACAGAACAGATTTCCAACTTCTGTTCTTTAGCTTGATATTGACACAGCTTTTGTGACATGCATGTTGAGGGGTCAAATGAGGTTTGTGAATTTTACCCACATGGACATGACAGACTGTTGCTTACACACATACTAAGTGGATCCTAAGGTAGCAGCAAGCAAAGAAGATGGTCCCTGCTTTGGGAGAAGTTCCTGACTTAATTCTTCTTCGTCAGTGTAACCAGGGTCAGTTGCTCAAATCACAACAAATGGATAAGTGCTGTCCTGTACTACAGTAGTTGCACAATAAGTATCCATATGGATCTTGCATCCATAGTATTTCAGATGGGTCTGAAAAGTAAGGTGAACAATTACCTCTACAGACTTACTTTTGCACATCAGGGTTTGTGTCTCAAAACACTACTAACTGTTTATCATTGAAAGATGGGTTTTGCTGCTCAAGATTAGTTCTGAGAAGCCTACAGCTAAATCTTACAGGTCTCAGTTACCAAGTGTAGCTTTTTCACAAGTTAAACTGCAATACATGCTAATTATAAGAAATATCTTTCCCTTAGAACAAATATTTTTGTGAAAAAAATTCTCTAACCAATTCATTATTATATGCAAGTACCTGCCTCCCAGCTCCACAAATGCCTGCATCTCATATATCACACTACACAAAGAATGAGACTTAGTTACCTTGAGACCTGAGATCTGCTCATTGCATGCACAATACTACTGGCTTAGTGCCAATTTCTTTCAAGAGGGATTGTGGCATCAGGGACAATTTCATGGAGTTATTTGAATAAACTGTTTAAAAATGATATACTAGACAGGTTACAAATGTGTTGTTAATCCTTTAAAATTGATATACTAGACAGGTTACAAATGTGTTGTTAATGCTTTTAGACTTTATAATAACACAACTTTTGTTACTAATTAATTACTAGGTAATCACCAGTACACATGTAATTGGAAGGCTGATGTACAGTTAATATAAAAATGCTAATTTCAACCTTGCAAGATAAACATTTGCAAAAGACTTCAGTCCAAGCCCTTATACTGAAACTTTACCAATTCTGTGGTTCTTTGGATGGATAGCCGTATGGCATTTACGAATGCATCCCATGTACTAAGACCGTAAGGTCATTCAGTGCTAAATATGACAAATGGATTCTATTGTGCTTATAGTATATTTAACAAAATGGTTCTTAGGTCTATGGATAGTCTTGTACAGTATATTATTTTCACTGACAGTGACCCAGATATGTAGAAGTTTGTTTTCCACTCATATGGCCTGGCACCCCCACGTTCTTCCAAATTATTTTGATTCCCTCCAATTGTATGCCATACAAATTGAAATCCTGTAAATCTGAAAACATTTGTAGAATTAATGTTCTTGAATCATTTAGGTCTTTACTTCCCCTTAGTATATTCTCAGAAACTCCTGCAGCTTTGTCACTCGGCATATATAAGTTTAAGCTTTTATAAACCACCCTAGGCTTTAATACAAATGATCCTTCCATTACCTTCAACCACCTTCACAATACACCGCACTCTTAGGCCAAACAATGTCCTATATGAGGGTCTTTTCAGGTTAATGGTAGGTGTGACCCATATAACTTCATAGAGACCTTTAAAGTAAAGGTAAAAGTAATGTTATTTGCTTGCATGCACTATAATACCCATAAAAACAATGATATTAAATGGTGTCTAAATATTTCTCATCTTATGCACCTGGAAATTAAGAAGCCCTCACCTTTACAATAGTACTTTCTGTGCCTTCACCAGAGGCAAATTTTACTAAGGTGACACAATGAATGACAATTGTCATAATTTACTTCAGTATTTGAATTTGTATGATCAAGAACCTCAAATACCACTGTAAATAATAGAAAATACAGATCTCTGAAAAAGAGTCAAGTAATGTAGCTTGTGATAGTTTTCAATATATATATATATATGATTATATTCATGTGCACTTTTGTATAATTTCATTAGACTCGGGTACATAGAGTGCAATATATAAAGTCATTTTGTAGATATTTTATCTATCTGCTTAATGGTTGACTTAATGACAATTTAATATATTTAAAGAAAATCTATTAGTGGGTGATTATTGCCTAAAATTATACAATGTATTAATTATGAATGTAAAACACTGTTACTGAGGAGCAACATATTTTCAAAAGATATTTTTAAACTTCAACAGGTAATACAGAAACTGAATTTATGTTGGCGATCAGAAAAGTTGCACATTCATGTATACAGGTTGTACACAAGAATACAGGAAATCCATGTGTATGTTACTGAAGTACTCATTTCTTCAACATTCTATAAAATCTGAAGAACTATCAGAAAAGATATCTCACATCATAAATTCTATACAATTATTTGGTTGAGAGAATGCAAATTACATAGCATTTCTTTTTAAAAAATTGTAAAGCATTTACCTGATTATGATACTCAATACTGTAGATGTATTTGTTAATCATTTGTAACTGTGTATACATGGCTAAACTTTTAATGTTGATTTAACCCTTTTAAGTGTACTGTACATGTTTAAAAATGTGATATATTTGTCTAATAAATAATTTATAAAAATTTATTTTTCTCTTAAGTCCTACACTATAGTCTTTTCCTTTTGACCGTTATTAGTATATACATAACAAAGACATGAGAGAATAAAAAATCTAATGACCACAAACCTTTGAGAGGAGGTGATGGCATGTGTATATTATTTCAAGGACATACAGTACCAAAGACAAATGTAGTGTTCTTATTTTACTAATGCATATCTTAGGTTAGATCTCCAGCTACCAGACCAATTTACCAAATTTCAAAGGTACAAGTAATAGGACCTAGAATTTTTCTACGCAAAGAATCTTTGCACTCTAAAACAAGAGCCATCCTCATGTTTTCTGGCAACAAAAACCAAAGCATAGTGCCTCATGACCCAAAGTGGAAAAATACCTGAAGAAGGAAGGGTTACCATTCATGGTTTTGTTATCAGAGATAATGCACCTAGCTAGCCAAGTCTTTCAGCAATGAAAATGAAGATGATCACGTGGTATTTTTGCATCTAAACATGACCTCACTGCTTTAGCCACATGACCTGAAAATCATTGAGTGTTAAGACCTCACACCTGACAGGTGTTCAAAAAGATTTTCACCAGAATTATTGCACTCCTTGACATTAAAATCAGAGGTTGAATGGGTGAGAACATCTATTCCTCCTTTTCTTCCCTCCTTTGCAAGGCACCAGTCAGACTGAGAGTACATGCTAGATGGGCCACAATGTAGGTAGACTTCACATTTGCAGCATCCTGTCTTAAGAGCTTAGGCCCATTAAGGTGACCCTTTACACTCTCCCACATCCCATCAATTTATGACTAACCCAAATACTAGCTGGCTTTTGACTTGCGCCACTCTATCTCTAGGGCAGAATTTTGTTCTCTGATGCTTCCCCACAGTGAGAGTACAAATATGAAACGTACATTTTCCATGTATACAAGACAGTAAATTCCAAGCATGAAAATTATACTTATTTAGCTTTTGAAAGGACCATCTCCCTTCCTCTTTAGAATACAACTGATAAGAATTGTAAAGAGATACAAAAAAGTCTATAATTAGCAAGAATTAATTAGATAGTTAATTCTTGCTAACTAACTATGGACTTTTTTGTATCTCTTTACAATTCTTATCAGTTGTATTCTGAAGAGGAAGGGAGATGGTCCTTTCAAGAGCTAATAAGTATAATTTTCAATAGAAAAAACAATTACTGTACCATCACAGTCTTAAAGAAAAAAAAACATTCTGGGTATTTTGTTTACTTCTTTTAACAGCTTACCTATAAATACTAAATTATTTTTTACTTAATACGTCTCACTCTCCCAGGTCCCCATTAGCCTGGTATCTCTAAGCTAGACTGAGTAAGAGGTTACAGGAATAATGTTTCCATGCTTATTATCATTATCCAAGGTATACAAACCACTGCATTTTATCATGATCCCACCTTAATCACCCTGAAGAAAAATGTGCTGGCTTACAGCAGGTTAGTGGTGAGCCTTGCCCCACTCACCTGTCTACCACAGATAAACCTGGCCATTGTTACCAAGCTTCAACAATAGTTTCCAGCTTGCTATGAGGAATACTCCTCCATAAAAAGCCCTTGTTTGCAACCTTGAAAAACAGAAAACTTTTGAACTGGTATTTTTCCTACGTATACAAACCAGAGCCTTTTTATGTAAGAGCAGTCCTCAGCTCCAGCTAGAATCCATCATTGGAATTTGGTAACAAGGTACAGTAGTTAATTGGTGGTACAGGGGTGACTGGGGGAATAACTCCACTCACCAAACACTTTTTTTCTTCAGCATTAGGACCAAGAGGGTTAACTGTGGTGGGAATATGATATAAGGCTCTGCTTTGTAAACCTTTGGAAAATACAGACTACTTAAAAATTTTAATTATTTGTTCCTACAAAAATACAAATCCTTGCCTTCTATGTAGAAGACATACTCCCTAGGTGGGAAGTAAGTCTCAGTTGACTAGAAAGTTGAAACTACCTGGAAATGTCGTGTTACTGTTTATAACAAGTGTAATAAATGTTGGGAATATTGATAATTTTCAGTGGACATACATAATTATATGGTCTGTATAATGTGATAAGCTATGACAGGTAACTCCTATCCCATCTAGCATGGGATGACAAAGCTTTGTGACCATGAGCCTGAGCATGAAGTGTCAGGAATCTCACTTGAGAAAAAGGAAAATTCTTGGAAGGGACTAGTATTAATCCTGTGAGGGTGACAAGACAGAAGTCAGCTAAATATGGCAAACATGAAAAAAAGGTAAGATTGTACCTAAACCACCAATTTCCTCCTTGTCAAAGGGAGAGCAGGAGAGTATCATCTTAATAGCTGAAGCTCTAAGTCTCAATGTTTGATTATATAGCTTACCTGCAGTTGTACCCAAAACTAGCAGGTATTCCAGAGGGAAGCAAAAGGAAGAAGGAAGAGAACCAGTCACTCTGAGTACTTGGGAAAGATAATTTTCTGTTTGAAAGGAGCTTGGGTGACTACACAAACTATTGAGCAGCCAACAAAGTTCCCAGAGAGGTCTCCAGGGACTTGTGGGTGACCTCTCAAGTAGGGGTACTCTAACATTCCCAGACCCCTACCCTCATTACCTTTAAAACAAATAAGTTCTTCCAAATTCCAGGGACAGTCCCACACCTGATTGTGAGCTATTGCCGAAACTATTCAGTTATCACCATTGCTTGAGATAGGAATAGTATATGCATCTAATCACTTCACTAAGCCAGAAAGAAATGCTGTTCCTGGATATCTACTTTTCATGCTTGCAGGCAATAACAAAGAGTCAAGGATAATTTGGCCTAAGATTTCAGGTTCATTTCAGAAAATACCTTATGGCTTGTACTAGACAGATGCATCTCATCCAGATCACCAAAAACAATGTCCCATTGGGAGGAAATTGAGAAACCCTCATATCTCTTGTTAGAGACTGATGGGTTCCAAGTTTTCACCACAAACTAGTGGGCAAACGAAAATGAGACACCACCAACCCTCCAAGTTCTAGATGAGATAGGAAGAGGCATGTTACTTGCCCATACTGTATTCACCTTATTTGCCAAACCCATCCAACAAGGTTTGCTTCCTTTAAATAATGAATTTATATGCTAACTTAAATTTATGTTTGTGTTACAGATCACTGGGGAAAAAGGTTGCACAAAATAAATTTGAGGAATAGGAAAGGAAGCAAAGATAAGCAGTGTACAATACATAACACTATGTATTAGCACCATGTACAGTAGTTTCAATCCGGTTTTCATGCAACAGTGAAAACACTTTTTCCATAGAAATCTGATAGAGCTCATGGTGAAGATATAAGTACAAAGAAAAAATTAGAAACATTTTCGCGGGATTCTTCATAGTACATGAAAGGATACTAACAATTTGGGGATTGTAACCTCCTTATGTGGAAAACTGGGACTAAAATTACTAAGACTGTTAAATTCATCATGAGCCAGCAAACTATTACCAACAATTACAATTTTTCCTTATCCCAGTTTTAAAAATTATTACTAAGAACACAATTCTACCTACAATCACTCTCTTCGTGATAGCTGTAGATTCTGTCACTGGCCAACAGTTATGGCTGTCATTTTGCAACAAATATATCCAACATTTTTCCTCTGAAGCAAGGAGTCACTGAGGGTAACCTCGATGATCCAGTAACCATGTGGTGCTGCAGGACATCACCTGAAATGGAAAAGTGAAACTTAGTAGTCTTTAAATGATATGCACATGGGAGTAGCCTTGAAATAGAAAATATATATGACTTTGATTCAATTTTCAATCTAAACCTAAATACAAACCAAACAAAATTGTATGAATCATCCAATTGGTAACAAGATCAGTACAGTAAGTTTTTTTTTTTTTTTCAAGCTCACAGGGCGAGCCAAAAGAATCAATTCTGGAATGAGAACTTTTAATAAGAGAAAGGTGAAGTTAAAGAAGTAGTCTGACAGCTTATAGGCGGGAGACAAAAAAAAAAATAAACAAGTAAAAGGCAGACTACAATTTAGTTGGGGCCCAGAAGTAACGCTGCAAAGAACCTTTAGCATTGTTGGTCAGTACTGTATCCAGTGTCATGAAAGGCACACGGTAACAGGTGGCCCCATAAAGTTCAACAGATGACACTAAGGATATATGCCAATTACAGTATACAAGGAAGTGCTCCTGAGCACTATAGATAAAAAAGATTAAAGGCTCATGTAGGCATTTTGCCCACCAGCTACCCTACAAAAATATTCTAAACATATATGACAGCTCCTATAAACAGGTATGGTAGTATCCTAAGCCCATCTTGTACACCCCCAACCTTACTAAGGGTTATTAAAACAAAGATGAAAAAGCTATCACTGTGTATAGTTACTCCATATCATTTACCTCAACATATGACAACTCTATACAGCACCCCATTTGTCTCTCTGCAATGCAACATCCTACATAAAGTTAAGACATCTCAAACTCTCAGATTAACTGAAATATTCTTAATAATACTGCAAAAACTCATGTCCTTAATAGACTGCTTCCACTGTCACAAATACTTTTGTCTTAAAAAATGTTGTTTGTTATTTTCGAATTATTGTAAATCACACTAGACATTTTACATATCTACACATTAGGACAAGACCATGAACATAGCTGAGATTTCACAACAGGCACAACAATCTCAAGAGATTCCTTAAGACCACTGAGGACTAGATACTCCTCTAACAAGACTGGTCCTCAGGACACACTGTTCAATTAAATATACAGTACAGTAATCTTAAAAAAGCCCAAAGTTGCGAACTTTATTTATGGGAGTCTAAAGAAGTATAAGAGTAACAACTGATCTTGACCTTTTTTTAATGCAACTTATTCATGCAGCCTCTATCAATTACCACTGCAATTAACACATTTTGCTGGGTAGATTATATCTCATCTAAGCAAATGTTTTTGCAATATCAGTTACCCTCAATGATGTCACCTGATTATATACGCTCACAATTTATCAAAGCAACTGCTGGGGGGGGGGTTAATGTTCTGCCTCCATATCATCATTACTCCACTGATGTAATTGTCTGGCTATCAAGATGCTAATAAATAACATTATACATCCTTACACAACAAGACTTACCGGTACATATCAAGAAATATACTTATTTCAACTTTAAGCACACAGGACAATGGGCTGGGTTCTTGAGAGAGAGAGAGAGAGAGAGAGAGAAAAGGGGGTTTGGCTGGCAGGCATGCTATGGCTTGACAATGAATGAAGCAACTGACCATCCCTTACAAAGTGAGGGTATATGTCAGGAAAACCACAGTAGGAACAGAAGTCCAATGTCTAGTCATACAAAGTAAATGCAGGAAAACGTGGCCCAACAGTCATTACGAGGTCACCTGACCAATTGAGAAATGTACATGTCATTTTAGCCCTGTATTGCCGTTATTTCACATGAGCAGTCCTGAAGAAGGTATTTTCGTGCTTCCCCTAGTCACCTTAATTATGGCAACAATAAATCAAAGAAATTTAAAGATGTACAATACTGAACCTCTTAGTCCTACAATTATGGGGGACCATAGTGAAAAAACGGGGGTTTTGGGAGGGGAAAAACACAAATTAAACACAATTCAGGATAATGTATTCTTATTACCCCACGATACTTCTTCAAGATCTGATTCTCACTATGGTATTGCATTTTCAAAGTGACACCATGCACTAGCTTATGTTAGGTGAGGGTTCAATCCCCAGCAAGGTAAAACCTGGTGTGCTTGGTTTGCTTAGGTTATGTTGCAACTTTAACATAATGATTTACATTTCTATAAGTTAGGTCAGGTAGGGGATTCAAGGGGACAAAGCCCCTAGTCGGGTACGGACCCAGCACCCTACGTTAGGTTAAGTGATAATAAGTTACATCGTTGTACATATCTCAATACTGCTTTTCCACCATCCAAAAACCCAAGTTCCCACCATGGGCCTCCATAATTGTAGGATATAAGGGAGCTCCATTATCTCAAAAACTAAACTTATTAGAAAATAATTTTTTTTGGGAGAACTAAGTGGCAGCACTCAGTAGTAGCTCCGCGGCGGCGATTTCCTTCTAACTTCTAGTTGAACACTGCAGAAAGTTTAGTCAATAAACTTGTACTTAGCTTTTAAAGATTTCAAATTAATATAACTCATTGAAATTCACTTCAAACTTGCTTAAAAGTTTCAAAAATCAATTTTTTACAATAATCTACATCATATATATGTGATTTTCAGCTAATTTGGTTGATTTATTGATAAAACTCATGTGTCAATCTCGATGCATCTCCATTCTAATAATAATAATAATAATAATAATAATAATAATAATAATAATAATAATAATAATAATAATAATAAAAGCAATTCAAAAGGACTAAAAAAAATATGACAAATTTTGGCCTAACCTGTATGGACAGTCTAGCCTGGAAAAATAGCCATGGAGTGGAGTTCAATAATGCTTTCTAGAAGTCCATTTGTGCATGTTTGGAAATGAAGAAATTTATTACATACATTTATTAAAGGTTAAATACCAGCATTAAGCTGGACGCCACAAAGGGTACCAATGACCACCTTCACTAAAATTCCACTTCAAGTTGCAAATAACACTTTTTTTTAACATTTACGTTCACTTACCGTCTACGTCTAAGTAATCGCCTACACATGAGTCACAGCAAGCATAAACAATGCTAACTTTAGCAGTAATCGACCGAGGAACGACTCTGTTTTACGTCATTGGTTCTCAGGGGTAAGGAAGGATGATTTTAGTAACGTGACGTGACCTTCATTCCAGTGATGTAGTCCTAGCTTTGGCTGGACGCTATTTCGGGCCATTTTTTGCTTATTTCGGGACGTTTTAAAAATATTCTATACTTCCTTAATGGTATACGAATTTTTATTAATAGAATTCATGGAATTTGTCTTAATTTTAATGTTACAGTGTTGACTGAACGTGTGGAACAGTGGAACCGTAGAAAGTGGAGTTAACAGAAAATCAGAAACATGACGGCTCTGATAACATCTCGAGTGGAATTAAAATAGTTATATGTATTTGAACCGATTTGAAAAAAATACTTCATTTAAAAGTATTTATTTTTTTACTTTTCATGGAAATGCTTCCAGCAAAAGTGAGAGGATTTACTGAGTGGTATTTAAAAAGAAAGTCAGACGAATTTTGAACATAAGATTTTATGGTCAACACCCTATTTATACTGTCTTGCTAACATTAATACCATATTTATTGTATTACTTAATATTTCACGCTTATAAAGACGATTATAGAACGAAGGACATAAAATGTTTAAAGTGTTATTCAACTAAGTTGCAGCAGTTTATTTTCTTTATCTTACGACCCGACACACATATGTACAGTATATCTTTACAATGTACAGTCTCTGGCCCCTTTAATTTACATATGGTTATAGTAAATGTGGTAAGGCGTAGGCCTAGAGTCTGTAGCCGTAAAACCTTATATGTTATTATTATTATTATTATTATTATTATTATTATTATTATTGTTAAGAAAAAGATGAAACCTATTCATATGGAACAAGCCCACAGGGGTCAGTGACGTGAAATGCGGGCTTCAAAAGAAGACGGGGTTTATTCGAAAGAAGTAACAGAAGGTAATAGTGGGCAGCATTTAACACAGTGGAAAGAGGGAGTTGGAGTGGTTGGACAACAAAATACTATCAGCCAGAAAATCAACAAGATGAATTACAAGGACCTCAAGGTGGATTAAGGAGAAAACCTCACAGTTCCACTAGTAACAGTTAAGAGAGGTTGGGCAGCAACACTAAAAAGAAAGGAACAGGAATGGATGAAGAGCAAAAGGCTAAAACACTGATGCAGCTAGGAGCCGAAGGTACACTGCAATTATATATATATATATATATATATATATATATATATATATATATATATATATATATATACATATGCATACACACACACACACACACACACACACATATATATATATATATATATATATATATATATATATATATATATATATATATATATATATATATATATATGGTTGTGTTAAATGTTTTTTCGTCACCCATCTCCCTCTATCTCTCTGTAATACTTACATGGAAAATTATATAAAATATATATATATATATATATATATATATATATATATATATATATATATATACTGTGCATATATAAACATATATATATATATATATATATATATATATATATATATATATATATATTATATAGATATATTTACGCATATGCTGTATATACATATATATAAACATATACGAGTATATATGGTTCTGTAAAATGTTTTTTCGTCCCCCATCTCTCTCTATCTCTCTCTGTAATACTTACATGGAAAGGGCCTATAATATGCCATAACTGAGTATACCGAGCATTAGCAGTTAACTGTGTATGTGTGTATATACAGTATATATGTGTGTGTGTGGGTGTGTGTGTGTGTGTGTGTATCAAACAGAATGAAAACGGGAACAGAGACACCAGAAGTAGACAGGTTATTATTAACAGTGTGAGAAAAACGGTCGATTCATGCACGGAAAATAAATGATGAATATGAGCTCCCGGGAAAAAGAAAAAAAAAATCTTTGGGGTCGAAATTGACACCCGCGAACCTGGATAGATTTAAGGAATGATAAAACCATTTATCGAATAATTATGCCATTTACCTGCAATCATTCGAGTGTCGGAATCTCTGTAACGGCTCCACTCTCTCTCTCTCTCTCTCTCTCTCTCTCTCTCTCTCTCTCTCTCTCTCTCTCTCTCTCTCTCTCTCTCTCTCTCTCTCTATTCGGAGCCAGGATCCTAATTCTTCACGTCTTCAGTCAATTATAATACCGAGAGATCCTGTGAGGCTCTCCGAAGCGGGATTTGCAATCAGAATCCTTCTCCTCCTTACCGTCTTCACAGAGTCCCAGAAGGTATATTCGAAAACTAACTAGTTTTATTTATTTATTTTTATTTGTTTTATTTATTTTATTTAATTTTATTGATACTATTTACATTTATTTAGAGAGGGGCAAGAAGCGCTACAGAAAGAGATGCCCAAAGAACAGGAAAAGAACGAGAAGATGGAACAACAACTCCAGAATCTTCTGAGGAAAGTGGAAGAAAAGTCGTCCGACGAGCACACGGGAGAATTCGCCAGAGCAGACGACAGGACGAAGGAAGCCGAAGCTGGGGTTATGTCTGGAAGGAGGTGGGGAAGAGAAAGGGAAGACAAACGTTGGAAGCTAAAGGAAAGGAGTTTGTGGAGTTCGGTGTTGAAATTCACCGCCCAGAAACAAAAGGTGAAAAAGAGGGCGATGGAGGCGCAGCACCGGAAGAAGAAGTCGGACCGCCCTCTAAACTACGAGGACATGCCCGCGACTCAGGCACTGTACGAGGAGCTCACAGATGAATTTGGTGATTGAAAAGCAGGAGAAAATCCATGGCAAGCAGGCAGACGAGCTATTCCAGTGCCAGAGAGAGAAGGCAGAGCTGGAAGAGTAAATCCAGGGGCTCCAGCAAGAAAACGAGAAGATGCAGAAGGAAGTAGACTCCAGGATGCGTGAACTCCTGCGGAAGAACCGCCAGCTAGATTTCATGGAACAAGCGCTGAAGGCTAAGGAAAACAAACTCAAGAGGAGATTCGACGAAGACCCGGAGAAATGGGGGCTGGTGGATTCCCTGCAAGGTCAGCTCCGACGCGCCCATTGTGAAAGGGACCAACTGGCCCAACAAGTGGAAGAGCTACTTTTCATATATCGCCATCAAAAAGTAGGGCTCGGAAAGTACGATGAGATTATTGAAATACTGTTAGCTTGGCGGGGAGACGTCAAGGAGGAATTAGGACGGGAGGATTTCAATCTAATAGTTGCCAACTTTCAATAGCAAGAAAGGAGAACAAGGAGAATAGGATAGGATCAGAAGAGATTCATGAAGAGTTTGACATGATGAAAAGAACTGGACGTTTGCGAGCATGTCTATGAATGTGTATGGGTGTGTATGGGTGAGCATGAATGTGGGTATGAGTTTGTATGAGTGTTGGTATGAGTGTAGGTATGAGTGTGCATAATTGTGGGTATGAATGTGTGTGTATGTATCTGTGAGCGCGCTCACTCGTGTATGTGTGATTGTGAGATTTGTGGTTCTTTTCTTATTGTCTCTCTCCATTTCTCTTATTAATCGAACTCTTTCTCTTTCTCAAAAATTACTCTCCTGAGCTAATGACTGCACTTACACCCGAGTCTGGAAGAAGGAAGGCAGTTGGGGGTCTGCTGGAAGTTCCCTGACCCTACAATAAAGATAAAAAACCAAACTGGACCTGATCTAAGACCTGGACCTACACCCGAGGCTGGAGGATGTAAGGCAGTTGGGGGGCTGCTGGAAATTCCCTAGCCCTGCAATGTAGGCCAATAACCGAACCTGACCTGCACCCAAGGCTGGAGGATGGAAGGCAGTTGGGGGGCTCTGGAAATTCCCTGGCCCTGCAATGTAGGCCAATAACCGAACTGGACCTGCAGCCAAGGCTGGAGGATGGAAGGTAGTTGGGGGACTGCTGGAAATTCCCTGGCCCTGCAATGTGCACCAATAACCGAACTTGACCTGCACACAACGCTGGAGGATGGAAGGTAGTTGGGGGGCTGCTGGAAATTCCCTGGCGCTGCAATGTAGGCCAATAACCGAACTGGACCTGCACCCAAGGCTGGAGGATGGAAGGTAGTTGGGGGACTGCTGGAAATTCCCTGGCCTTGCAATGTGCACCAATAACCGAACTTGACCTGCACCCAAGGCTGGAGGATGGAAGGTAGTTGGGGGGCTGCTGGAAATTCCCTGGCGCTGCAATGTAGGCCAATAACCGAACTGGACCTGCAGCCAAGGCTGGAGGATGGAAGGTAGTTGGGGGACTGCTGGAAATTCCCTGGCCCTGCAATGTGCACCAATAACCGAACTTGACCTGCACCCAACGCTGGAGGATGGAAGGTAGTTGCGGGGCTGCTGGAAATTCCTTGGCGCTGCAATGTAGGCCAATAACCAAACTGGACCTGCAGCCAAGGCTGGAGGATGAAAGGTAGTTGGGGGACTGCTGGAAATTCCCTGGCCCTGCAATGTAGGCCAATAACCGAACTGGACCTGCAGCCAAGGCTGGAGGATGGAAGGTAGTTGGGGGACTGCTGGAAATTCCCTGGCCCTGCAATGTGCACCAATAACCGAACTTGCCTTGCACCCAACGCTGGAGGATGGAAGGTAGTTGGGGGACTGCTGGAAATTCCATGGCCCTGCAATGTGCACCAATAACCGAACTGGACCTGCACCCAGCGCTGGAGGATGGAAGGTAGTTGGGGGACTGCTGGAAATTCCCTGGCCCTGCAATGTGCACCAATAACCGAAATGGACCTTGCACCCAAGGCTGGAGGATGGAAGGTAGTTGGGGGGCTGCTGGAAATTCCCTTGCCCTGCAATGTAGGCCAATAACCGAACTGGACCTGCACCCAAGGCTGGAGGATGGAAGGCAGTTGGGGGACTGCTGGAAATTCCCTGGCCCTGCAATGTGCACCAGTAACCGAACTTGACCTGCACAAAAGGCTGGAGGATGGAAAGCAGTTGGGGGGCTGCTGGAAATTCCCTGGCCCTGTAATGTGGACCAAAAACCAAACTGGACCTGCACCCGAGACTGGAGGATGGAAGGCTGTAGGGGGGCTGCTGGAAATTCCCTGGCCCTGCAATATGGACCAAAAACCGAACTGTACCTGCACCCAAGGCTGGAGGATGGAAGGCAGTTGGGGGCAGCTGGAAATTCCTGGCCTGCAATGTGGACCAGTAACCGAACTGGACCTGCACCCAAGGCTGGGGGATGGAAGGCAGTTGGGGGGCTGCTGGAAATTCCCTTGCCCTGCAATGTGCACCAATAACCGAACTGGACCTTGCACCCAAGGCTGGAGGATGGAAGGTAGTTGGGGGGCTGCTGGAAATTCCCTTGCCCTGCAATGTAGGCCAATAACCGAACTGGACCTGCACCCAAGGCTGGAGGATGGAAGGCAGTTGGGGGACTGCTGGAAATTCCCTTGCCCTGCAGTGTGGACCAGTAACCGAACTGTACCTGCACCCAAGGCCGGAGGATGGAAGGCAGTTGGGGGGCTGCTGGAAATTCCCTGGCCCTGCAATGTGCACCAATAACCGAACTGGACCTTGCACCCAAGGTTGGAGGATGGAAGGTAGTTGGGGGGCTGCTGGAAATTCCCTTGCCCTGCAATGTAGGCCAATAACCGAACTGGACCTGCACCCAAGGCTGGAGGATGGAAGGCAGTTGGGGACTGCTGGAAATTCCCTGGCCTGCAATGTGCACCAGTAACCGAACTTCTGACCTGCACAAAAGGCTGGAGGATGGAAAGCAGTTGGGGGCTGCTGGAAATTCCCTTGCCCTGCAGTGTGGACCAAAACCAAACTGGACCTGCACCTGAGACTGGAGGATGGAAGGCTGTAGGGGGGCTGCTGGAAATTCCCTGGCCCTGCAATGTGGACCAAAAACCGAACTGTACATGCACCCAAGGCTGGAGGATGGAAGGCAGTTGGGGGGCAGCTGGAAATTCCCTGGCCCTGCAATGTGGACCAGTAACCGAACTGGACCTGCACCCAAGGCTGGGGGATGGAAGGCAGTTGGGGGGCTGCTGGAAATTCCCTGGCCCTGCAATATGGACCAGTAACCGAACTGGACCTGCACCCAAGGCTGGGGGATGGAAGGCAGTTGGGGGGCTGCTGGAAATTCCCTGGCCCTGCAATGTGCACCAATAACCGAACTGGACCTTGCACCCAAGGCTGGAGGATGGAAGGTAGTTGGGGGGCTGCTGGAAATTCCCTTGCCCTGCAATGTAGGCCAATAACCGAACTGGACCTGCAACCAAGGCTGGAGGATGGAAGGCAGTTGGGGGACTGCTGGAAATTCCCTGGCCCTGCAATGTGCACCAGTAACCGAACTTGACCTGCACAAAAGGCTGGAGGATGGAAAGCAGTTGGGGGGCTGCTGGAAATTCCCTTGCCCTGCAGTGTGGACTAAAAACCAAACTGGACCTGCACCCGAGACTGGAGGATGGAAGGCTGTAGGGGGGCTGCTGGAAATTCCCTGGCCCTGCAATGTGGACCAAAAACCGAACTGTACATGCACCCAAGGCTGGAGGATGGAAGGCAGTTGGGGGGCAGCTGGAAATTCCCTGGCCCTGCAATGTGGACCAGTAACCGAACTGGACCTGCAGCCAAGGCTGGGGGATGGAAGGCAGTTGGGGGGCTGCTGGAAATTCCCAGGCCCTGCAATGTGGACCAGTAACCGAACTGGACCTGCACCCAAGGCTGGGGATGGAAGGCAGTTGGGGGCTGCTGAAATTCCTGGCCCTGCAATGTGCACCAATAACCGAACTGGACCTTGCACCCAAGGCTGGAGGATGGAAGGTAGTTGGGGCTGCTGGAAATTCCTTGCCTGCAATGTAGGCCAATAACCGAACTGGACCTGCACCCAAGGTTGGAGGATGGAAGGCAGTTGGGGACTGCTGAAATTCCCTGGCCCTGCAATGTGCACCAGTAACCGAACTTGACCTGCACAAAAGGCTGGAGGATGGAAAGTAGTTGGGGGGCTGCTGGAAATTCCCTTGCCCTGCAGTGTGGACCAAAAACCAAACTGGACCTGCACCCGAGACTGGAGGATGGAAGGCTGTAGGGGGGCTGCTGGAAATTCCCTGGCCCTGCAATGTGGACCAAAAACCGAACTGTACATGCACCCAAGGCTAGAGGATGGAAGGCAGTTGGGGGGCAGCTGGAAATTCCCTGGCCCTGCAATGTGGACCAGTAACCGAACTGGACCTGCACCCAAGGCTGGGGGATGGAAGGCAGTTGGGGGGCTGCTGGAAATTCCCTTGCCCTGCAGTGTGGACCAAAAACCAAACTGGACCTGCACCCGAGACTGGAGGATGGAAGGCAGTTGGGGGGCTGCTGGAAATTCCCTGGCCCTGCAATATGGACCAGAAACCGAACTGTACCTGCACCCGAGGCTGGAGGATGGAAGGCAGTTGGGGGGCTATTGGAAATTCCTTGGCCCTACAATGTGGACCAATAACCGAATGGGACCTACACACGAGGCTGGAGGATGGAGGGCAGTTGGGGGGCTGCTGGAAATTCCCTGGCCATGCAATGTGGCCAAAAAACCGAACTGGACATACACCCGAGGTTGAAGACTAGAAGGCAGTTGGGGGGCTACTGGAAATTCCCAGGAGCTCATGAGCAGTACATCTACCCCTTATTAATGACAATATTAATAACATTGATGTCAATGCTCTTTTAAAATGAATTATATTAATGGCCATCACGATTTTTCATCTAAATAATAATAACACTAATAATAATTTTTCAACTGAATTGTATTGATGGTCATCACGATTTTTCCACTAAATATTTTTTCCCTTTTCCAAATATCAAAATAGGCTATTTAGCCTATAAGCTGCTAAAAGGCATCATATAATTACTTTGTAAGCTTAGTTATATATTAATTAAATTAATTAACATATAACTTCAACCACTGTGTTCCCTTCTAAGACAAAAGAAAATAATTCAAAATTCAGAAAATAAAAAAAAAACAATTCGGGGATAATGTTCGTTTCCGGTCCGTACATCCCTACTCGATTGTTTATATTTTCGAATCTTCATAAAAGAATAAAAAAAATATGCTATATAGAATTCTTGCAAACTAATATTTATCACAATAAAAATAAAATATATATGTAAATAACTGTGGATTTGTTCTAAGTTTCAATTTTGCGAAATGCACTAGGGCACATTTGCAGGGGCTAGTACTAAACACAGCGGAATACATTTG
>NC_089755.1:45972620-46142620 GCF_040412425.1 Macrobrachium rosenbergii
AAACCGGATGCTGCATCCCTTCTGTTATCTTGACATATCGTAACCAGTTTTTACACACCAAAAGTAGAGCCAGATTCTTTAACCTGGTTTTCACACGTAAGAAAAAGAAAAAGAATTTCCTTTGGGGATTTTCTTTTGGGTATGAATTATAAACGTTAGAGCGTAAGCAGGAGTTTTGCAGTTTATCAACACTCTTTTTGAAGTTTGTATGCTTAAATGACGGTAGTAGGCCTACTTATGAGAATACGCAGGAGTTTACTGTAATGCGTAAGCAGGAGTTTTTAGTTTATCAACACTTTTTGAAGTTTGTATACTTAAATGAAGGTAGTAGGCCTACTTATGAGAATACGCAGGAGTTTACAGTAATGTCTGAGAATGACGAATAAAGTGACGAGTAACTACTTGCTATATTGTTCGCAAATTCGAGGGGCACCTGGTTTGATCATTACTCTATATCGCCCGAGTTCGACTCTCCGGCCGGCTAATGAAGAGTTAGAGGAATTTATTTCTGGTGGTAGAAATTCCTTTCTCGCTATAATGTGGTTCGGATTCCACAATAAGCTGTAGGTCCCATTGCTAAGTAACCAATTGGTTCTTAGCCACGTTAAGTAAGTCTAATCCTTCGGGCCAGCCCTAGGAGAGCTGTTAACCAGCTCAGTGGTCTGGTAAAACTAAGGTATACTTAACTCGTTTCTAGAAAATGAAATTATCTTCCCCCCCCCCACCCCCTATGATTCCTAGATAATTTAGGAAAAGTGAAGACCATTGTCTTGCAGTCAGTAATAAAAAAAATTATGTTTCCAAATAGAAAGAAGTCGCTTTTAGCGACGGGTATCTGAGTAAATTTAAAGTCCTAACACTAACGTTCTCTAGTATTTAAGTTTACTGGCAAATCTTAAAGTTTTCGGACAAGCCCTCAAGTTTCAGGGTATATACAAGTTTCAGGGCAATAATTTTCGAAACCACTATATATACCATCCTTTAAGATAAATCTTCTACAATGCCTCAGGACTTCCAGGATACATTCTCAGCGTCTCTCTAACGCAAACAGATTTTAGATCCCATTTCCTAACAAGATAGAGGCGGCGTTATTTCTAAAACTGACCGATGCGGAAGGTCTAACTTTGCAATTTACTGGATGCAAAAGATCTCCAGCTCAGATATGGATTAATTAGTAAGAACCTTGACTTACTGACACAACCATAGGCGCAGTAGATCCCAAGTAAATACTCTGAAAGGGTGACATACAAATTTTGGTTACCAATAGGCTCTCCAGGTCCTACTGGCCATAAGCAACTCGTAAACTAACTCTTACTTTTGCTATACCGTGTTATTTTTTCAATGAATGGGCTAGTACTCTGTAGCAAGGTCATGTCCTCTGAAGTACCATAAAAAAAAAAGCATTGCCTAAGCTTGCAACATACCGGAGGAGTCCCCATGTGAGCGAAGAAGCCAGTGGAGGGGCAAAGCAATAACTAGACCAAATCGGCAATAGGAATAAATGGTAAAGAAACATCTAACCATTTACACGTACTTATTCGTAATCTTATGCCTTTCGACTCATGCCACAAGCAAGGCAAAGAACTAAGCACGGGTAAATGAGCTATATAGCCTATATCATTAACCACTTTTTCTCATAACTGACTGCATCACAGTACTAGGTTAGAACCAATTTACATAAGTACTGACCTTCACATTATATATAAGGATGTTTCCTGTGATTTCCTGTGAACAGGTCACTTGAGCTTAATACCTGTAAACCGAATAAAATGTAAAATTTACTAGGCTTGAGTAACAAGGATTACAAATAAAACATACAAGGAAGGATAAATAAGATGTTCCATTTCGTCTAAAGCGCGAAAAATAGATGACTTTGCTGGTGTAGGAAAAATGAGAAATATAAGGATTAATATTTACAAATAAATACACACTTAAGCAAGGATGGTTCATCACACACACACACACACACACACACACACACACACATATATATATATATATATATATATATATATATATATATATATATATATATATATATATATATATATATATATATATATATATATATATATATACCATCTACTTTGACCTTCCAGAAACCAGTAGATCGCACACATAAAATGAGACAATTGCACATGCATACCTGAACTCACTGTCAAATAGTCGTAGAACTGAAAGTTCACAACAAAATACCACTGCCTAATAGCAATGGTTAAATAGAAAATCGAATTATTCAGTATAACTTTAAATCAGTTATGTGTACTGCAAAGGGACTCGTGCTAAAGGGTATAAAGCAATAATGTATTCTGATTGAAAAAAATTTTTAAACTACAAAATTACTTTCTTCAAGGAATAAAAATTCGTTTGGGTTGAAATTTCTGGTCAAAATACCAGGTGCTACAGACTCATGCATATACATAGACACACACCTGCATTGAAATGCATATGTCTGTTGATGTATATGCATAATATGCATGCAGTTTTTATAGATTTTATTGCCTAATGTTGTATATTAATCAAGCTTATTTTCCATCTGAAGTGGCTCATTTCTTTTCTCGCCCTCCGGAGAACTTGTGCTTTTCGCCTACAGGAGTAACGAGCAAGTATTTCACCTTCAGGATTACTGACAAAGCCCTTCTCCTTCAGGAGTACTGAAACAGCACCTCGCTTTCCAGCGAGTTGACAAAGCACTTAACAATCGCGAATAATACAAAAATTATCATTTCACCCACATTCAGTACTAGAACAAATCGCTCCTTTGCCAGAAGAGTGACATAACTCAAAAATTGCTACTTTTCAGGAGACGCATTTTAAGGTTTAAAACTCTCTATATACTCTCTATAGTGTAACAGTTATTTTTACATTCAAATGCAATTTCTGTTGTTTTTTGTAGATAAAAAAAACTTGTTTTTTAAACGAATTGTTCTGAAGTACAAAAAAAAAATTCCCAGTGCATACGCAAGTATTGCATGCCGTTGACATCTTGGGTAATAATAATAATAATAATAATAATAATAATAATAATAATAATAATAATAATAATAATAATAATAATAATTTCTAATTTTGTATGGCCCCGTAGCGGTTCGTATTACAAATACAAATAAGACCTTTTTACCACAATATTAAACAAAGAACGGGCTATCTGCTAGTATCAATAACTCAAAAAACACATTTTCTGAGTTGAGTCACTCTTCTAGCAAATGAGCGAAATGCATCAGTGCGCGTCAACAGGAGGGGATACCTTAGTTTCTTTTTTTTTTCAAGTTGTTAGCTGGGATTCCCCTTTTCCACCCTGAAAGTCAGGTGGTGACGTCCGCTCCTGTATGCATATGACTCCGGACCAAAACAACTGGTTCTGCAATGTCAAAGCGATAGAGTCACACGAAGCTTGCTTCAACCTGTCTATCGCAATACATGAACATAGGAGAGACAAACTGCGTGTCGTGGAAAACTTTTTACATGACACTACTCTTAGTTTTCTGTAAAAGACAACTATTGTGAAGGCTTTGTCTGTCCGTCCGCACTTTTTTCAGTCCGCACTTCTTCTGTCCGCCCTCAGATCTTAAAAACTACTGAGGCTAGAGGGCTGCAAATTGGTATGTTGATCATCCACCCTCCAATCATCAAGCATACCAAATTCCAGCTCTCTAGCCTCAGTAGTTTTTATTTTATTTAAGGTTAAAGTTGGCTACAATAGTGCTTCTGGCAACCATATAGGATAGGCCACCACCGGGCCTTGGATAAAGTTTCATAGGCCGAGGCTCATACAGCATAATACCGAGACCACCGAAAGATAGATCTATTTTCGGTGGCCTTGATTATACGCTGTAGCGGCTGCACAGAAAACCTTTGGCGCATTTTTTACTTGTTTTTTTGAGAGTTTAGTATGAAGAAATATTGGCTTAAATACAATATTTCCAAAAGTCAGAGTATACATTTTCAAACTTCAGTCTCCAAAAGGTCTAACCACTAAAAAAAAAAAAAAAAAAATTTAAACTCGGCACCACGCTGCCAGCCTTTGGCCGTGGGCGCGATCCCCAAAATGGTCTACCAAAATCAGAATGCATCAGGCAATCACGCATGTCAAAGGAACATATTATTTTGTAATCAGACTTTTGCTGTCAAGTCCAGCATGCAACGAAGAGTATTACAATGTTAATCTACATGTTCATAATGTGAAATTGTATTCTGTAATCAGGGACCGTAGCTATGATCTCCTGAAACGAGTTGTTCATGATTCCGGAAATTGCTGCTTGCATGTAGCATTAATTTAAAACTTCTACGTGTAAAATATTTTTCTTGAGGCCCATTTTATTTGCCTCATATATTCCTTCATCTACAAAGACCACAGCATCATGTCTTTTGGCAAAAATTTCACAACTACCGGAGCTGTCTAGTCATCCGGTTGTTCATGTCACAGGTTTGAAAATAATGATTTTACCCGTGATGTAAATGTTAAAGACGGAATGTCTGTTTGCATAAACAAGAAATGAAAAAGCAACTTTTTGCATAAACAAGGAATGAAAACGCATCTGTTTGCATAAACAAGGGATGGAAACGCATCAGTTTGCATAAACAAGGAATGAAAACGCATCTGTTTGCATAAACAAGGAATGAAAACGCATCTGTTTGCATAAACAAGGAATGAAAACGCATCTGTTTGCATAAACAAGGAATGAAAACGCATCTGTCTGCACAAACAAGGAATGAAAACGCCTCTATTTACATAAACAACGAATGAACACGCATCTGTTTGCATAAACAAGGAATGGAAACGCATCTGTCTGCATAAACAAGGAATGAAAACGCATCTGTTTGCATAAACAAGGAATGAAAACGCATCTGTTTGCATAAACAAGGAATGAAAACGCATCTGTTTGCATAAACAAGGAATGGAAACGCATCTGTTTGCACAAACAAGGAATGAAAACGCAACTGTTTGCATAAACAAGGAATGAAAACGCATCTGTTTGCATAAACAAGGAATGAAAACGCATCTGTTTGCATAAACAAGGAATGGAAACGCATCTGTCTGCATAAACAAGGAATGAAAACGCATCTGTTTGCATAAACAAGGAATGAAAACGCATCTGTTTGCATAAACAAGGAATGAAAACGCATCTGTTTGCATAAACAAGGAATGGAAACGCATCTGTTTGCACAAACAAGGAATGAAAACGCAACTGTTTGCATAAACAAGGAATGAAAACGCATCTGTTTGCATAAACAAGGAATGAAAACGCATCTGTTTGCATAAACAAGGAATGGAAACGCATCTGTTTGCGTAAACAAGGAATGAAAACGCAACTGTTTGCATAAACAAGGAATGAAAACGCATCTGTTTGCATAAACAAGGAATGAAAACGCATCTGTTTGCATAAACAAGGAATGGAAACGCATCTGTTTGCATAAACAAGGAATGAAAACGCATCTGTTTGCATAAACAAGGAATGGAAACGCATCTGTTTGCACAAACAAGGAATGAAAACGCAACTGTTTGCATAAACAAGGAATGAAAACGCATCTGTTTGCATAAACAAGGAATGAAAACGCATCTGTTTGCATAAACAAGGAATGAAACGCATCTGTTTGCGTAAACAAGGAATGAAAACGCAACTGTTTGCATAAACAAGGAATGAAAACGCAATTGCCTCTTAAACCAGTACACATAAAGAGAAACGAACTGAAATGGTGCATATGACAAAAAGGAGTATAATCGTTCACGCCCACGAGTGCGCCTTGCATGCATTTAAATGGCTGAGTTTCTTTGAACTTTTATGTGAGTTAGTCGACATTTTGCGTCCGTCTGACGAAAGGTCATTACTGGGGAGATTAGGGGATGCAATCGCAACCCCCTCCCCTATGTTGCAATTACACACCATTAAAGAATATGAAAAGTCTGGGACCCACACTCAGCTCACAATTTAATTAGCTCCTCTTTAGTTTACAGCCTAAGGCTTCTTGAAATTCCACTGAAATCCATCAGTAACGTTCTGAGACATATCTTAATTTTTTGGCGGGTTTAATGGACATACTTTCCAAACAACTTCGTAGAGGAGGTCACTTTTCTGCTCCTCCCACCTGGATCTGGCGGTCATACAAAATTATTATTATTATTATTATTATTATTATTATTATTATTATTATTATTACCCAAGATGTCAACAGCATGTAGTACTCGCGTATGCACTGGGGTTTTTTTTGTACTTCAGAACAATTCGTTTAAAAAACAAGTTTTTTATCTACAAAAAATAACAGAAATCGCATTTGAATGTAAAATAACTGGACATAAGGAGGGAAGAACAAAGAGAAAGAAAGAAGAAAGAAAGGAAGCTAAATATATACGAAAGCATAAAGCTTAAGGAAGAGCGGACGAAGTCTCACAAACCCAATCTCGTGAGGCAACGAGAGGATTACGGTAGCGCCGAGTTGCCATGCTATTGCTGTGAGATTAAGCTGGTCTTATGCCTGCACGGACTCTCTCTCTCTCTCTCTCTCTCTTCAAAGGGTTGGTATATTATAGTCCTGGGGTCCTTAACCCTGTGATCAATGGCGTGATGCACGGCCATTATGGCATGATTTGCCGTTCTTGGTTGTCCACCGAGTACGAAATACTCGACTTACTCCGTGGTCTTGCTTACTCTCTTACTCCTCCCTCCCCTCCTAGATCTAGTTGGTTTCCTTTTCCTATTTTGTTTTTCACTTCGTCTTTTCTCGTTTCCATTTTTCTCCATCTTACTATTCAGATTCTTCTACACGTTCTCTTCCTTCGTTTTACTATGGTATTATGAAAATGTTTCAATCATCCACTTCTTCGGTGTATCAAAACAGAGGTGTCCATTTCAGTGTTTTATTCTTACAGTTATCACATTCCCTCCACTGGTGTAGCGGAAAACTGACAGTAATAAAAGGAAAACTTAATTATGTAAAGTTCAGAACTAGCAAGGGTAAAATAAGCAACTATACACAATGTACGTAATGTTCACGGCTGAACAATGGTGTAATGAAAACTGCATATGCATGGCGCACAAACGCCAATCATGAAAGGAACTGAGTAACGCTACCTGACGCATGTATTAAGCAGGATCAGACATTGGTGAAAGGAGAAACAGCACTCGTAAGATATCAAATGGCAAAAGTCAAATTCGACAACGCTCAAAATTCATGATGTGTTAAAAAGCAAAACTGAATAAATCTCTTCTTTTCACCAGGTTTCCGGCGGGTCTTCAAATGCTATCTCATTACGCAGAATGACCTAGCCCGATCTTGGGAACAGACGAAGCTACGCGCCGCCAGTTATAATCTTAGACTTACACTGGCAAATTGTGGACTGATCCTGCGGCAGCGCAAGTATTGCCGATGCTCGTTAGTTAACGTGCTCGTCAGATAATGGTGATAAATAATGATACGGTGGTTGTTCTTTTTTTTTCCGCGTTTTTATCTTTGCTCACCACTCTTTTCCTAGAGTTGCGTAATCCTGTAGGCTACGTCAGGCGCTGCTTGTTCTAGGAACCACACCCGTTCGGTTTGGTGGCGTTTTTATCTTCATTTATTTTTTTTTACCCGTGGTGGAAATAAAACTGCAGTCCGTATCTGGAGAGAGAGAGAGAGAGAGAGAGAGAGAGAGATTTTAATTTTATTACATATATGGGAGAGAAACAACTTGAAATCTGAGAGAGAGAGAGAGAGAGAGAGAGAGAGAGAGAGAGAGATTTTAATTTTATTATATATATAAGAGAGAAACAACTTGAAGTCTGACTGAGAGAGAGAGAGAGACAGAGAGAGAGAGAGAGAGAGGAAGAATCTATATGAAAAGATCAACTTTAATTCTATTATATTTATGTGAGAGAAACAACTTGGAATTTGATTAACTAAGAGAGAGAGAGAGAGAGAGAGAGAGAGAGAGAGAGAGAGAGAGAGAGAGAGAGAGATTTTAATTTTATTACATATATGGGAGAGAAACAACTTGAAATCTGAGAGAGAGAGAGAGAGAGAGAGAGAGAGAGATTTTAATTTTATTATACTCGTATATATGAGAGAGAAACAACTTGAAGTCTGATTGAGAGAGAGAGAGAGAGAGAGAGAGAGAGAGAGAGAGAGAGAGCAACTTATCGCACTCTCATTAGCAAGAATGACTTTAGAAGGACAGGTACGAAGATCCTTCTTAGGAACTGGGTTTTTTCCATCGCAGGTTCGGGTAGTTACCCTGCAAAGAAGCCCTGGGCAGCTTCGTTGCGCAAGGCGCCCCTTTCTTGTTTTACCCACGCTTAACCTGCTGGGTACTAGCGTCGCCGGAGACAAGAAGCCATTTAATACTGTCACTACCAGGATACGCTGGAATAGTTTTCTCTCCATGAGAGAGAGAGAGAGAGAGAGAGAGAGAGAGAGAGAGAGAGAGAGAGAGAGGCTTGTTTGAAGTCTTACCGTTATGTTCTCTGTCATAATTGGCATGACAAGTGCAAAAATTTCTTTTCAAACGCTACACTTTAATCGGTAATTTCAGTTCTTTGTAATCCTGTATCGTTTTTTGTTGCATATTTGTGTTAGTATGTAGTACTTTTCTCATGTGCAGATGCAAAAGGAGTAAATTAACGGCTTCGCGTTGGGGTATATATATTACATACATATGTATACAGTATATATGTTATATATATATATATATATGTGTGTATATATATATATATATATATATATATATATATATATATATATATATATATATATATATATATATATATATATATATATATATTTTTTTTTTTTTTTTTTTTGACAGCGTCACGATAAACATAACAGCCAACGCATCTGCAGAATTTGTCGCTAACAAATTACTAAGCAAAAATGTGTTGTTTTTCGTCTGTAACACGCTCGTGTTATACCTTATTCATTGTTGTATCTGTTGATGGTACCCTTGCCATATGCAATGACATTCTAATATACTGCATACTTGAGAAAGTTTGTGTGGGTACGTCTACCTTCTGCCAAACAGCTACTGTACACCTAATCAGCTGCAAATCGGTCATTCACATGCAGCTTCTTTCGAGGAATGGAATAGAATATAAAATTTTGGCCAAAGGCCAAGCGCTAAAACCTATGAAGTCATTCAGCGCTGAAAGAGAAACAGAGAGTGAAAAGGTTTTTGGTTGTTACAGGGTGGAAAACTTCGCAGTTACACTGTGAAATAATAATTGTTAGGAGAGGATGTAAAGATGGAAGAGGCTACGAATGGAGGTACAGTAAAACGAATGAAACGGGCTGCAGCTAGGGGCCGAAGGGACACTGTAAAGAACGTTAATACCTACAGTACACCGCGTGAGATGCACTGGCGGCGCTACCCCCTACGGGGATATTTTTTCAAGATTGTCCAAAAGTTACACTTTCCGTGAAATTAGGAATACACTGACCTTAGACTTTCGTAACCATATAGGCCAGATTTTTTTTAACTAAGTTTTCTCTCTCTCTCTCTCTCTCTCTCTCTCTCTCTCTCTCTCTCTCTCTCTCTCTCTCTCTCTCCGATTTTCTTCAAATATAAAAAAATAACTGTTATAAATTCTATTATTTATTTATTTATTTATTTATTTCCTGAGCAGACGATCTTCAAGCCAAAAATCCCCTTTTCCTAGAGTACTTAACCTCCTAACATTTCGGTTTTGTCCAAAGAATTGAATGACAAAATGTCCCGTTCAGAAATCATTCCAAAAGAAACAAAACTGCCTTCACTTTCACCTAATCCTATGTCCCCATTCGATATGCAGGAAATTGCTGTGTCACTTACAAAAGTAAATTATATATTTTATTCACAAGAAGCTGGTATCTGTGGCTCAGCGCATTAGACACCGGAAAGTCTCACACATAGTGGAAAACCATTTCTCTGACATGAAAGGTCCTTTCAACTTTCAACGAGGATTCACACGTTTATAGCTTTTCAGCTTTCGTAATGCTGGGCATTCTGCAGGTTATATGACTGTATTAATAAGTTATGCAATTACATAAATAATGTCAAATGATTCCCTGAAATCACTGACAGCTCTCTCATCCACGCACATAATCCTATGATGATAATAACCAATGTTTTCGTTCCTCATTGTCATTAACCTCTCTCTCTCTCTCTCTCTCTCTCTCTCTCTCTCTCTCTCTCTCTCTCTCTCTCTCATACATATGTATATACTACGCACAAATATATTCATAAGATGCAACTCGTGTATTTCTGTATCTACAAATATTCTATGTAGATAGCATACATAACATACGTAACACATGTATAAAAGTATGATCTATGTATATGAGAGTGCATAAGTACAGAAGTTTCTCTCTCTCTCTCTCTCTCTCTCTCTCTCTCTCTCTCTCTCTCTCTCTCTCTCTCTTCGTCGTACCCAATTTATATTTGCATATTGACAATGCATTATGTGCACATGTGCAATGGGTTTTCCCGTTTCCCGAGGGGGCGGCAACTATGCAATCCCTTCAAAACCCGGATGTTATTTTTTTTTATATCGCGACTTCGTAAACTCAAAATATATATATATATATATATATATAAAAACGCCCATCGAAAATACAAAGAGGGACATAAAATTGCCAAAAAGGGTGTATTCCTTTTTAATTTAAAACTGAGAGGAAAAATTGCGCAAAGATAACTCTGGACTCAGCCTTCAAAATGCTAAATTACCTCTTGGCTGCCTCCTTCCCACCACACTGTCTCTTTCCACGTTATCAAAGGCGAGTAATGCAATGACCAAAGGAAAACGGATGAAAATCACCCGCCTGGGCGAGGACAATCACAATGGAGAATTTATTACTCATGTCCGTTATTTTTGCCCATCACGCTTCCTCATTAAATGTGACACATTCCGAAGGTGGCTGACCACCAAGTCATTACTTGGGTCAGCAAAGAGAGAGAGAGAGAGAGAGAGAGAGAGAGAGAGAGAGAGAGAGAGAGAGAGAGAGCTGTCACTGAAACGAATAAAATATTAAATACAAAGAGAGAGGTGCAGCTATTTGTGCTCCAATGATAATAATAATAATAATAATAATAATAATAATAATAATAATAATAATTCATAACTATATAAAAAAACTGTATAATTCATTTATATAATAGTGGATTTTTATTATACAACAGCTTTTCACGACATTGTGAATTTCTTAGAAATAATAATAATAATAATAATAATAATAATAATAATAATAATAATAATAATAATAATAATAATAATAATAATAATAATTCTGCACTATCACTAAGCAGCCTCATAAGTCCCATAACCGTCACTATAAAAGAAAAAGAAAGAACTCTATGATTAGCTCAGAAAAACCCAGGTTTATTGACTATCATATGCTTTATATCAAATGATGTACTAGACCGATCTTTCAATTGTCACTCGTTTACAGGAACCCCATCGATCTCCTTCCCTATCGCTGTCGTGAACAGATGGAGTTGATTGCTCTTACTGTACCGGCTTTCAGTCCTCATTGTAACCCATTAACATTTAGCTCATTAACATTTGCACCGGAATGATATGGCTGTTTCTAGTTTCAGTGACGCATAGGATTTCTAAGGCGGGGGAGCTTGTTAACACTCAACCAATTCCTAACATCAGTGGTCCCAGTGATCCTGGCAGTTGTTGCGCCAGAAAACATCCCAAACATCCCATCAGTAATTCATTCAGTCACTCCTTTTTATCAAGATAGGGAACCGGCATGAGCCCATAAATCTCGCGTCGGAGTCAGACAGAATTAAGAACAAGATTCAAAAAACCAAATGGGAAAGAACACTGAGAAGGTCATAAGCTGTGAAGAGCTCACCCAACCTCTTGCTGATATACATCCCAGCTCGTTGTTCTGAAGCGTGACTAATGGGGCCTTGTGTATCTAAGGAAGTCTCTTTCCTTCCTTTTTCTCTCTCATTTTTTTACATATATACACATGCATAAGTGAATGATTTATGCGTACGTGTTAACAGAGATTTCTCAATTTAACACATTTACAAACGCATCATTAGTGTGTATTACAAATTCTCTTTCGCTCCCTTCCTCTCTCTGCATTCACATTTCTGTGAGAATGATTTGCTAGCATCCACGTAACTCGATTTCATTTGAGTGAAAGCGACAGAAAATGAGTATGAATTGTTTTTCATCAGGATTCATTACATTTTACTCATTTTGTTTTGCTGACAAGGAAATGCGCTGTTGTTTAAATCGATCTGATAACTCACCAATGGCTTTGAAACTTATCCCTATAACTTGCCTGCCTCGAAGATAAGACAAATATCTAACAGAACAAACCCTTTGTCAGCTAAAGAAAAAACCTCGAGACTTTTCCTTCACGGAAAACTTTCAAGTCATTGTTTAAACATTCATTTCTCGGAAATGTTCTTCGCTTTGAGCTTGAGTTTGATGTGTAAGTGCAGAAGACACACACACTTGCACACGCACACGCACACGCACACGCACACACACACACACACACATATATATATATATATATATATATATATATATATATATATATATATATATATATATATATATATATATATATATATAATATATATATATATATATGTATATAATATATATATATATATATATATATATATATATATATATATATATATATATATATATATATATATATATATATATATATACATTCACGCGTGTATTTTTTTAGTTAAATTGCGATGGCTTTATGCTAGCACGGACTCTTGCATCTAGAGTTGTAAGGTACGCGGGGCAATTGTCAAGGCGCGGTTATCCTCATTGACCTTGATAAAATGGAGCGCAGGTATATACCGGGTTTTGGGGATTATCCAGGATAGTAGCCACCCCGTATATGAGTTTATGGATAAGGGTACACACAAAAAAAAATCCAGTTCCCCGTCGAGTACTTTAAAGGTAGATTTTTTGTTTATACGCATCTGTTTTCGTTGATTGATTGCCAGGATGTGGGGTTAAATTGGAGTAACGAAAATACTCCTTCCTCTTTATTATTTTGCGTAGATTCTAATCTAGATTTATTTTATTCCTTTTTCTTAAGTTCAAGTTCAACGTATTCAACGGAAGATTCCATAATGTTAAAGGACATTCTCCGAAATAATCATAAACTCGATTTTATGAATGTCCTCCGATCTGGCGCGGAACGGGGAACGATAACAGATATTCTCTGCATTCAGGAATCTATAGTTTCCTTGAGGTTAATAGAGAGATATAAAGAGGAAGACACTGATACCAAAAACTCGTCGGGGTAAACCTTCACTCCGCCGATTTTGACAAATCCTCAAATTAAACCAGTGGTCTGTTTCAGGGTCAGACCGCATTCCTTGAATGTGGTCGAGTGTGTGTGTGTGTGTGTGTTTCCCCCTCTCTAATTAAACCAGTTTTCTCGGTGGAAAAATAATTTTTTGTCGTATCACGATCTATGCCTCGAGAAGACAAGGAAAAATTGACCTTAGAATAAACAAAAAACTGAACAGCCTCGGTTAGGCTCGGAAAATTGCCCTTAGAACAATAAGAAAGACAAATAAAATGAAAAGAAATGTTACAGAACAGATGGCATAGGGTTTAGTTCATACCTGTTTCAATTTCCACCAACAGTTAATATTTCACAAACGAGTTTGTCGGAAATTGTACGAAAGAAAGGAAGACCTGAAGTCCATGAACAGGTTTAGTAAAGCTGCTTAATTTGTACTTGAATGCGAAAAACACGCATTAATCGAGATCGCCATTACGGGGATTAACTATTACTCCAATTCGTTACTCAAATCAAATGGGTCAATGTCGACCTATAGTCAACCTACTTAAAAAAAAAAACTCCGAAAAATCCGGCAATGGATCTTTGCATAATCCTAAAAGGCTACGAGAGAGAGAGAGAGAGAGAGAGAGAGAGAGAGAGAGAGCAGGAAATTTTCCTTGTTAAGCCTTGTTTGTTAGTGAAAAATCTGTCTGTAAACTTTCACGAAGGTAGCTAGAATTCAGATGAGCAGAGAACATATGAAAAGTGTTGTAGTATCATGATCGGTGACTATATTATACATATGCACACATACACACACATTATATATATATATATATATATATATATATATGTATACACACATACAAACATATATATACATACATAAATATATATAAATATATATATATATATATATATATATATATATACAGTATATATTCCATGTATAAAGAATCATGGTTTTGATAAAAATTCTATAAATCAGAAGTGTAAGGAAGAATGAGGAAATGAAGGCCTAAAAATTGTTGGGCAGGTATTAGAAAGGAAGATCTTAATAGCCAGGAAACAAGGGAGTGCGTACGAGATACAGGTGAGTGGCCCAGTGAGTGTGGGAGTTCTACGTCTACTAATGAGCCCTCTGTGAAGGTGTATAATTTTAAAATTTGCAAAAATGCTTTGCATAGTGGCTTATTCACAGCCACGTACAATAAGTCTAATCCTTCGGGCCAGCCCTAGGAGAGCTGTTAATCAGCTCAGTGGTCTGGTAAAACTAAGGTATACTTAACTTTGTAACTGAAGTAGAAATTTTGCAGTGATAAGCTGCTTAGTGTCTGATTTTGCTCAGGAGACAAGCCGGTTAAGAGTCTTTTCTCAGTGTTAAAAAAATATAAATTCACCTTACCCCCTTTGGAAAGGCTTGGCATCAGAAGCGCACGGCTTTTCGGGTTCTTATTAAGTCTTTAGAGATGAGGTTGCTGGCCCCATCCCCGTTTCATCCAACACTAGCAAATGTTGGTATCAATTTGTGGCTGGAGGGACTGGACGCCAGATGGCAAAGGTCACTGAGCCAACTCCCCAGTTTGGCTGATTGCATGTTCTTAATATGGTCAATGGGGTCGATATAACTATGCCTATACTGCCCTAAAATGCAAGACTGCAGTATCTGCAAAAATACAAAATTGAGAAAGATGGTAGATACTCCCTTGCCTTACTACTGATTTTGTAGATATTGGGAAAAGGACCCCCTAAATACTCGTGGAAAGCATTGAAGAAACATTCTGAAACTGCAGTACCTTGCGTATTAGTGTTTCACGAGCCCAGTAAGTGGCATATCTCAATTTCGAAAATTTTGCAGATACTGCAGTTTTCCATTTTTTGGCAGTACAGCCTTCCGGCTTAAGCAATAATTAGGGATGAGGTTGCTGGGATAATATCCTTATTATCGCCCCTAGTTACCCCTGATACTCATTCGCAGCTAGGCCGACTGGAGAGAGTCAGGCCTGAAGTGGACCACGAACCTTGATAACAGTAAATGAAATCAGGCAGTTCGGAACAGCAATTTTCTGACACATACTGAACACATGATTCGCTAGTATAAACTGTCCGGTCTAAAATTATTATATTACCTCTGGCAGTTTACTGACGGTGAAGTTTTTTGGAGCAATCTTACGAAATATCTGAGAACTACCTAAAAAACCTCCTAACTGCACTGTTTCATAGCAATGTAAGTGACGCAGTCTGCAGGATAAAAACAGGACAAACACACACACACACACACAGAGAGAGAGAGAGAGAGAGAGAGAGAGAGAGAGAGAGAGAGAGAGAGAGATTTATAAACGCTTACGTCATCATGAAAGAAATACAAACTGTGCCGAGAGAGAGAGAGAGAGAGAGAGAGAGAGAGAGAGAGAGAGAGAGAGAGAGAGAGAGAGAGAAAGAGATTGCCTCGGGTAACAAAATTCCCAAACATACCTGCTCCTACAGGTTGGGATCTGCCACACATATATAAGCTGAAAAGTAACCAGTTCGTCCATCAGTGTCTGTAGACGCCCTACCAGAGAGGTCGAAGGGACAAAGAAGTATCCTTCACTGCTGCTACTCACTCTCGCCCCGAGAAGTTCATTGCAATAAAGTAAGTACAGGATTCTTAAGATCCTTTACCTTGGCTAAAGGTCCCATTCCGAATATTTCTTAGCGAATGTTCAGTATACGTGCTGCTTTTGTCCTTACATTCAAGATCACTTTTCTAATGTTCTACAGCGTTCTGAACTTGGTAACCAAGTTCCGCTGCGAGTATTCTTTAGAAAAGCGAAAGTTCTATTCTTTAGAAAAGTGAAAAGTTCACTGTTCAAAAAATTCTATCTCTACTCAACCTCCCATTTCGAGTATTGCTTAAGCAAAGAACCATGTGAAAAAAAAGAAGACCCACTGTTGTATTAACAATTCTATTCAGGATATTCTTTAGCAGACTGCAAAAATCATTATTCAAGAGTAGTTTCAAATTGTCTTTATTTATTCTTTGAAATGCAGTTAACTGTAGCTTATTGTCGAGTCCACCATCGAACGGACTTGTTCATTTTTCAAGACCACTCTGCCAAATCCTGGTCTTGTAATCTACTGAATATATATATATATATATATATATATATATATATATATATATATATATATATATATATATATATATATATATATATATATATATATATATATATAGGTAAGAGAACAGACGGTTTTCTTTTTTTTCTTAAATGTACAATAAAATCTGGTCTTCTGGGTCCTTTGGAAGAAAAACCAGACCTCTATTTTAAGGTTAACGTGTAGTAATATAAATGATACGTCGGAGTCATAAGGGTGAAAACCCGTTCATTTTTTTGTTTTGTTCCCTTGAAACCCTGTTACCATGCATGGCTTGCATGACGTGCATGAGAGAGAGAGAGAGAGAGAGAGGCCTGTTTTTGTTTGTTTACTTGTTCCAGTCTTTGCTTTGTTCCAGTCGGTTTGCTTTGCTGGATTCAAGAAAAGCTATGCTTATTGCTTTGTCAAAGCCTTTTTTTCTTCTTCTTGCTTACGCTCAGCTAATTTCAAGATCCTCCGGCCAGCTTTCCATTTATCTGTCGTATTGACTCCTTTCGTAAAGGGGAACGTTTGAAAATTTTCTTTATTATCTAGTGACTTGTTTTTGAATTAATATTCTGAGGCCAACAAGTAATTCTTCGTAAGTTGTTCACACAGCGTGCTAAAAGGTTTCTTTTAAAAGCTGTCCAGTAATTGCTCTTGCTCCCTTCTTGTAATGGTTTTACAATGATATATTTAGCCATCCAGAGGTTTTCAAGTTTTATTTTTATAAGAATGTCTTTCAAAGCATTCTAGTGTCTCTCAAGTGTTTGGTAATTTGCTTATTTTCCTCCACTAACTCAATTTTCGAGCGAAGGTCACCTGCTAATAACTTTCTCCGTTTTCAACAGCATGAAAGCTACTGCCTTCCTGCTGGCACTGGTGTGCTGCGTGGCTCTCTGCCAAGCCCAAAGGAGAGACCCTCTCGTTGACTTCCTTGAACGACTGGCCTCTGGAAATCGAAACGTCTTGACGGAGCTGGATTCCATCTTCCAGCCCAACAATGTGGGCAACGTAGTCAGCTGCGTCATCGACCTCAGATCTGGAAGCAACTGCGACCCAAGAGCTGGTGCTATTAGGAGTAAGTATAGACCCAAGAGCTGGTGCTATTAGGAGTAAGTATACTCACGCCAATCTAAAAAAGCAAGCACCTCATAAAATTCATTCACAAGGTTACTCCTTTTATCTGTGTGAGTTGACTTGTTTTGAGCAGGAGAAGGAGGTTAACGACTGATGAAAATAAAAGCAGGGATGGGAAAATGATGAACCAAGAGCCGCTGCTGTTAGACAAAATAAGATAGCCAGTAGTCAAATCTCTTTTTTTTTTTTTTCTCCACCACTCAGACAGGTGACTCAATTCTCTTCAGTACTCACAAAACCAGTAGTTAAGAAGCTTGGAAAATATCGACGTTTCTGTAACTATATACTTGAGTAAGAGGAGCTTTTGTCTTTTATAGTCTCATGCTGTCACTTACTCTTTAAAAGTTATTTTCAGTGTCCATTGGAATGGATTAATTTCAAACGCGAGAGAGGTTGTTCAAAGGAGAGACATATTAGGCCGATGAATAAGCAGACGCAGCATCACACCTCTAATGACCGATTCACCTCCCACAGATGTCATTCCCCACCTGTACCGCCTCGGACTGAGATGCCCTGAGTGCAACCAGCAGACCCAGATCGCCATCGAGAGGTTCGTCCGGGGCATCAGGTCCGACCCCCAGCAGTGCCTGAGACTGGAGCAAGCCATGAGACTTCCTAGACTTTGCGGACTTTGAGGACTAAAGGACACGCGAGCCCAAAACTTAACTTTCTTTTGATTTACTCTTATTCTGGCATCGTTGCGGAAGAGCCTCAGTGTTTAACCGTCATTTCTCTCTCCCACCTGTCATTGTTAAATGTTTGGGGTCTTGATTAATTTTTTCTTCAATTTTTTTTCTATTTCAGCATCATGGTACAAGTCCTTAAGAGCTCTTCAGTCCATTTCTTTTTCTTTATTATTGTCAGAAAGTTCCATACCAGCCACGGGAGCATCATTCAAATTTCTTTTCATTTTTGTAATGGTATACCATAATTATCATATTATTGAACTGTAATAAAAAAAAATATTTGTAAACAGAAAATAATAAAAATTAGTATTTTATTCATTTGACTTCTATTTATCCTTATTATTTTATAATAACCTTAGCCATCTCATCATTTTTATACAATGTTGCATGTAGCATGAGAAATCATGAAAGCAAGAAATCTTAAACGTAGTTTGGAAAAACTAATATATTTTCAATGTGGAAAAAAAATTAAAGCAGACTTTACGATCACATTGCTATGATTTCCATCTAGCGGGTACGCAAGTTCATTCTTTTTTGTGAAGGCGGGGGGTGGGGGTTGGAGACAGGAGGCGTCATGGGATGACGATTTGCTTTGTAAGAGAAAAAATGTAACTGAATTGACATCAGTTCTGCCATCTCACGTTTGTCCTTCAAACTGTGCACTGACAATTCCAAGAAACTGCCATGTCCTAATTTCAGTACCGTTGGCTAAGCGTTCTTCCAAAAGCTTCGGTCTATTTTGTATATATTACTGATTAAAGACCAACTTTAGTTCTAAATTGTTTACTGAAACCACCTGAGGAATTATTTGTCATTCCGCTGCAGCAGACTTAAAGGAAATACGCCAGACATAGTCTTCATGTTTTTTCCAATCTATTTGTCATTGGGTTCATGAGGCATTATTTTTCTTCCTTAAATGGCGGGAAAAAACTGCGTCACACTGAGACTAAGTCTAGTCTACAGGACGATCCCACGCCCAGAGTTATTGTGCAAGGTCACTCACTCTACCTCGCACTCTTGCTTGCCTGGCGATCGTAAAATAGATATTATAAACGCTGAGCTACGTACGAACGATGACGTTTACATCTTTGGTTTTCTGACTCTCGATAATCATCATTTTTTTTTACATCCTTTCATCTTTCTTCGCCGTCTTTTTACTGTTAGCTGTGGTTGTTTAACGATGTGAACCTTTTGGGCCACCGAACATACGCGTTTCTTCACTTTTCATTTTTCTATACCATAAACCTTACAGAGAAACCACATGTCACTGCTTTTATTTATCTTTCAAATGGGATAGTACCCGGCTGTTCTTTGACAATTGTGGGTCGTGGCTGAGGCCGAAGAAAAATAAAGAAAAAAAGACGCGAGTGATCAATGCTCCAATAAAATGTTGACCATAATAATCATAAATACAAATGTGAGGGCGTGGGCGCATGAATTTAACTGAAACTGACAATAAACACGCAATATGAAAAGGGTAACCACGAACTACGGTCTAAACAAGCAAGCCGTCTGCACTCGCCAGGCCGGAATTCGATTCCCAGGCCGGCTGATGAAGAGTTAGAGGAATTTATTTCTGGTGATAGAAATTCATTTCTCGCTATAATGTGGTTCGGATTCCACAATAAGCTGTAGGTCCCGTTGCTAAGTAACCAACTGGTTCTTAGCCACGTAAAATAAGTCTAATCCTTCGGGCCAGCCGTAGGAGAGCTGTTAACCAGCTCAGTGGTCTGGTAAAACTGAGGTATACTTAACTTCGTGATACAACTTAACGGAAAAAATTCACAATATTTCAAAGCGATGAAAGGCTTCCACATGGCAACAAACCGACAATTCTTAGCCAATATCCTCAAAACTTCATTATCTCTAGGAAATCGCACAGTGAAACAGACCTTTCAAAATTCATGAAATTTGCTCGCCAGCGCCTGACGTAACGTGCAACAGCACACACAAACAAGTACAATGACGCACACACAAGCGCGCGGAAATCTAACTTCCTCCAAACTTAGCTGGTGAAGGCAATCAACCTGATTCGTGCATATTATAATATGTTGTCTTCAAGGTCTAAGAAATCACGGAAACAAAACTTGTTCAGTCACAGTTATTTCCTATTTCGTAAACGTACGTTCATACATACATACATACATACATACATACATACATACATACATACATACATACTTCGGCCTATTACTGTGTGTAACCTGTCGCCTGCATAGTGACCGAGAGGTGAAACCCAGGTAAAATGGGAAATTATCTATATTGCTGAGAAACGGCCATAAAATCGAATATTCTAAAGATGTTATCGTTGACATTAAACCAATTTATCGCCCATCAACGCTTTACCATTTGCCCTTCAAACAGGTTTTAAAAAGAAAATGAACCGCTGCATCAAGACCACAATCATAGGAAGGAAATGACGATTCTTGTTTTGTACTTTTTTTTGTTTTTGTAACTGACCAAATGCAATCAATACACAAAAAGATTGATAGGTAGACAGGTAGATAGATGGATAGACCAACTGATTTTAAATCCCCTACTTCAACGCATCATTCCCAGATATACACTGAAAGTAATACTTATGTATTCTTTTATTCATTTTACAATTATATATATATATATATATATATATATATATATATATATATATATATATATATATACATATATATACTGTATATATAACATTTGTCACGCACTTGTGACCTTTTTATAGTCACATGTATTAAGCTATAAATATCGTTAAGATCGAAGTCTCTATCCCTTGGGAATAACTTATACTCAAGGGGAATTACAAAATGATAAACGCATACAACAATATTTCTCCTTGGGTATAAGTTCCCAAGGGGATAGTGAATTTAATATTAAAAGCATATTTGTGTCTATATATATATTGTGGGAAATGCTGTCCCAAAATAGGTATAAACTACTTAATCAGTCCTACGCAGGCCACATATTTCCTCAGGGGACAGTGAATTCGATATCAAAAACATAGGCTATATAAATATTATATATATATATATATATATATATATATATATATATATATATATATATATATATATATATATATATATATATATATATATTCATATAGTGGGGAAATGCTGTCCCAAAATACGTATAAACTATTTAATCAGTCCTACACAGGCTAATAAAGACACACTATTGAAAACGTGGCATATAAATCAATAACAAGCGGTCTCACATTCGTTACTGGGCCATTCAGAAAACAATATACTGGTACTAACGGTATATGAAAGTGCGCAGCACTTACCTTTCAGTTGATAAATGAAATCTTTTTTCGTCTTTCCCCTTCAGGATTTTATTTACAAGTGAATTATACACTCCTACACTTTCAACAAACTTCTCTGTCACTACGTAAACAAAAACAGGATTGCTTCTAACGAGTTCTTAAACCATTTGTAAACTTCACCACTACTGGAGTCGTATGACAACGCACTTAAGGCGCCAGAACATACAGGGAATGGAGAAATCAAAATGATCACCATTTTCTGAAGATTATTTAAACCATTTATAACACCATTAAAGGCAATAACACCATTAAAGGCACCAGGGAACACATGTATTGGAGATATGAAGACACAACCCAGTGTAGGCTACTGCTTGATGTATTACAGTATGAAGGCTACAGTTAAGCAAAATATCGTACCTAATAGGTCAAAATTATCGTATATACTGTACATAAGTATTATGGAAGCGAGTTTTCATCATATAGGCCTATTAGTATAATTCGTTGTCAAAGTTTAAATGTTTGGTAAATCCCAGTTACTTTTATTCCATTCTCTTTATAAGAACGAAACACCATGAAAGCGTTCTAATTTAATTTTAACCCCCGCCAACTTTCTTACTAAATGTTCGTCGTATCTAGCCATTTCCACCGTTTTTAATATTGTCATCTTTCCTCGAAGATTCCTTTACAAAATTACTTAAAAAATGTAGTTAGTGCAAAATGAAGGACGTTTGACTGTTCTTTTTATGATATAGTGTTTTGACAGCCCTTGTCAAAGGTACATTAATGGGGAATTTTCTTTTTATTCATTTATGCAACTCACAGGAAGTCATCATAACGAAGAACACTTCAGTTACTCTACTTGTCATGCAATTTAGCAAAAGACTGATAGAAGATAAATGATTTAATTAATCAATTTAAAGCATTTTGTCTCTCTTGTAACACATATTTGAGGAACACGATATCAAGGATACTGCCATAGAAACAACTTTGAGATGGATATATCCGTTTATTAATCTAAAATTTTCAACGAATATTTCCTTTCTGTTAATTTACATACTATTTTGCAACACAGCCTCGTCTTTGGATGCTCATCAAGCTTTCTGTATTGAGTTCTACGAGAAGAAGCACTCAAAATAAAAATAAAAAAAAAAAGGAATAAGAATACGGAGAACAGGGAGAACAACATCACATTCTCAGCACAGTTCAGTCAGCTGCAGAGAATTGGCTAGCCTATCGCAGTCTTCAGGATTAGACCTAATCGCTTCGACGAACTTGTCCACCGCAGCTTGGGTCTCGGGTTGACACTGTGGACACTGCATTCCAGATCGGTGCAGGAGAGGGATGACACCTGTAAGGATAAAAGTAAATAACCAGGAAAATGTATGCTTTATTATTATTATTATTATTATTATTATTATTATTATTATTATTATTATTAATAAATCGGTTTCTACCCATCCAGATACCCTCCATTGCACTACAACTCTTCAAGATGGTAGCCTACTTCCTGCTGTTCTCTACTATCACTGCTACGAATACTCGAATGTTTTTCGTCTCGGATTGTGATCAATTGTTCCTCGCGCTGGACCCCTAAGGTATACGCACACGCGAACACACACACATGCATGCACACTTACAGGTATACATTTAAGGTATTTTTTTTATTTCCCTAGTTCTTTATAATACATACTATTATTTCGATGCTGAGTTTTAAAGCAGGAAAGGAAGGACTTAGATATCAGGGAAAAATAGAAGAGAGATAGAAAGCCAAAGCCTGTCTGTAGAGGGAAAGAATGTCATGCAACTAATCAGTGTGATGTTTACTGGATCTGAGAGGGCAAAATGAGACATGGCGGGTATTCCGTGAACACCAGAAAAGAAGTCTGTTCCTTTCACCATGACAGACTAATGACAAATAACACCTGTGGCAAAGAGGCAGCTAATGGAGAGAGAGAGAGAGAGAGAGAGAGAGAGAGCGTTTACTAACGAGAGAACATTTACAGACTTACGTCTAACAAGTCGAGCTCGGGGGTCGCAGTCGTCTTTTGCACTGAAGTCGATCAAACAGTTGACCACATTGGGCACGTTATCGGGCTGGAGGATAACGATCAGCTCCTGTAATATGTTACGATTGCTGGCGCCTATCTGGTCCATGAGCAGGAGGACTTGGTCGACTCTTTGGCCACAGCACAGTGCCACGTAACTCGCCAGTGTCAGGAGGAGGGTGAAAGACGACTTCATTCTGGCACTGTCGGAGAGAGTGAATGAGGATTCTGGATGACGGATGCCATAACAAAATAGCCTTTTTTGTAATATAATCAAATGCTCGCTAAAGAAGTACGAGAAAGCAACACATACCTTTTAAAGCGGGGGCAGTTGTGAATTTTGATGTGATTCAGTTGCAACCCTTGTCTGTCTGGGTTAGAATGCTCTATACCCAGCTATCTATCTACTTATCTATAACGATAAGCGGTGAGGAAAAGGCAGGTATAAGAGGCCGCAAGCACGATGTTCACCAGTGGTCTGGTAAAACTAAGGTATACTTACTTTACCACGAAGGATTAACAAGAAAATGAAGCGACCCGTTACAAAAACTTGCTTCGTACAAGAACAGTAAATTGTTATCCTGCTTTAGACAGCACTGCATAAGTGTTTGAAACTACGCAAATAAATTAGATAAATGTCCGTGTTCATGAAAGATTTTTAAAGCTCACTGAAGCTTAAAGCAATAATAAAAATGAGAATACAAAGCGTGAATACAATGTAAAGAAATCACAGCGACTGCAATGACTGAAAATGTCAGTTTCCTTAGGGTTTACACATTTAACCACTTATTTATCAATTATCCCTGGTGAATACTATTACACGAGACTAAATTAAAATTTAAAGGCGCTAAGGTACCTAAGAACTCTTTATGACGATGGATCAGAATGTCCCCGGAAGCAAAGTCGGTTGATTTTTTTTTTTTTTTTTTTTTTAGATTCAGCTCAAAGAATTATTACAGTTAAAAGTCTTATAAAACTCACTTACATCAGGACTGTATGAAACAAATTACGAATATTATCATGGGTTTCACTTGTCATACTGACAAAACCAGCAACTACGAAACAAATATAGACGCATATCAAGGTTATTTTCACTGATGGTGGTCGTCGTCGTGACTCCTGACTGCGTCCGATGTGAGAGCTCACCTTGGATACAAGTCCTCAAGGGTAACTACGGAATTTCGAGGTCTTCTTCTTGCTGTACTTCACGAGAGGAGGGCGTTTCGGACACTTGTGTAACATGAAGTTTGGAAGGGGACTGTCAGACAGCTTGGTCTGCTTGACGCTTTAATATTGTAGGTTCCAGATATGCTGCCGTTGCCTTGACGAGATTGGTAAGGGCAAGCACGCTAAACAATTATTCTCTCTCACGTCCTTTACCCACCAGGTCCACTGTATTATCATTGTTTATGTATGTAAATTAGGGAAGAAGATACATTCACGAGAAATTCAAAATTTGATCCGGCGTACAGTTACTTATGCAATCAGTTAGTGTGGTTGCATGTACGTTCGCGATTATGTGCTAAATGTATGTCAACAGGTTTTCCATACAGGAAACACAAATACACGTGTGACTGTCGATACTAATGAAAGAGAATGTTGGAGTTGTTGAGATGAACTGTTTGAGTAGATTATGCAACTCAAGATTTGGCAGGATGAGAAATGTAAAGATACGTAGGATTGGTAACAATGTCAGAGCAATGTCCAGCATATTTTGAGATGATTCGGTCAGCTTGGATAGAATATATATATATATATATATATATATATATATATATATATATATATATATATATATATATATATATATATAACGATACGATAAAGTCTGTAATTCCAAAGAAAGGAGGAAGGGGAAAGATCGGATAGAAGGTGCGAAAGAGGGGCTGGAAAGAAATGTTCATTAATATTCAGGAAGCTCGAAAATACATGCAGGGTACGCGCGATGTTGGTGATCGCTGAGTAGGTTATCGAATCTGTGATTCAGCTGTTAGTGAACGAATGTGACAAAAATCGTTATGCTGTTTCTCTCTCTCTCTCTCTCTCTCTCTGGAGTAACCCATTGTTGGAGAAATTGGCTTAATATAAATATATATATATATATATATATATATATATATATATATATATATATATATATATATATATATATATATATATATTCCCTAAAACAAAGACGACTCCAAGTATTACGTAACTTACCGGTTTCAGCGTAAATTTTGGGATGAGGTTACTATTTATACACACGAATCTAGGTCAACGACGAAAGCCGGCTATCCAGCGCCGCATACCCGTGTATAGAATCTTCAGAACCAGCTCCGCAGGGCATGGGAATGGGGTGGGAAGTCCGTTTTGCAACACCTATGGTCTACCGTAGCAGGTGAACAACACCTAAAGGGTTGGGATATACCCACACCATTGTCCATGGGTCAGGATCATAGAGTCAGTATTATTGAGTTTCTATGGCTACGATCCGTAAGAAAGTCAGGATGACAGATTTTTATTTGTAGGATTTTTTAAGGTACTTGGTAAGGCAAGACGGAGGGGGAATAAAGTATTTTTTTCAGGACAAAGTCTTTATTTCTGTAGAATTCTTGCAAAAGAAATGTGCGGATTCATAGCAGGCACGACAGAGAGAGAGAGAGAGAGAGAGAGAGAGAGAGAGAAAACAAGTTTTTTTGGTCTTCTGATTTTGCCAGACATTAAACCACATTTTATGTTTTTTATAGCAAAATACTGCGTCATTCATAATTGCAAATTATTATTCAGAATGGTTAAACCGACCATCGAGTCAAAAATAAATGAAGATATATTACTAAAAAAAATCTAGATTTCCTTTTTAGGATCATATCAATTAACAATTATTACCGAGGAAAGGCTAACATATTCACAAAATTAAGAATGTAGGTAATTCCCTATCATAAAGTCCAGATACAAGCATGTGCATAGATGTCTGAATGTAACAAAGAATGACTCTTTTTGCCCTGCTCTTTTAGCCTACGAATTAACAAAATACTTGAGGTAGGTTCTTCCCTCAAGAAACGAATAAGGGTTGCACGTTACAGCACAAAAACTGGCGCAGTGAATCAAACTCAAATTGAGTTTTCTTTATTTTATTCTTCCATACAAAAAAAAACAGCCCTCTTCTGGATGTCTGTAAAACATTACGTTTATCCTGTCTTACCGGATATCCCTTCCTTTCCAGGAAAACGAGAATATGTAAAGATGTTGATAGACTTTCAGTCGAGAACTCTGACGCACAGTACTAAACTGAATAAGGTAAAACAAAGATTCAGCTTGGTGTGCTTTAGAGTCATAAAAAAAAATCAACCCCCAGATTCTTTAATAAACCACGAGAAATTAGGTACAATGAAAATACGGTCATGTTTAAGAAGACTAAAAAAACATTTCCGTTAAGTGACGGCTACCCCAGCGAAAACAAGAAGAATGATACAGAAGTAGCATGAGTAGTTTTCTCTATGTACGGTCGTACAGAGTACCCTTTTGACTAAGTGGGCCAAGAAAAAAAAAGTACAAACAAGCAAAAGTTACGAGGCGCGGGGGAGACTACGTATGACATCATAGCAACCTAGTCCAGAGGCCAACTGGAGGGTGGCCTGTTAGCCTATAAGTATCATATCTCTCAATAAGTAACAAGTGAAAAGTTATTTCTCGAAGGTAATATTCCTACAAAGTGACTTTTAAAACAAATATGTAGAAATAGATCACATTTCGTGGGTAACCCTGAGAATAGGTGTCTCCTTTTCCATACAGATTTACCTTGACCTGAGTAATTCTACCTGTCGACGGAGGCAGAGTTACCAAACACAGTAGATACTATCAGTAACTCTTCTACGAGATATTGTTACTTTTTATTTAAACAGACAGATTTGCCAGGTTTAAAGGGCAATGAACCTATCGATAATCTGCTTCATTGATCTTTGTTACAGAAGGAATGAAAAAAATACAGTGTTGGCAACAGTGTAATAAACAAATGACATGTTGTTTCTGTGACGCTCACGTTGAAAGTTGACCATAATAGTGTTATATTTACGTGCATTATCTGGATGTTCGCAGTCTCCTTGTGGTTTATGTACATAAATGAAAGGAAACTTACAATTTTCTTTGAGGGTAAGTAGCTGGTTATAAACAAATGATTGAAAACATTAGGCCTATGTTACATTAGTTTCGTACAGTCAATAGATGCTCTATTAAAAGTTTAACCATGTAGTTGTGAGCCTCTTTCTTTCACTTTTCTGATTTACGTCGTAGACTCATTGTATTTGTCATAATTGTGGAGGAATATAAATTAATATTTAACATTAGACAATAGGCTAAGAGTGATTTATTTGCAGACTTTAAACGCTTCAACCCTTTGAAGCCCTTGTGTGCTTACTCTCTAGGCTTAGATACCAATGGTTCTCCTTTCGAAGTTAGGGAACGTTGGTTTAGCTCAGAAATTCCAAAAATCGTGGAAACATACAATAAAGCCCTTTAATATCCATGCGGTAGTGAGTAAGGTTAGCAACCTCATTCCTTAAACTTGGCCGACATGGCTTGTTTTTCCATTCGAGATCGGCAAGGAATTATAGTTAGTTTTAGGCTAGCCTACCACACCAGACCATCTAAGTTGATTTGGTCAGGCTGTTGTCCCTTCAGTAGGTTAGAATTTCGGATGTCGAATTATTCTGGAACCTTTGAGGAGGATCATTCTTGATTTATAATTGAGGGCCCTAAAGGAATGAAGACTGCGTTTTCGTTGGTCCTTGAAAAAACAGTTTTATGTGCATATTCTACATGGAGACTAGATTATATTTCATTTTAGTTCCGTTTCTGAGAAATTTAGAATCTAATACAATTAAATTTAGTTTGTGTGGTAACTAGGGGTAAGGCCACTTACAGTATATTAACATGCATATTCTCAGTTAATGTCATAACTTCTATCTCTCCCATATGAACTGCTTTACCTAGCACTTTACCTCAGGGACTGGCTAGGTTTTGTGATGAGGTTAGGTAGGTAGTACTTATTGGTACAGTAGGAGACTGTAGAGTTGGAAATAGTTTCAAATATTATCATCAGTAGTAAGTGATCCTATAAGTACCTAGTGTCTTGATTTCATGAACAGATGTGGTGAAGTCTGGTAAATATTTTAAAGTTTTAAGGTAAGTCAGAAAGTTGCATTTGCTTCTTACTGCTCACTTACGGTTTTAGTTCGCATTAGCTATCCTAAACAAATATATTCTACTAAGTATGCAAAAACGAAATTAGTTTTTACAACCAATGAATCAATCTGTCAGTGGGAAAGTTGGCAAACATTTGTATTAGCCTAGATTTGAAAGAAATCATATTTTGCAGTTCAGGTGGATAGAGCCAGGAAATTCCTTTTTCATAGCTTAACCTGCAACACAGTTTATATCAAGCGTAATTTCGTACCTTTACTAGGTAGCTGTTGAATTGTTGTATATTAATTACGTGTAATGTGATGCCATTACTGTACCTGTGATGCTAAACATCAATAGTGTCATGAGAAAAAGACCAAATATAGATTGATTGGGCGAATGAAGATAACTGGCAGCAGCAAATATGAACCTCACACAAAAGTATATATATATATATATATATATATATATATATATATATATATATATATATATATATATATACTATATATATATATATTATATATCATGGTCTTCTGTTGGACCACGTGAGGTTAGGTAGATTAGATAGCCTTATGCCAGCATGGGCTTTGGATCGTGAGCAACCCTGCATATCAATTTCAGCTTGCCAGAGGCTCATTAGGTATTCCGTGAGACCCTCTTTCAGAAAACCAGGAACCGGTATTTTATTGTCAAGTTATCTTTCTTGCGTAGGGAACTGGATCATCCAGCCGAATATCTTGGGAATAGCAAATCTATGTCAAGGTGACAAATCTACGTCAAGGTTTTTGTTTTGTCGTATCGGACTGGTATATTGTGTGAAGATGATTTTTTGTCTTCATCACTGTGTTATTAATGGTATAGATTTGTAAGTGGTTACTGTCCCAGAATGTGTGAGTTGATTATTTACGTGAATTAAGTATGGTTTATTATTAAGATTTTTTGTGTCATTGTTTGCAGATTTTACTTTTCATGTGATTCATCACTTTAGGGTATGGGAAATAATGAATGTAGTATAACTGAATGACATTAATGAAAGCATAAATGAGGAAAACTTTCGACTGGCAAAGATTGTTGTACAAGTTATCAGCTGTAAGTAACAGAGGAATATGACAGTGATAGTGAAATTATATCGACATTTGATGATTTAGGATAGACTTACCTGGGGAACACTGAAACCGTAACGAAGTGCTGCATACATTTTGGAGGCTTCTGGGCAAATGCACGGTATTCTGTCATGTTTTATAAGATGCTTGCTTATTATGGATAACAACAACTATAGTGGGAAGTCCAGGTTGACGAAAGTAAATTTTCCCTTGTAGGTAAAGCAATTTTGGTGAATTATGTACAGTAAACGTAGTTTATGAAACAGGTCAGTGCAATATGTATTGTATCTATTATGGTAGATTTCGCTTGAACTTGTAGTTTTTAAAGATCCTAACTAAAGTTTGTGGGACAAACACGGTGTTTACTCATTCTCCATCTACTGACTGGCTTCGACGCTGATGACAGTTGCAAAATAACAGAACAGCAGATATCTTGAACCTTTTTTGCATCTTGATAAATATACAGTAAAGTGAATTCAGGAAAGTTTTTTTTATTGAACATTGAAGCTTCTGACTTCTAACAGTGGACATTCTGCTCCCGTTTAACAATAAATAAAGGCTATTGCAAATAAAGTCAGAACGAGTTCAGAGTAGTCTCTCGCATAAAGCAAAACTTTCCTGCGAGGCTGTATGAAAATTCACGCTTCCTCGCCCTCCGTCCCATTTGATTTCTGTTCGTCGCAGAAAGTTAGGCCTTGCCCGACGCAGGCTGCGTAGGCAAGGGCGTGAGCTATGTAGTTCTGTTCGTAGACGCCCGTGAAGAGGTGCGAATGGGGACCCGTCACCCATAGGCCCACGTCCTCTCCAGAGTGGTAGGAAGAGCTCTGCGGAATGGCTGCGGTCTGACGGTAATTTGAGTCCGCTGTAAAAAAAAAAAATGGTGTTAGCAACGTTATACTCGAGTTAGATGTAAGATTTTTATTTTTATTTTGGTGCAGGTAAACTTGGAGAGACCTCCAAGTTTGGTCAGCGCTTTCGATATATCCGTTAAGGTACGCAAAGACGTATCATAGTTTTAGTACTAAACCATGAGAGATAAGCTCGAATTTATTGTAGTGTCAGTTGTAAACCTCGAGAGTTAAGCAGGAATTTGTGTCCATTATATTATTTTAAACAAGGGGTTAGATGTATAAAACGTGAGATACACAGATGGTGTGCGAAGTAATCGCTGAGGGATAAGCAACTTTTAGCATAGTATTAAATATGGGCCATGAAGAAGGAAGCACGATTTATATATATTGCTAGAGGTTAACACTTGAAAGATAAGCAACGTTTACACAGTGTTGATGGAGAGGTTTTATTATCTATCTATCTATCTATCTATCTATATATATATATATATATATATATATATATATATATATATATGTGTGTGTGTGTGTGTGTGTGTGTGTGTGTGTGTGTGTGTGTGTGTGTGTGTGTGGTGTTTCCTAAATGCACGTAGCACCGAGACAACCTTTCAAAGGTTATCGTTCGAACTTACTTAGATTGAATTTTGATGGATCGGGACGTTTGCCCTCCTCAGTAACGTCATACCCTGGGCCATTGCCGTATAGTAAGGCTGTGTATGGGATGTTATCCACGCCGCTTACGTCACCAACTCCTGAAATTGGAAATAAAATCTTATAAAATACTAGTCATCGATGTTGTTTCTACTGTGTGTTGAATTCGGTGGTTGATGTTCTCACTTTACTTTCTAAACTCGAAGCTGGCAATTTTTGTGGTGCTTTTTTTTTTTGCTTTTGTTTTTCTTCTTGATAGGACTAAATTAATCTCTTACCGATGGCTTATCTTCTTGTGCTGTGTCTGTTTGTGTAGAGATGTAGACTACTCTGCTCCCCCCCCGCCCCCACTCCTTTCTAATAAGTCTAAGATCTGGCATTTTTCCCGTGTCAGTCTTCCTCGTAACAACAGACTTAACTCTTGATTTTTAGCTCTACACTTTCATTTTTATTTAGTGTATGTTATTAAAGATTAGTTGCTCCTTCTAAAAAGGTTTCGTTCTTTTAAGCCCAGTCTGTACTAGAAAACTTATCAAACGGTGTTTATAAACTGTTCGTAAACGATTTGTGAATTGTTTCGAAACGGTGTTAGCGAACTTTTAAAGTAAAGGTTTGCAAACATCACGGACAGGACTTGCTTGCGAACAAACTTTCCTTGAGTGGACTGGATCTCGGTAAATTATAGATAGGTTTGAATATATGTCAGCCTTGAAAGGGTCGCAGGAATATTTCCGTGTTGGACGATGTTCAGGCAATGACAGCAGCAATTTTGTGAGACAGGGAGAGATAGAAGACAGTCATCTGCGGAACGGAACGGACGCCGAGACCATTGATTGCTGCTTGTAGGGTCGTGTGTAGGACCATTTTAACACCGTGCAAAAAGGGAATGTGTTAATTTACTTGTTATATCATATAGCGTCTTTGAGGTATTATCGAAAAAGTTTACCAAGATTTATATCAGGTTTATAACGAGCAGAATTTTAGATAAGTATGGTAGAAAGTTGGGAATTGGTGCGAGACATCCGGTTCCTACAAACCACAGACTTACGAAGAGTACGGTAGGGCTTTCAAATGGGTAGACCAGTTTGGAAACAGTACACAAATAGTCAAATATAGCAGCTTCCTGCTTTTACGTCGGGTGACATTCAGTTTGCTTCCTTGAAAGTATTTTGAATGTGGTAAATACACACTCATAATCCTAAGTCGTGATCAGATGGAATCTGGAAGCTGGATTTTGTAAGTTTTTGCGTGTATTTCTGAGTGTACAGGAAATGAGCCTTCGGTAGACCATCCTCAAGGTAGGCATGTTTTTATCACAAATTATTCAAGGGGTAAAACAGACTTGAAGTTGTTTGGCAACAGGGTTTTTTAACTTTCATGTGTGTCCAAGAAACAGATTTACTTATGTAACACGGAGTAGTCTACTACTGTTCTGAACGACTAATATAAGCAAGAATTACCAAACATATATTCAGGCGTTCTTATGTAAATGTGAGCTTGAAAACTAGTTTGTTCACTGGCTGTTCTGAAGAGATACGAAATAATTGCATTAGTGTAATTTTGAATATATTCCTTTAACGTTTTCAACAGCTTTTATAATAGTTTGCCGTGTTTATGTACGTTGCAAGTGTGTTAACAGATAAATAGTAAGTATATATATATATATATATATATATATATATATATATATATATATATATATATATAATGTACTGTATATGCAGCGTTAGATATTACCAATATAAGAAAATGTCTCACCCAAGATGTCGTTGTGTCTTTTAGGGTACCCGTTGATGGTTAGCGGCTGGGAGTGATCAACTGTGACGATAATGAGTGTGTCCAGAGGATCCGTCATCGTCAGCGCCATCTGGACAGCCTCGTCGAACTCGAGTGTCTCCGTCAGCGCCTTCCGGGCCTTGTTCTCATGGTGAGCTTGGTCAATTCGTCCTCCTGTGAATTTTCGTGATTTTACTTGATGTGTTTAGTCGGTCGCGAGCGTCCTTTTACTTATACCACATGCAGGTTGTTTGTTGTTTAGCTTTATATATATATATATATATATATATATATATATATATATATATATATATATTGCATTATATATATATATATATATATATATATATATATATATGTAGATAGATAGATAGATATAGATATATCCTGCCACATTTATAACCTAACTGCTGACTCGTAAATGAGCCCCTTGTGTAGAAAACTTACTTAACCATACACGCTCCTACACCTTCAAAAAAGGCTCATCACGGGTGCGGCGAACCTCCACCCTACACACACACACACACACACACACACACACACACACACACTCTCTCTCTCTCTCTCTCTCTCTCTCTCTCTCTCTCTCTCTCTCTTAGCCAGTTACCTTTCAGCTTTTTCCAAACCTCTGTATTACCTAGCCAACACTTGTCTTTCTCTGCTCCTTCCAAGTAGCATTTCCGCAGAATGCACCTTTTTTTTTTTTTTGCTACGTTATCCCCCTTCATTTATTCCACACGAACAAAATTCTCTCAGAACCTTGATGGTTCTTTTTACCGGCCACTTATATTATGTAAACATTTCATGTCAACAACTTTATTCTTTCATTTGCATTCAGTATCTACATTCCACCTCCATGTTGGAGAGTTGGCTCAACAAAAGGAAACTGATTAATAATGAAAAATTGAGGATATTTTACTACTTCCTTCTTGGTTACTGGCTCAGGGATGAATCTCTTGAGTAAGAGCTATATTTTTAAAATGTTTTTTCTCTCATACAGAAATCTGGCGACAAGGTATCTGTTGTTAGATTAAGCTGGTCCGCTGGTGTGGTGTTTAGTGTCGTGGAATGCCACTAAGGTGTCGCGGGTTCGCGTCTCCCCCAGGGCGATGGAAAATCACTGGCTCTGTATCATGAGAACTGATGTTACACTGCCCTCCCTCATCACTCATCAGTGTGCTGTCCAGCAGCATCAGGGTAATCGAAACTCCCCACTTCTCCCCTAAAATGAGGCTGCGTTTATGTAATAAATACACACTACTAGAGCCTAGACAGAGAATCTTCGTTACACTCCCCACAGACTTTCCTTGGGTTCCCGTTTAATCCAACTTTTCCTCATATTCTCGGGTCTCTGTATACAGCTGGGTAGTCTTTAGATCTTGGGTCTGCCTAACCTCTCCACTGCCTCAGTCGGCTGACAGCCATTCTGTCGTGAAATGACATTTATTTTGCTGCTTTCCAAGCACAGGAACATGGCTCACAAATCAATGTGGTCCTATAGAACTCTTGTATTGTCTGCCAAACATCTCCATTACCTGAAGTTAACTCTCAGTCATCTGTAGCGAATTACTGTGAGTGTAAGCTCCTTTCTGAGTAAACATGTTACCACAGATCACTGTATCTTATTAGAGGTTGAAGTATTTTGCTTCGTGCTTGATTATTTTAGATTAATAAGCTCTGTGTCTGTTTCTCTCCCTACAATGCCAGACTTCAGAATTCTGTTCATGCTTCGGTTTCCCTAATAGTCACCATCCTTGAAAGGCCTGTCCGTTGTTGTCCTTGTGGCAGAACCACACTTCATTACGCTTCTTGTTCTTTTGAGTTTCTCCCAGGCCTGGTCTAGATAGGGATACTAGGTTACCCATCCCGTGGATGTCTGTTATAAATAGAAAAGAAAAAAATGCCTTCTTACCTTCTACCAATAAGAAGTAGCCGTTTTTATCTCGCCGAAGGACTTCTATGGCTGCTTTCGTCATTTCCGGCAAGGATGGATCCATCTTTGGGTTTCGATCTAATATATAGTCCATGTGGGAATAAGCAAATAATCCTGAAAGAGTACATTAGTGTTACTGATACTTCAAAAGGGGTAGCAATGACAGGTTTAGAAATTAGACCTAATTATATAGTTAGTAGTTTTCCATATTTATAAAGGCCAGCGAAGCGGAACGGTAAAAAACAGAAGTTTCACTTTCTCAAGTCAGTACGAGTATATAGTTTTTAATTATTTGTGGGTTTCTAAGCGTGTTTTGTAAAATTTTAGAAATAATGACATTATTAAGCTATGTATAGCCACAACCATATATATATATATATATATATATATATATATATATATATATATAATATATATATATATATATATATATATATATATATACATATCTATATATATATATAATTATAATAGAGAGATAAAAATATAATTTATCAACACGTGCGTAATATTTAATAGTATGTCTGAGTCTCCAAAGCGTGATTTGTATGATTTAGGCAAACGGCAACACTCTCAAGCCCTTACACCCACAACCAATATATATATGCATTGCATAGAGAAAGATAAGAGTATTATTTAGCATCAGCCGTTTAAAACTGCCTTGATCTAGGCCTACCTAGAAGGTAATCAGTGTTAGCAGTGTCCAGAGCAAGCAGATCGTCTCTGTTCCAGACGTAGGCCGAACTGGCTCCTTTAGAGTCCTTGTCGCTCTTCCACATGCTTATGAGGTCCTTCCCGTCGAGCCTATACCCACCCACGCCCTCTTCCACGTCTATGACACTCTGTGGGAGGAGACGTTGCCGCCCGCCGCCCATGATGACCTGCGAGAATCAGAGTTAGTTTGCTAGCGTGATACACACAAAAATTCGTAGGTTTCTCGTAATCTCTGCATCAGCGAAAGAGCGGGTTACTGTTAGTATGAAAAGCGATTGGATGTCCAGCTTACGTTTTCAGTAAAAGTGAGCTATTTCATTCAAAGAATATTAATATATTATTATTAGTGTGCTGTCAGATAACTCACGCCGGCCACACGTGTTCAGAAGAGTGGTTCCCATGCCCAAGACGAACCCGTTTTGGAATTTCATATCGCAGTCAGATTAATAATGCGTTCTAGCGCTAATGAAGCAGCTTGAGAGGTAAAAATACGAACCGATAGAATAAAATAAAAACAATCGTATTATGGACGAACGAGCTAGAAGTGGAAAGCAGTAAAAGAATCCTGATAAGGGGAGATTTGGTTTAAGGTGAAACAAGGATGAATGTACTTGTAGTTATCAGTGCTCATATGTCACTTGATAACCTACGACGATGATTATACAGATGCTTCAGAATGAAAAATGTGAAAAATGAAAATAATAACACCATCTTTTATTCCAATCCTGGGAATTCTGCAATATGTTGATAAAATATATGTCAGCTAAGGTGATGAGTTTTTTCTTTGGGGTAAAAGAAAACGTTAATTTAGGTAGGCTTCGAGATAAGGTCTTTTGAGTCATTATTTTTACCGAGATGGGAATGGAGTGATGCATTTTACCATTTTATCTGAACGGAGCTAAGAGCGCAGTTCGTGCGAGACTACATTATTTTCGGCAAGCTTAGTTTCAAGGTCATGTCATGACCAATATCTCAGGTAAGCAAAGAGAGGAATTGACGTAATAAATACCGGAGTGGAATAATTGGATACATGGCACAATATTTTCAGTATCACAGATAATCAAAGAGGGGTGTTCATGAAATTAACACTGAAGTCATGTAACGTTCATGAATTCCGATAGACAAACAAGTTGAAAATGCAATCGAGTTTCCTGTACAGCGTATAATGCTGTATGGAACTCTCAGCCGCGGCCCATGAAACTTTCAGCCACAGCCCGGTGGTGGCCTGTATTGTTGGCACCTATAGCGATTCCAGACGCATGATCATGGCTAACTTTAACCTTCAATAAAATAAAAGCTACTGAGGCTAGAAGGCTGCAATTTGATATTTTTGATGATTGGAGGATGGGTGATCGATACACCAATTTGCAGCCCTCTAACCTCGGTAGTTTTTAAGAATTCAAAGGTGACATCCCTGATGAGGATTCCTTTTACTCACTTTGAATTTGTTGGCAGGATCCTTGAGGATCAGCTGCTCTGCTATGTCGTCGCACACGTCTGGGTCTTGTCCTGTTTTGACCATCTGAAGATGAGAAAAAAATGAAAATTTATTTAGGAATTTTCTGTCGTACCGAACGGCTCTTCATTACTGAGGTTCTCTCTCTCTCTCTCTCTCTCTCTCTCTCTCTCTCTCTCTCTCTCTCTCTCTCTCTCTCTCTCTCTCTCTTTATATATATATATATATATATATATATATATATATATATATATATATATATATATATATATATATATATATTATATATATATGTGTATATATATATATGTATGTATCTAACCCCTTCCGTTCCTTTTACTGTACCTCCTTTCATATTCACTCTTCCATCTTACTTTCCACCCTCTCCTAACAATTGATTCATAGTGCAACTGCGAGGTTTTCCTCCTGTTACACCTTTCAAACCTTTTACTGCCTATTTCTATGTCAGCACTGAATGACCTCATAGGTCCCAGTGCTTGGCCTTTGGCCTAAATTCTATATTCAGTTTAATTCAATTCATTATCCATACAAGTAGGAAAGGACTTTCGGATAAATAGTAGACACTCCCGCCGCTCAGACTGCGCATGCGTGTGAAGTCTGTCTATAAAAGATGATTCATAGGGGAGAAAGGGCCCTGATCTGAAGACTATGAAGGCATCGAGTTTCATATTCCTGAAGACTATGAAGACATCGAGTTATGTGAATATGAAAGATATTTTCGTTATACCTTTAAACGCTACGTATACAGACTAATGACCTTATGTACAAAGGAATCTATGAGATTAATAATAAATACGGGTGTTAACTCTGAAAGATGATTATCTTGGCGTTTCGGTGTCATGTTTTCCCTGTTTCCAAGATGGCGTGGTACGAAAGTAAGGTTTGGGTACGTATGGACCAGTGGGTCCTGGTATGCAAGGTCTAGAGTATTCCCTAGACCTCACTGGAATGGACAATGACCCCGACATATGCCTGGCGGGCGGTCACCGTTCTACTTGAATGCCCCATACAGTAGTATAGTCTTTGGGATCACGACGCCGTCTGAAACGTTCTACCTGCTTTCTACCCTCGGGGAGCGGGGATTGGGGCCGGGGGTTTGTTGCTAGCCGACGGATGTCTCTTGGACCTTGAGGGCGTTTACCCCAGGTTTTAGAAAATGTTCGTAATTTCGAGACATTCTCTGAGATTTGGAGGATAAACTGAAGATTACGATGTTCTCTCAGGATGTAAGATATGTCCCTTAAGATTTAGACCTTATTACTAAGTCATTTCAAAGATTAAAGTATATCCCCTAAAATTTAGACCGTATTTCTCAAAACTTTAAAATCTGCCCTCATGATTTAGAAGATTGTCCGTGAGATTTTAGATATTCCCTTATAAAATATAATAAGACATGTTTCGAAGTTATTCCCTAAGATTTAGGAGGTACCCTGGAGAAATAATTAGAACGTAGAAATTTTATGGTTCCTCATAATTCACCTTGTCAGCTAACTTTGAATGAACGTTACTTTTGGGTTTCTGTGCATCTGTTACCTGTATCCAATACAGCTACACTGATTTAGAAATAATTGTATTCCATCCAGATATATCCAAAAATTATCCGCGCAGGTGTTAAAAGATTGCAGGAGTTTTTTGTTATAGCTGGTAACTCATTTATTATAATCATCATCATCATCATCGTCATCATAATTTTGCAACTAAAGATTACAGGTATTAAAGCAACATCATTAATATGCTTACTATAGCATATGATGCAACATAGTTTCAAATTTATCTTGCGCTAGATACATAAACAGAGTCCTCCTCAATGCACGGTAAATATATGTCTTGAACGTCATCTGTGATACCCATATTATAGTATACTCTATGATACCCGAATTATAGTATACATTTCATTATAATTATCGTTACTTTATCTGCATTATACTCACAATAGCGTCGTCCTCCCATCCTCTGTTAGCCGAGTGGGCATATGCCCCAGCTGGTGTGGCATGGGTCACGCGGGTGGTAGTAACGAAGCCGGCTGACCTCCCAGCATCCTGTTGGTAAGGGCATCGAAATATATTATACTCATTAACTGATATATTTACAGTGTTCATGGACATGATTTATTTAATATATCTCGTTGTAATAGTAGTATTATTTGATATAAAAAGTTGAAATAGGTGCTTAGATTTGGCCATATTACAAGATTTTGTCTTAAGCAAAGAACATTTTAATTTCCTGTTATTTGATTACGAATTCTACTCTTAACTCGTGTGACACCAGATGATATAAATCACTCAATCCTCATTCCTGGGATTGTTGAGTCTTTCTGTCACAGTACAGAAATATATATATATATATATATATATATATATATATATATATATATATATATATATATATATATATATATATATATATATATATATATATATATATATATACACATACATACATACATTCATTCATGTACCGTAACATTCACACCTCACCTGGAACCACTTAGCTATGGAGTCAGTATGGAAAGTTTCATTCATAGCGTCTGTGCAATTGACCTGGAGAACATTGGCATCAACGCCCACGGTCCATAGATTGCCCTTCACTCCGCACAGGAAGGCAGTTGCACTCGATGCGCTGTCCACTACCTGGCTGTTTGTGTTGTATGTCTGCGAAAAAAAGATAAAACGAAAACATTGTTTCATTTAACGTTGTTATTATATCGGCTACACTAGTGTTTTGGCTTTACCGGCATTTCCTTCAAGAAGGATTCAGAATCTTTGTCCAGTGAACATATGTCGTCTCTGTTTTGGCAGAATGTCTCTGATAAATTGGTATTTGTCTTAATAGTCTGTCTGAATGTTTAGCTACGTTTTGTTAAATTTCTTGAGGTAATTGCAACGACGGCGATTTTATTAATTGACTCCCTGTTTCAGTAAAGTGTCAAGTCTACTACTCTCACCATACATCCTGGATGGTGAGAGAGAGACAGATTTGAAACTTTAATGAAACTGGGAGTTAGTGATAGAATCACCGTTGGTTCAGTTACCTAAAGAAATTAAAAAAATGTACATTTGACACTTTTCCAAAAAATGGACGATATGATAGATTTATGGCAACAGAACGTCGCTTTCGATAACCATATTTGTCGTAACGCCAGTTTGCACCATCAAAAGAATCACTGCCCAATAGAAACTAGACTAATGAGAAAGGAAAGGATGGATACCATAAATTAGCAAGATAAATGACCAATGCAATCTACCAAGAGACCGGATAAGGGGAGATGACTGAATGCGAGGGTAACACCAACAGCAGTTCAAAAACTTCCAGCACCTTTATGTGAGCCGAGTGTGGAAAATCCTCCCACGACAGGGACTCGCGCTCCCACCTTCCGGTCTGGCTTCCTTTGAGGATCCTCGCCGCCGTGATGGTGCCCACGCCCAGGCCGTCCCCCAGGAAGAAGATGATGTTCTTGGCCTTCCTGACGGTGTTTGTGAGGTTCAGCTGCCTCCTCAGCGTCTCTTGCGCTTCTTCTCGCCAGTAGGTCTTGTCTGTTGGGAATAAGAAGGCAGTTGAACTGTGCCGTTATACCTTGTGTTGTGAGGGACTGTCAGAAACCAGGAATGTGTTTATACTGTATAGTACGTGCCAGAATTTTAGGCGCCCAAAATTCTGTCACGCGTTCTGGAATCTCCCTGCACGTGCCAGAAATTTAGGCGCCTGACAATTGGCGCCTAAATTTCTGCCAGTACGTGCCGGAATTTTAGGCGCCTGACATTCTGTCACGCATTCTGGAATCTGCCAGTACGTGCCAGAATTTTAGGCGCCCAAAATTCTGGCACGTAACGGCAGGTACCGGAATGGGCATAAGCAGATCACCTGTGATTTCTTTTTTATTTCAGTGATGTTTTCCCTCAAGAGTTGAAGTTTATGATTTCATATGCACAGCTTTGGAGCCTCGTTATTTATCATCTTTGTTATGCCTGGCATCTCTTATTTGTGGCTTTGTGAAGTCATGTTTTTTATGGATGTTCATAAAAATACCAAAGAAAATATTGTTGAAAGCATTTTCACATCCACTTACACATATACGTACATGGATTCGTGAAGCAGCCCTCCAGAGTGTGCTTACTGTGACGAGACACTAACAGCGGAGCACATTCTGGTGGTCTGACCCAGATATTTTAACCAAAGAGAAAGATATTTCCAGGGTAAATCCCTCTCTGATATTTCGGGAGATGAAGCAGATATTTCTGCTATCATTTCTTTTTTAAAGTGTTAAAATTTTTAACGATATTTAATTTATTTCTTAATATATTTTGTACATCACGTAGAATTTTAATGACATTAAATTTTTTATTATGTATATATCACATCATTCATTAAACTTCATACCTTTATGTATTGGTCACATCACTTCATTTTATTTATTGATCATTTACCTTAATTTATTTTCTCTTCGTTACGGCGCTGAATGGCCTTCTTGGCCCCAGTGCCTGGGCTTTTGCCCTAAATATCATACATCCATCCTTCCATCCACATGGATTCGCACTTACCACATGCACACAGAACATCCTAAGTGAAGATTAAATCTAAATATTCATTAGGAAGTGTAGAATTGACCCACCTTCACCTGGAACAGGTGGGTTCACAGTTGCCTGGGATATTCTATGACCTCCGCCTATACCTGTGGGAATAGAAATCGGCAATAGAAAACTTTCAGTCAAATTAGTTCCTGGATATTGTTAGTTTTTTTTTTTTTAATGCAGAGGCCGATGGCACTGGATACATAAGGAAAAGAACGGAGTCCAGTCGGATGGCAACTCGTAATGGCCTGGAGAAACGAAAGCCTGAAGAGATTTCCGAAGCCTCCTTCTAACTGTCTTTAAGAGACAGGATTCTGGATACAATTGTTATTTGCCGTTATTAAGATAAACATTAAAAATGTAATTAACAGCATTAAAAATGTAATTAACAACAAAGTGTTGTAATTAACAACATTAAAATGTAATTAACAACAATAATTATACAACCGACCACTGTATAGATCAATAAAGTGAAGGCGATACAGAAATTATAGTAACAGAGATTTGGTATGTGACTGGGCAGAATTTCACAGAGGACCTTTGTCAAATTAAGGTTGTCAGAAAAGTGGAAGATATTTTTTACTGATAGAAAATTGGTCGGCGTCCAAGATCAGTCAGTTAATAGCGGAGAGGATATTCTTGAGTGCTGTAATATTACACAAAGCGCAATCATGTACCGTACGACCTTGACAGTGCTCTGAGAAGACGTAAGAATAATTTCAGCAGTTTGCGCCATATTTGGCTACTGTCTTTCAATGGCGATATACTCTATACTTTTTATAGCCAACTTGATTTTTGCTATTCTTTATTGCAGAGGTGCCGAGTAATATTTTGATCTGGTGTGTCGATTTTTTTTTACGGTTTTTAAAATCTTTCATAGAGACGGCCAATGCTTTTTCCTTACTTATGGCTAATGCTTTTTCAAATTTATAAAAAAAAACACTCATAATTATGGCTAATGCTTTTTTAAATGTATAGAAAAGACACTCATACTTATAAACAATGCTTTTTCAGATGTATAGAAAAAACACTCATACTTATAGCCAGTGTTTTTCGTACTTAAAGCCAATGTTTTTTCAAAGATATAGAAAAAACACTCTAATTTAAGGTCAGTGCTTTTTTAAACGCACAGAAAAAACACTTGCAACTTTTGGACAGTACTCTTTTAAACGTATAGTAAAAGACACATACTTATGCCCAATGCTTTTTTTAAATATATCGAAAAAAAATATCTTTCACACTTTCGGCGAATGCTATTTTAGACGTATAGGAAAAAACACTGATACGCATGACCAATGTTTTTTTAATGTAAATAAAAAAAACAACACCACTCATACCTATGGCCAATGTTTTTCAGTGTAAAAAAAAACACTATACTTATGGCCAATGCTTTTTTAAACCTGAAGGACAAAAAAAGAACACTCATACTTACGAGGTCCAGGAGTAGGCGGCCAGGAAGCGCTTGCAGACAGGAGTAGAATCCCCGCTAAGACCGCCACTAGGAAGGTGCCTACACCCATGGCGAGCCTGTTGAATTCTAAACACTTAATAAATGCCATTATTAGATGAAGTCAATAATGTCCCAATGCACTTATTTGCATTCTTCCGTCAAACAATAGTCCCGGTGAATTTTTTAAACTTAAAAGGTTCAATTTTAAAGTATACGTGATGCATGTTCATAGCAATTCACCACTGTCGTTAGTTGTGACGCCAGGTGGCTTGTAGTCAATCAGTCACGAGTCCCACTCCAGTGATTAAGTTCAGGTTTTCATCTGCATTTGTTTCCTCCGTGAATATTATTTCACATAAAAAACACTGCACAGTGTATGTTCTACGCCTTTCACCACTGAACGCATTTTTCTTTAGGCCCAGTTCACCGAACAACAGCTTCACCGCCACTGGGACTAAGCTGCTTTCTCTCTCGTTCACTCTCTCACTCTCACTCTCACTCGCAACAACCGTTAACTCTCTCAGGTCGTTCCTCCCTGCCTCCTCCCGCCCTCACGATGCCGTTAATGAAGGAGTCGGTTTCTGGGACATGGCATCCACTCAGTCAGGGACTTAATCGTTCAATAACTGAGCTCGACACGGCATAAATGGAAGGCTTCTCAGTCATATAACTCCCGAGAGTCTCTCTCTCTCTCTCTCTCTCTCTCTCTCTCTCTCTCTCTCTCTCTCTCTCTCTCTTTCGTTCGAGTGTGTTTTCATAACTTGCAGTGGGTTGAACTGTGGAGTGTTTGCTCAAATCAGCGTGTTACGTCAGAGGCGTAGTGATTGTTAGTGTATGCTTTGTATAACTAAATCACGAAAATATGGAATGTGATGAATATATAAGTAAAGGCAATGCCACGAAGGAAAGAGAAACGACGGAGGGGCTCTAGGCCTTTCGACTTACTGTCCTTTACTTAGTCTGCTTAGTGTTGGAGTTAAAGTTTGATATCAATATTTGATATAATTAATCTTTGTATTTGAGACTGATCATGTATATACTGTATATATATATACACACATTTGTGTGTATGTATATGTATATTTTACATATATATGCATGTGTACGTAGCACACCTCATTCTTTGTTGGTTATTACTTGAACCGCATAAATTCTCTCCCTCGGACAAACAAGTGACAATAGAGCCGTTGTAACAAAGATAGCCATCTCGAACATACTCCTCAGTCAGTGTATTCAAGCACATAAAACCATTCGTAAACAAAGAAGAAGAACTCTTTGATTGAAGATCAGTTTTCTTAAATATCTTGAAATTAGACATGGCATAGATGTCTATATTTCTGTAAACTTATTTTCAGCATTTTATTGTTTCTTGCCTTGCTAAAACTACCGTTAAATTCAATTTGGATTTAAACGGGAAATGAAAAATTATAAGAAATGAATTGTATGTTTATACAAATGTGCAAACATATCTGATAGTTTACATACACATTCTCTGGCGAAAGTTGCAGCCACGTATTGGGCGTAATTTTTGCAGTGCTAACGCCAGATTAGCAAAAAACTCTCTCTCTCTCTCTCTCTCTCTCTCTCTCTCTCTCTCTCTCTCTCTCTCTCTCTCTCTCTCTAAATACCGCTGCTTGTGTGTCAGTTTGCTTAATGATACATTTCGGTGTTTTGTTATATTTGATAGATGTAGTGATAGTAACTTCAAAAGTTATAGAGCTGACGTATCTGTCAACCTTGTCTGTATTGAAGGTTATAGAGCTGACGTGTCTGTCAACCTTGTCTGTATTGAAGGTTATAGAGCTGGCGTCTCTGTAAACCTTGTCTGTATGGAAGGTTATAGAGCTGACGTGTCTGTAAACCTTGTCTGTATGGAAGGTTATAGAGCTGACGTGTCTGTAAACCTTGTCTGTATGGAAGGTTATAGAGCTGACGTGTCTGTAAACCTTGTCTGTATGGAAGGTTATAGAGCTGACGTGTCTGTCAACCTTGTCTGTATGGAAGGTTATAGAGCTGACGTGTCTGTAAACCTTGTCTGTATGGAAGGTTATAGAGCTGACGTGTCTGTAAACCTTGTCTGTATGGAAGGTTATAGAGCTGGCGTCTCTGTAATCCTTGTCTGTATGGAAGGTTATAGAGCTGACGTGTCTGTCAACCTTGTCTGTATTGAAGGTTATAGAGCTGGCGTCTCTGTAAACCTTGTCTGTATGGAAGGTTATAGAGCTGACGTCTGTAAACCTTGTCTGTATGGAAGGTTATAGAGCTGATTGTCTGTAAACCTTGTCTGTATGGAAGGTTATAGAGCTGACGTGTCTGTAAACCTTGTCTGTATGGAAGGTTATAGAGCTGACGTGTCTGTAAACCTTGTCTGTACTGAAGGTTATAGTACAGACGTGTCTGTAAACCATGTCTGTATTGAAGGTTATAGAGCTGACGTGTCTGTCAACCTTGTCTGTATTGAAGGTTATAGAGCTGACGTCTCTGTAAACCTTGTCTGTATTGAAGGTTATAGAGCTGATGTGTCTGTCAACCTTGTCTGTATGGAAGGTTATAGAGCTGGCGTGTCTGTCAACCTTGTCTGTATTGAAGGTTATAGAGCTGACATGTCTGTAAACCATGTCTGTATTGAAGGTTATAGTACTGACGTGTCTGTAAACCATGTCTGTGTTGAAGGCTATAGTAGTGACGTGTCTGTAAACCATGTCTGTATTGAAGGTTATAGAGCTGATGTGTCTGTCAACCTTGTCTGTATTGAAGGTTATAGAGCTGACATGTCTGTAAACCATGTCTGTATTTAAGGTTATATTACTGACGTGTCTGTAAACCATGTCTGTTTTGAAGGCTATAGTAGTGACGTGTCTGTAAACCATGTCTGTATTGAAGGTTATAGAACTGACGTGTCTGTAAACCATGTCTGTATTGAAGGTTATAGTGCTGACGTGTCTGTAAACCATTCTCTGTATTGCTGTATGTGGGTTTGGTGGTCAACTGTCTTCATTTCATAATTATGTCATCGGAAGCAATTTCAAGGATTTTATACCAATGGCCGTTGTCCTGTTTCTCGCTGAAGGTATCCGCCTTGGTATCCTAGAGCCGAAAGTCAGCTCAGTGATCTGGTTAAACCACTTTAATACTGCTGCGATTACTCTCTAGGTTTTAGTTACGTGACATTTCGCGATGGTTAGATTTTAATTCTCTTTCTCCTGCTACTTATCGATATTCATTAAGGAAAGAAGATTTCTCAGGTTTTTCTTTGTCTTAATTTTTCACTGCAGATATTGCCAAGCTTGAACTGCTTGTGCACAATGAAGAACTATACTTCATTGCTCTGAGCTTTTTATATAGTTCAGTTTTATAACGTATAATGTTATGCAACATTGTACAGTACATTATTAAGCCTCTCTGGAAGAGTAGGAAGTACATGTGTGAACATTTTCTTAGATGAATATATATACAGTATATATATATGTGTGTGTGTATATGTATGTATAATATATATATATATATATATATATATATATATATATATATATATATATATATATATATATATATATATATATATAGTAGAAAGGAGAGAGAGTGGCATGTTCATGCAATCATAACCCAAAGTGTAAATGAAATCACAAGCATGAAAGACACCTAGTTGTATTTAGTCTCCTGTAAAGCACTGCATAAGCTAACACCTTGACCTGTTTCGTATATTGCTAGCTAAAGTATTCCATGTCACAGAAGACATTTACAATCAGGAAAAAGCAAAACTTATTCTCCGCGTAGCTTTTTAATGTAGCTTATCAGCTTTGTCACGTGGAGAGAGAGTTACATGGTGCGTCGTTAGGTTTATCATAGCTGCACATTTTCAGATATAATTCCACGCCAGATTAAGTCTAATCAGTGGCTCACTGAGGATTGACTGAAAACCTTCTTGTCTTTTATTTGTAATATGGTGCGGGACGAAAGGCCAAGGGGAACATTTTATTTACGGTTCTCAATTTGTAGATGATGGTGTATTCAAGTCACAATACGTTAGGCCTATGTATCTCTTGGTATGCCTATTCATTTTTTTTTTCTTTAACCCTCTTGCACCTTGTTACCAGAGAAGTAGGATGAAGGTTGTGTATAAAGTTGTTTATGATGGATTTCAAATAAAGTTTGTAGAGGGCATGGGGTGGATTTTAGAATTAATTAAAAAAACTTTGAGGGTCTCTGGTTTGATAGTACTAATGCTGCTGTCCACCGTTTTCCTAGACATTTTTAGGCATAAGGTAGCATCAGTTCTGCAGTAAAATGATTTTTAATAAGTGATTGTGAACTCAGATAATTTGAAAGTAAAATACTTGTTCGCACTCAGAACTACTTATACTTATAGGTTTTCAGTGCCCTTCAAAAAAGTATGGTTTTGTGAATTCTCCACTTGAAGAGACAAGATTGAGCTTTTCTTATAATTTTCATTTTTTGTCACCGGATAATGTTTACGCAGAAATCATTTGGAACTAGACTGCACGTGTATGTATAAAGTACAAATTGAGAAGCAATCCTCTCATGTTTTTACTCGTGTGTAGGAGGTGTACAATAAAACACAGGGGAAAAAGTCATTCATTTTTGCAGTTAAAGTAATAAAACAGAAATAGTTTGATCTTTCCTTGATAGTGACTTCAAGGGTTCAGGGTCGTTATCTAAGACTAATAATTCTTAAATATTATCTTGTGATATTTACAGTCTTTTGATTATGTTTTTACGGTAATCCCCAACGGGCTTGTACTGAACACGCCGTAAAGGTGGATACATACCGGATTAAAACCCGTTGGCGTCACTGTCTAGGAAAGTGTCGTCTTTTCCTGTTACTGTTTTTCACGAAACGTTTTTACGCGGATTCGTGCAGGAAACGTCCTCAGTATTGTATAGCCGTTAAACCCGTTGACTTCTGTTGAAATATGTCTTTGTGATGTTAATCGTGCTGACTGTAAACATCAAATAACAAAATTTGTCGATATGATAAAAATAATTTTAAAAATTACCACGACAACGGCCAAATTCTTCGACAACTGACGCCAGTGTTGAATGCGAAAGAAAAATGCCCGTCAGCTGACATTGTCAGTGCGGAGAATGTATTCGTGACCAAATTCTCTCTTATCTTAAGAAACTAATAAATAATGATGAATTGAGAATCGCGGTGTGTAAGAACTTCGTACATAATTTTGTTTGGGAAAATTAGTTTTCCATGGACCCTGAATCGATTTATTAACATTGAAAATTACTTTGAGAAGGACCCCGATTCATTTTTTTTTACTTATTTAGAAAAATCACTTTGGGAAGGGCCTTAATTTCCTTATTTTTTGGGAGAAGAGAGAGTAAATAAGTTTGCCTAGGACCTTGATTCGATTTTTTAAAAGGAATATTATTTTGCCAAGAATTTAAAAAAACTTTTTTTTAACTCATTAACCAAGCGAAAAATCTTGGTAACTCAGCTGGTTTTGTCTGGACTTGAAGCATGGTAGTTCAGAGTTCAAGCCAGCTCATAGTATGATAGATTTCGCAGGCAAAACACGACTTTTTCGTCCCCATGAGCAAGGGATGGTTCTCCCTGGTCCTAGGTTTGGCGGAGAGGTTTTTGGTGCTGATCATAAGTGTAAACATAATTCTTTCTCCAGGACATGTGTGCCAATTCCCAAGGATCTGATTCGGTTTTTTTTTTTTTTCAGGGAAAATCAGTTTCTCAAGAACCCTGATTCGAAATTTTTTAAGGACAATATTTTTATTTATTTATTTCTTTTTTAAGATAACCTCTGTACCAGGTACCCTGATTCGATTGTTTTGGGGGAAGCCAATATGTCTGGATTCAGTTTGTTTATAGGAAGTCAGTTTGTCAAATCCTGATTCCAGATTGATTTTAGGGAACATCAGTTTTCCAAAGACTATGATTTGACCTTTTCGATGGAAAACCAGTTTTTCCAGGATGTGATTCGATTTTTTAAAGGGGCCAGAAATAATTTTGCCCGAGACCCTGATTGAAAATTTACTTCAAGGAAAATCTGTTTGTCAAGGACCACGGTTCCAAATGTTGGAGAAAATCAGTTTCAAAAGGCTTTGATTCAGATTTTTTTTTTTTTTTTTAGTGAAAATAACTTTGCCAAGTACTCTGACTAGAGGTTTTTTTATGAAGGTAATGAAGATCGAATGGAATGGGATATGTAATTTAGGCCAAGGCCAAGCGCTCGGTCCTATGAGGTCATTCAGCGCTGAAAGGAAAATTGAGAGTGGAAAGATTTGAAAGACGTAACAGGAGGAAAACCTCGCAGTTGCACAATGAAACAAGTGATTTTTTTATTTATTTTTGTAGCACCGGTGTAGAGGTATTGCAGCGTCCCGTCGGCTCCTATAGCCGCTACCCCTTTCATTCCTTTTACTGTCCCTCCTTTCATAATCTCTTTCTTCCATCTTACTTTCCACCCCCTAATAACTTGATTCATAGTGCAACTGCGAGGTTTTCCTTCTGTTACGTCTTTCAAACCATTACACTGTCAGTTTCCGTTTCAACGCTGAATGACCTCGCAGGTCCCAGCGCTTGGTCTTTGGCCTAAATTCTACATCCTGCTCAATTCTATTTATTGTTGTAGCTTTTGGCGTCAGCGCGTCGTATGATGTAATCGCCATTAATCCCATATGTCAAGACAGCTCTTTCGCACGTGAGGAAAGGAGTGCCATTAGCTCTTCTTATCACTTGCGAAGCTCGATGGTATTGGTGAAGCCATGAGTGAAGCCATTATCATTTTATTAAAGCTTCGCGGAAGCGGAAAGTTCACTGAGGGATTATTTGATTTTTTTATTTTTTTTGCGATACTGATTTTCCTGACTTTTCAAAAATTACTCTTATCGCTTTATCTCTGGCTGTCTCCTCCTTCCTTGGAGTGAACTTTATGGTAATTTTGATCCAGAAGTGAATTTTTCTTATCGGTATCCTCACACAGATAAGAGAACGACATCCACGTCTTTTAACCCTTTTCATTTCTTTTACTGCACCACCGTTCATATTCTCTTTCTGCCTTCTTTTTTTTTTCCACCCTCTCCTAACAACTGATTACATCGTGCAGTTGCGAGGTTTTTCCTCCTGTAACACCTTTCGAACCTTTTTATTGGCATTTTCAGTTTCAGCGCTGAATGACCTCATAGGTCCCAGCGCTTGGCCTTTGGCCTAAATCGTATGTTCTGTTCTTCAGTTTGTTTCCACTGGATTTTTTTCAGACCATAAAAGTCTCCTCTCGATTATTTATTCGTACTTACTAAATTGCTTTCTCTTTCCTCCGCTCTTCAGTTAACTTCGTATGCACTTAGAATATCGTGAAAGAAAAGATAAAATGTGAAAGCGTCACATTTTACAATGTCCCGCAATCTCGCTTGGCGTCGTCCTTCCTCGTTTGACTTGCTACCTCACAGATTAAGAAGAGAGTCTTGCTTCTCATTTTATATATATATATATATATATATATATATATATATATATATATATATATATATATATATATATATATATATATATATTTTCAAGAAATAGATGTTATAGTCATGGTTGTCTCAGTACCACTCGCAGCCAAACAGTGCTTTTATATTTTGCTTGCCGTGTCATCCAGTCCACACGCAAATGCTTGTACTGCGTAAATGCTATCACCCAAAAAAAAAAAACAAAGACCTCTACTATGATAACGCATATCGCTCACTATGTAAGCTAATGCTTCCAATTCCTAAATAAATAATTTTTTTTTATGAAAGCCTCGTCACCCACCTCATAAGTAGATGCTTTTAAGTGCTTACCGATCTATTTCAGTGCTTACCCATCACAGATGTGAGGATTCTGGAAAATCACGTATGCTTATATATATATATATATATATATATATATATATATATATATATATATATATATATATTATATATATATATATATATATACTGTATATGCGTGTGTTTGTATATATATATATATATATATATATATATATATATATATATATATGTGTGTGTGTATGTGTGTCTGTATAATTACGTATGCTATATATATCATTAGTTCAATTAGACTTAAAAATTTTTCAATAAAATGCCTCTCTAACCAAGCAACAGAGAGAGAGAGAGAGAGAGAGAGAGAGAGAGAGAGAGAGAGAGAGAGAGACGATGGTTTGAATAAGGTTTAAGTTAAAGTTGTTTGATAGCTGACACTCTGCTTGGGTTACAGTTTGATAGAATCTCATGACAACCGGTATTATGCAGTGCAGGAAGAAAAAGATTTCATATATATATATATATATATATATATATATATATATATATATATATATATATATACATATATTTATATGTATATACTGTATATAATGTGTGTGTACATGTGTGTGTGTGTCTGCGCGTATTATTGTAAACTTGAAAATTACATCTTATACAATCATTGATCCTATTTGCCTCTCGCCAGTGTCTGAGAAAGTTGCACCATGTTTCTGGAGTAGCATATTTTATAAATCAGCCCCACAATACGAGAACGTATTATCCAATAATGTCCGTCGTTATTAACATCCATCACCTCCAATTTACATTGATTGGCCTTACCTTTTTTAGAAGTTGTCTTTCTCCTTGGTAAGTTCGGGATGACGTTATTCAGTCTCCTCCGTTCCTTGTTATCTGCTGGCTTCCTATCGAAGTACTGGGAATGTTACCGCGCTACGGCCATATGATGCTCTCGGGCCCCGGCGAGGGACCCTTGCCTCGTTGTTACATATTTACACGCTATGCTGACCTTGAAAAGTACGGGGAGCCCTTCCTTTTGTTTATGTACAGTACAGTTTCATGTTCCATCCTTTTGTTGCAGATCTGTGAAGCGTAAGACATTTCGAAATAATTGAAGAACACCGTAAGGAAATCTGTTGCTATCGAGAGTCCCTTCTCTCTCTCTCTCTCTCTCTCTCTCTCTCTCTCTCTCTCTCTCTCAGTATTTCAAACTCCCACTCCCTATTCTTAAGCAAACGAGATTAGCATCTCGCATTTTCCGTAACGGAGATAAAGGGGTGAATATCCTCGCCACTTGAGGTGTAATTCCCTTCTCAGATCCTTTATCCTTCGCCTCTATGCCAAGTTTCGGCTGCTGAACCTGACGTAACCATGGACCGAGTTACCCGACCTTGATTTTCTCCAAGTTCGCTTGATAATGTGCACTAGAACTTATGTGAGAGAGAGAGAGAGAGAGAGAGAGAGAGAGAGAGAGAGAGTGTATGTGTGTGTGTGTCTGTCTCTGCAAGCTGTAGAAAAATCCCTTTAATTTTGACATTTTCCATTATACATTGAAATACCGAGATTCCCTTCACACTTTTTAATACGGCTTTGTCGAATGAAACAGATTAATGGAAGAACAACATAGACCAATAAGTCACGGATGAAAACGACAGCAATGCAGTCTTTTCAGTCTGTTAGAAATTACGAGCCTCAGAAAATGGAATCCACTTACTGTTGTTTATTATGCAAACTCGGACGCCCACTAAGCTGGAGGAAGAGAGATAGAAAGATGCTTGTTTAATCAACGTAAAGATACTTGTGTAATCAACTCATCACACTGAAACGAAATGTATGAGGATTCGGCGTGTGCGTCTTGGCACAGTATTCAGGACCCACTTACAGTCCCGTTTGGGTGTGGCGACCGTCGGTGGGCGATATAGACTTCCTGACTTGGCTTCGGGATTAGTACTGGTAAATCTTTCCAAGAAACTAGGTGGTGGTCGTGGGCTCTGCAGATGGTCACGTGAACTGAAAACGTCCGGATCCTGATTTGCTACCAGCGTGGTGGTGGTGGTGGTGTTGATAGTTTGAACTCCATTATCTTCGTGCCTTATGAATAAAAACAAAAAGGAGTACCTTATTTTTGAGCATCATTTTGACTTCCAGTGTCTTTTGCAGATCTCATTAACAATCGATTTTTTTAAGGGCGCTAAACCAAATGATCAACTTTCTTCCTTCATCTAGTCTTGACGCTAGTATAAAGATGCTGGTGGTTCCAGGGTATATTTCATACACACACACACACACACACACACACACACACACACACACACACACACACACACACACACACACACACACATATATATATATATATATATATATATATATATATATATATATATATATATATATATATATATCTATTATATATATTATATAAAAATGTTATTACATTTTTCTAGCCTCTTTTGCCCTTTCAAGTTTATAGGAGTTTGCCATGCAAGTTCGTGACTTTTGGGCACGTTGCTTAAGTAAACATTCACAATTACAATTGCTAATAATGTCCCCACTACATTTATTGTTGACTTTACACCGCCACCCTCCCCCAACACCCACCTATTTTTTGGGTTACACTTAACCCCAAATGTTTTTTTACATTACAATCACCAACATTTCAGGCGAAATAAGCTTAACAATCGGAAATCGTCTAGACACACTGAAAATTCTGTATTTTTCGTAGCCTTGCCATCTACATGGTCCAAGTTTTTATTCATTTTGGATGCGATTCCGCCACTGCTTAAAATTTGCGATCAGCTTTTGTTTCTGTGGGACAAATTCATGACGGATGTGTTGAGAGCCTTGTAATTTCCCTTAAATACTCGAAAGTTGTTTACGGACGGCGACTGGTCATTAATTGGTGGTACGACGTTACAATCCTGGCTAACTTATCACACTGGAACCCCCTGACGTGGTGCTCTGTAGGCATTGCTCAAGGTTCTTTGCAGCGTCCCTTCGGTTCCTAGCTGTAATCTCTTTCATTCCTTTTGCTATACCTCCACTCCCTATTCTCTTTCTTCCAGCTTACTTTCCAAACAATTGTTTCATGGTGCAACTGCGAAGTTTTCCTCCTGTTACCTTTCAAACCTTTTTACTCTCAATTTCCCTTTCAGCGCTGAGTGACCTCTTAGGGCCTAGTACTTGGGTTTTGACCTAAATTTTACATTCCAGTTCCATAGCCCCATATCTCGATTTTCTATTCAACGCAGCACATACGTATAGCAGCTTGATTTCATGAGGAGGTAGGTGATGAAAAAAATATTCTTACTGACACAAACGCATTCACTACTTTTTTGTAGTAAGCATTTCTTTCTCGTTACAGACAAGCCCTGGCAGAAGAAGAACCGACGCAGTCCATGAGAAGGTGAAGATGAAGCCAATTCATATTCTTCAGCGAATAACCCACCTCTTGGGTAGACCAGGACCCACTCTGAGTGGGTCCTGGGGTAGACTTCGGGAGCTTCGGGCACGTGAGTACCTTATTTCAGTAAAGCTACGAAGTATCTGTTACTGATATGCATTTTGCTGTGGTTTCTGCCGTGCAAGAGCAGTGTTTCCATAACGAGCGCAATATTGTCTCAGTGGTAAGCCTTCATCCCGTGACTGTAGACATTACTTAAGGTTCTTTGCAGCTTCCCTTCGGCCACTTTCATTCCTTTTACTGTAACCCCGTTCATATTCTCTTTCTTCCGTCTGACTTTCCACCCTCTCCTAACAGTCGATTCATAATGCAACTGCGAGGTTTTCCTCCTGTTACACCTTTAAAACCTCTTTACTCTCAATTTCCTTTTCAGCGCTGAACGACCTCACAGGTCCCAGCGCTTGGCCTCTGGCCAAAATTCTATACTCTGTTGTATTCTCAATGGTAAGGTGATTTTTACAATGTATTAGGTTAATAGTTAGGCGCCTATTTCTTTTCTTTGCCAGCGGTAAAAACACGTAGAGGACGATTTCAAAAGCAGGAAAAAAAAAAAAAAACTGAAAATATGTTGGCCACACCAGATAACAACGGCTGCACCTCAGGCATCAACCAGAAGCCATGGTCGGAATGTATTGAACGTGTGTTGACATCAACGACACCTAATCAGGCAGTGGAAGAAAATAAAATGCCAAACTTGCGTAGAATTGTCTTTTTTGAAGGTACCGTTAACGCAGCAGCATTTGAAGCAGTCTGCTTCGGCAGTGTCATCATGACAGACTGAGTGAAGGCTTTTTTTGTTATTACAAGGCCTATACCTTAGTTTTACCAGACCACTGAGCTGATTAACAGCTCTCCTAGGGCTGGCCCGAAGGATTAGACTCATTTTACCTGGCTAAGAACCAATTGGTTACTTAGCAACGGGACCTACAGCTGATTGTGGAATCCGAACCACATTATAGCGAGGAATGAATTTCTATCACCAGAAATAATTTCCTCTAATTCTTCACTGGCCGGCCGGAGATTCGAACGCCGGCCCTGCAGAGTGATAGCCGAGAACGATATCGACCAGTCCAGCGAAGAACTGCGTTACCGAAGGTCTTCCAGGATCTGCCTCGATTTTGGCTGCATTGCACATAAGTAAGATCTGTTGTTAAGCGTATCCACGTATGTGTATGTATGTATGTTTATGAGCATATATGTACACAAATAACATTAAGCAATACAGTCTCAGCATGTACAGTAATGTATTTACTTGAGAAGCCTGGCTGCCATCGCCTTGTTCAAAGAGACAATTGGAAATCGTACCAGTAAAGTTTTCACCATTTAGATTTTAAGTTTAGGTCCGTACCAATAAGCTGTAGGTTCTATCATACTTACTACCTGCAAGTTTTCACTACCAGTATTTACATTTTAAGTGTAGGTTGTCTGCAGGAAATATCGGCGGGGTTTCATCATGAATTCTTATCATGAATTATTCACGCTTTGTTGTAGGACCTACTATGCAACTTGGACATTTGGTTTTCCCAGAGTAAAATATTATTCAGGGAATATTTGTAAATTATGCTCAAATACAAGACACGGTACAAAATGTGTTATACTTAACAATTAGAACTTGCCTTAAGATTAACGGTTCTTAGCAAGTCATTTTTAGTAGAGGTTGCCATGCTCTTCTGTACCCAAGCTGCGACTCGCCACAGTCTACTAACTACCAGGTAAATCATTCACTGCATAGATCAACGGAGTATGGGAGCGATGTTACAGACAGGGACTCAGTGGCAGTGTAAAGCTACATAAATTCAGATTTAAGGCATAAAACCAAAAGGTGAATCACAGTGGTTCGGCTTCCACAATAAGCTGTAGGTCCCGTAAAATATATCTAAACCTTCGGGCCAGCCCTAGGAGAGCTGTTAATCAGCTCAGTGGTCTGGTTAAACTAAGATACACTTACTTTTTGTACAGGGTGTACATATGAGAACTCACGTTTGATGACTTGCCTTCCTTATGTGAACTGTTCCTTGAAGACTTTAGTTTTCCTATGAGAAGTCTTCTTGAAGACTTGTCTTGCTTTTGTGAAAAATTGCTGGAAGACCTTTGTGTTCCAACGAGGAGTCTTACTTAAAAGGCTTGGCTTGCTTACGTGAACTCTTGATTAAAGGCTGCTTCCCTTTAAGAAGTCTTGCTCAATGACTTGAATTGTTCATGTCAGCTCTTGCTAGAAGACTTAGTTTTCGTATGTGAATTTTTGCTTGAAGATTTTTTTTTTCATTTGAGGAACCTTGCTTGAAGACTTTGCCTGCTTATGTGAATTGTTGCTTAAAGATCTGACTTGCTTACGTGTTTCCTTGATTGAAAACTTGGCGTGCTTATGGAAATTTTTCCTTGAAGACTTGAAGTGCTTATGTGAATCTTGCTTGAAGACTTGTTTTCATATGAGGAACCTTGCTTGCTTATGATTCTTGCTTAAAGATTTGGCTTGCTTATGTGTTTTGTTACTTGAAGTCTTTGTTTCCTTATGAGTACTCGAGAATAATAATTTGTTTGAAGACTGCTTTCCCATGAGAACTCTTGTTTGAAGACTTGCTAGCTTGTGTGGACGTGCTTGAAGACATGTCATCTTATGAAGACTATAGTTTGATGATTCTTGCAAAAAAAACCTTTTTTTTATGATGAATGGAGTTTGAAGAATTGACTTATTTATGTGGCTTCTTGCTTGAATGTCAAACATTTAATAAATCCTGGATTGCAGCTGACAGTGACTGAAAGAGTGAGATCAGTAATACGTATCGGTAACTTTTGTTTGAAGCTCCCCGGCGTAGATGAGACTTTTTCACTCTCGAGAATCCAGACGTGATGTTCTGAGATGACAGTGACCGCTTTAAAATGCCAGGCTTAGTTGTTTCCTTGCGACATTTAAAAAAGAAGCATTTACGTTGCTGACCCGACATTAAATGTCAGTACTTAACTAGTAAGTCATTTATGAGGGAGAATTGATAGCTTATGTTAATAGATTAAAATGTAACTGGGGAAAAAACTAATTTATTATTCAGTTGAGAAAACTTCATTTTCGTGTGTGTCACGTGCTCCCACGTCTTTGTATGACCTTTAGATCATCTCTCAAGAGGTTAACGCTAAATAAAAGGTTTGGGGCGAGGTTACCCATGAAGAAACATGATAAAGTGTGCTGCTGCCGGCGAAACCTTTGAGGTTTATCGTTGCTCCGTTTCAAAACTAGGATGCTGTAAAAAAAAAAAAAAAAAAAAAAAATTCCACTATCGTGATCGATAAGCTTCTTGTACAGAGGTTATTGCTCATACGAAGGCAACATCGTTTCGTACGTGTATGATACGAACCGGTCCAGACGTTTGCTGCGAGCGCGAGGGGGCGTTCGATAACCATTAAAAGCAGGGTAAACGGTGAGCAGCGATGTCATTTCGAGCTCTCCCCGCCCAAAGGGTAGAACTACGTCAACTCTAATAGACTTATAATCGAAAAGAAAGTGGAATTGTAATCTTGAAAGCATTCGTATCCAGAAGACCTATCCTGAAAGCTACCTGCTGACAATATGCAACTGCCCTGAAAACTGCTGCCTGCCAGTAACCCTGTCTTGAATGAAAACTGCCGGTATTCCTGTCTCGATAGCTCCAGATTTTCACTAATAGATTCGTATCCAGAAAGCTTCAGACTCGGTAATCTTATCACAAAGCTCTTCGAGTACCTACTCATCGAAGGCACTGTTGTATTGATTCGTGACAGTCAGCCAGAGTTCCGGAAAACCGAAAGTGCTTCTTCATCTTCAGAGAAAGGCCAGGGGAAAGATGACAGTTACAGAATTAGACCCAGAAAGGGGTCTCGAACTCAACGTAAGTACAGCGTGTTTTCCTCCCTGAAAACTAAACCGTTTCTTTTCCACAAGTGCTGTGTCATTACAGTAAGTGCTGTGTCATTACAGTGAGTTCGTAGATGCGGCGGTTTCCCTGTCGAAAGTATTTTTCCTTTATAGGCCTCTGTCTTGGTTCGTCCTATTTGTAGCATGACAAATTTGTCTTGTACGTAAACCCAAATTATTCATTTCTTGTTACTAATGAAAATAGGGATATTTTCAAGTAAGGACATTCACACAAGTTTTGAGGATGGCCGTTAGTATTTGCGAACTCTGCTCGTTTCCAGCCCATTGCCGCCGTTCGATGTTTTGGAAGCTGGTCATAGAGTCTCTGTATCCTACCATAACCCCCCCCCCCCCAACTCTCGTGACTGGTTGTTAAGCTTGCCTTGGCGTTCTCTACGATTTTTTGTATTTTATATTTACTTATTATTTTGCAACCGCCTGAAATAAGTTTAGTTTTAGAAAATTACTCGTTAAATGACCGCTGTCTAGCCTACCTCGTGTTATCGGAGAGACATGGTCATTTTCTTGGCGTCGTAAAAAGAGATTACTCAGTACTGTATTTCGTATTTACGTTTGTAGATCCGCAAAAACGCCCAGTATGTATATGTATATATATATATATATATATATATATATATATATATATATATATATATATATATATATATATATATATATATATATATATAATGTGTATAATATGTGTGTGTGAGCGGCCGCGTGCACGCCAGTCCAGCGTCAGTTCAGCCGTTTTTCCTATAACGGGAAAATCATAACCAAAGAAAACGTTCACTTACAAGTACTGACAAACTTTGTATATATATATATATATTTTTATATATATATATATATATATATATATATATATATATATATATATATATATATAGAGAGAGAGAGAGAGAGAGAGAGAGAGAGAGAGAGAGAGAGAGAGAGAGAAGTCCACCTGAGAGACCTGGGTCTGATCCCGATGTGAGTCAGAAATTTATATATATATATATATATATATATATATATATATATATATATATATAGAGAGAGAGAGAGAGAGAGAGAGAGAGAGAGAGAGAGAGAGAGAGAGAGAGACGATTACTCATGTTTCAGTATCAAATACCCCGGCCGCGCAGAGAATGGCGTGGTTAGCTCGGGACTTTTTTGGCCTTTTGTGTAAGTCTCCGATCCGTAAATCTTGTGATAGGTTTATATCTCCTATATCATGCTGCCACGGGGGCTCGCGTGATTTTGTGTACAAATTCACCTATCCAAGTATTTACCATACCCAGTGCAGCATAACCCCATAGATAGAGTAACTGGTGTGTTGCGAAATGTAACTGCCTGTCATTTATTTCCGGTCACCCATCCGTATATTGACCAATCCACACGTTGCTGAACAGGGGGGATTGCAAGTTCTGCGTTGTGGCGAAGCGAACGTGTCCTAACGAACTGAGATGGCGCAATCGAAACAGAAAGGGAAATCCATTTAGGAAACCACAGGCCCGTACCCAGAGTTTATTTTTGGGGGGGGGGCGGTCATTTTACCCCAAAATGCACCTTTTCTTCTATATATGTCATTGCATATATAAGTATATACAAGATGAAATACTTGAAAATGTTATTTTAGTTATATTAAGAAGAAAAACTGGGCATGCGGTCTATGTCCTTCTGCCCGATTAGATGTTATTCAAAGTACTGACTTTGGTTAACAGAATTTTACTTATAATGTTGAAAGTTTGCACCGAAATTAAAAAAAAATATTTTTTCAGTGTTATTGATTGATTCATTTAATATGTTGACAATAACAAATAACGTGCATATTGCGTTATTTCTTATGTTATTATACTGTGACCTAACAAAAGACAATAATTAATAAATATTCTAAAGAGTATGTATGTGATGCAATAAGAAAAAAATTTAGAAATAAAAATGAGAAACTGCAATTACTATGTATAGTTATATATGAAAATTTTCAAACGCACGCTACAAATGAAAATATGAAATGTATGCATACTTCAAACATTTGTACAAATAATAAACTACAAACACAAGTAATATGTAGCAATGACTCTTGTATTTCCTACTATTAAAGAATGTTGTTAATGTTTAATAACAAAATTTATAAAAGAAGACTTGCCAAAAAAAAAATATTGTTATTTATTACTTTATAAGTACAGTTCAATGAAAAGGACAGTCATAGAGTTCGACTCCTCCCCCCTCCCCCGGTACAGGCCTGAACCATTAACAGTTGAAAAAAAATGACGACTTACTGACGCTAATCTTCTTCAATTAGTCATACTAAGTTAGTGTCATGTCTACACCGCCCTTAATGGTTTCGTCATAACCTTTTGCTAAATCTAGACACGGTCGAGAGTTATTGATCCTTTTAGACCTAGTGCGTGGTGAGATGTTCGTATAGCCTCGTGATACAAAACGTTTTGTGCATGGTGTTGCTGGCTCTCTCTCTCTCTCTCTCTCTCTCTCTCTCTCTCTCTCTCTCTCTCTCTCTCTCTCTCTCTCTCTCTCTCTCTCTCTCTCTCTCTCTCTCTCTCGCTTTTGTCTTTGAATGGTGAAAACAATTAGTTAATTGTAATCCTATGCAGCTATTTTAATAAAGTTACGTAATTAAATTCTTCACATACGTCGTTGCACCTTTTATCCTGTTTTGCTTCATTTTGTTTTCCCTCTAAAGCTACTCGTTGCCACATCCAAATTACACCACTTAAATGGCTTCAGTCTGTAGTAAGTGAGATGGAGTCTGTTTTCACATTCGCCAAGGCAACTTGAGCCGAGAATAGCACGCCTACAGTAAATCTATCCAGACTACATATTATTCGACCCATACCTTAGCGCAAGTACTTGTTGGGTGTGTTTTAGGTATAGATTAAAATACTGTAAATCTCACAATATTGGTATTTGCCACGCACAGTCTATTGTTAAAGTTTTGTCGTCGAATATATTCGGGAAAAATATGTTCTGTAGATACAAACTCTTTAAGGTTTAATGTACAATCTGAACTTTTGACCAAATCGTGGTTTTTTTCATTTTTGCAGAGTAAGTTTCTGAATAACTAAATTAAGACGTATCTAAATAAAACGTCAGTAAAACAAGGGGCAGAATCATTAAAAAACAAGCCGTAAGTTTCAGCAAACAGAATTGAGCAATGAAAATAAATAAATTGATACCATTGCGACAGATAGGTTGCAGATTTCATCGTAGCAGAGGAAATGAAAAAGCCTTGGGTCTTATACATACATACATACATACATACATACATACATACATACATACATACATACATACATACATACATACATACATACATACATACATACACACACACATATATATATATATTTATTTATTTATATATATATATATATATATATATATATATATATATATATATATATATATATACACATATATACAATACAAATTTTACATGTATACGGCGGTACCCTACACGCATGAAAGCATACCGCACAATTTCACGAAAACCCCCCTCTCTCTCTCCTTTCAACTCGGGGGGGGGGGGGAGGTTAGTGCCGTCAGTGAATTTCATGCAGTGCAATGTAGGCGTTACTTAAGATTCTTTGCAGCGTCCGTTTGGCCCTTAGCTGCAACCTCTTTCATTCCTTTTGCTGTACCTCCGTTCATATTCTCTTTCTTCCATCTTACTGTCCACCCTCTCCTAACAATTGATTCATAGTGCAACTGCGAGGTTTTCCTCCTGTTACACCTTTCAAACTTTTTCACTGTCAGTTTCCGTTTCAGCGCTGAATGGCCTTAGTTGCCCCAGTGCTTGTCATCTATGACTAAAACCTATAAGTCTATCTCGCCTTGCAATGGCAGCGCCCTTGCAACATGTCACCAAGTAGGCCTGAGTTCGATCCTGGAACAAAGAAGGAAAGATACGGGCAGTGGGCCTTCTTTGACTTAAGCAGCGGTTAGTCGCCTTTTGTAAGTAGAAACTGTGTGGCAGGGGGTTTGGGGCGGGGGGAGGTGATGGCTGTTGTGACGAGGTAAGAGAGGGGCGAAAAGTAATATCAGGAATTAGTGCTCAGAACTCCGTCCAGTTATGCATCTTCACATTATAAGTACAAAAGTAATTCTCAACAAATACATCCTAACTAGACCTAACCTAATTCAGTCTAACCTAGGCATTCGATCTACGGATGGCGCGCGACGGTACCAGAAGACCTTGTAATGCCGCCATAGGTATAGAAGATTTCGACAATATATTTTGCTTACAACCTCTAGTTTGAAGTATTAAGTAATTTTACTTATTTTTTTTATTACCGTTCACGATGCTCATCACTCATTAATTAACTATTAAAACCTGTTTTGGTATCAAAACCTTTATTGTAAACAGTCGTAACGGTCAGCATTTAGGGCGAAGCGGATCGCTTCCATTTGTATGTATGTGAAACTTGAAAGTGAGATGTTGGCATCAGTTTGGACTGTTTTCATCATCATGCGTAATCTGGCCTGAGTTGTTGGAGTCAGCTTGGAGTAATTAAAGAGTGCTTGCCTTTTGCTTTGCTACTCCCATGCAGACTGCGATTAGCCTCTGACCCGTCTGCCGTAAACAAGAACTTATTAAACACAGTTTCTTTTTGTCCCACCACCTCTTAAAAATTTTAGTCTGGTTGGTGGTTGTAAACAACGGTGTTTTTGCTTTCTTCTTCCTCTCATTGTTATTATTATACAGATATTTGACTGTGAAGATTTTTTTCGTATACCCAGTGAGGCTTTGTGTCTCCATATGGATTTTTTGAAATAGTGTAGAGCAAAACCAGTAAACCACCTGCGCGAAAGAAGCAAGAACTGCAGAAAGAAGTGAGGCCAGTCTTATTTTGATGCAACAAAAGACCCCAGTTGGGTTTAGCATTGTATGTGAGATGTTAGACGTAAGGTTGAATCTCTCTCTCTCTCTCTCTCTGGAGCGTTTCACTTAAAATGGGAAATCGCGCCCCACCTAGGTGAAATCTTTTCAAATAATTTTTATCTCCTCACTGACTTTGGACTATGGAAGGACATTTTTTAAATTAATGAAACCCTTTTAACTTTAAGCATGTCAAAATGGACAGATTCTCTGATTTCATGTTAGTCAAGAATTGAATTGAAAAGGATAAGCTGGAGTAGCTATCCCGCAGCCGTGCGACGCCAAGGTTCTCTAAAACTGTGCCACTCGTGTTACCTGTGCGTGTCACTAATCTCTAGCCTTCCGTCTCATAGGTCTCATCCAAGGGCTTCCAACTCGTCTGGTGCCCAGAGGAACACCGGTGCGGCGCTGCCACTATCACGCAAATGACGCGGTGACCGCCCTATAGTCCGAAGGCCCGATAGTCCGAAGGTCCGATAGTCCGAAAGTCAGAAGGCCCGATAGTCCGACGGACTGTAATCAGCCCCCCACCCCTCCATAGCTAATACGGCAAATTGTAACCAGTAAACACGCATAAAAATACCAACATAACGTACCCTAGGGTGTTTACTGGTTACAATTTTGCCGTAATTAGCCACATGGAGGAGGGGGGATAATCAGGCGGGGGTGGGGGCGCTTGCCTCGGAATGCCGGCTTAGACCTACCGACTATCGGACTATCGGGCCTTCGGACTAACGGACTGTAATCAATGACGCAGCCTACAGTTCTCCCTCTGTCAGGGGTGTGGAGAAAGAAGGCCAGGCCTTCTCCATCTCCCCTTCATTATCTTGTTCACATATTGAACTTTAAATGTCCCGTTTTTTTATAATTTCTCATTAACTTGCCATCTGACTTATAATATCCTGAAAGCTTCATTCTCCAATCGGTAAAATCTTTAAGATATGCTGTACAACCTTAGTTTCCTTGTCATAATACCATGATTCGTGTCCGCTTGGGAATCTAGACCTTTTAGAAATTAAATCATAGAAGGGAAAATTTTCAGTGTAACAAGAGCTAGCAGGTGAGAGAGAAGCATCTCAGCGGAAGTTACGGAATAATGAGAAACTTTATTTTGTTTTGTAACAACGATATTTGCGCGGCTACCACACCTCTCGGACTGGTCGCGGTAAGTACACGTATGCAATATAACGTCTGGTCAAATCCCTGAAAGTTACGTTTCAGACATCACTCCGTTGCGTAATTCGTGTTTTTTCATTGACACCAACAAATGTTTCGTCATGCCTTAAGTACTTAAACATGTAATGGGAGAATCATTGTTAATTCCTCTTACCTGTCGAGAATCCAGTGTGCACGACTCACACGTCTGGCAGTGCCGACTTCCGTTTAGTCCGCGGCAAAATGCCTGTGTAACGTGTGCTTGCGGACGTATTTTTTGTCGATAACAAGTGCAGATCGCAAAATCTTGGGTGCATTTTGAGGAACCATTTGACATGTTACATTCAAAGGATCTTTGGTGCTTACTGCTAGTCATATCGGAGGCCTAGATCTTGCCTACACCGTAGTGAAACGTTGATACGACTTGGCTCTTGCACGATCCCAGCTTGAAGTGAAACCGCTTATTAGGCTCAAGGCCGTCTGCGTCAGAAACCTTTCCTCATGTTACTACAATAATATTGCACTAGCCCCTCCAACATGTTTTATTTTTCACCGGAATGACTGAAATAAGGAAGAGGCACGTGACAACAGAGATGGAAGTCGTATGTGACGCAGAGGAGGTAATTCTTTGATGCTTTTAAGTATTTTTCGTTCTCGGTGTGATAAGTGATAAGATTATTCCGATATATTCTATTCAGCAGTATCTCAGAGGATTATCTGCCTTCCTCTCGCCACTTGCAAACACACACACACACACACACACACACACACACACACACACACACACACACATATGTATATATATATGTATATATATATGTGTGTGTGTGTGTGTGTGTGTGTGTGTACATACATGCACATATATAGCATTTCCCACCATGGGACGTCTTCTACTGTAGGAGGAAAAAAATGTCCCTGCCGACTTCTTGCTCCAATTACGCACTTGTGGATGAACACCCCGTGAAGGAAACCTCTGCAACTTCAGCAACATTAGTCACTTCATTTATGAACCCAAATGGGTCATCTTCACTTCTGTCTTGCATGCAATCTCATTCTTCCACATACAGTAACGTTTTTACCACTTGTTCCATACATCCAAATTGCTTGCCCTTTCATTTCTTTTTATTCACATAGACTATGAAAAAAAGTTCATCCCAGAAGTTTCAGTCCTTTCATTTGAATTCAACATCCACAGTTCTCTGCTATTAGGTAGAGTAAGCTCAACAATCCATTCATGCATTCTGCCTTGGCTTCCATAGACATTCAAATATGCTCATATTCTTTAGCAGGCACAGGCACCTTCCTTTCTTCACCCATTCCATGATTTGCCTTCTCTGTCAGCCTACCATCATCGGTTATATCGACTTCCAAATGCATATACAAATTATGCGGTTCCTTTCCTCCGCCATGTTTTGTAACATTTTACGAAATATTCCTGGCGTATTCTCAAAACCTTACTCTTGCTCACATTTACTCAGCTTTATCATCTAATGGCCGTATCAAACTCAGCGGTTTGTGCAATTTCTCTTCAATGTACTCTTGTCAGCATTTTATCATTTCCACACACCATTCACGATTCATATTTTCATCCCACAACATGCGCCTACTTGTAATTTCCTTTCCATGAACTGTTTTATCACTCCAGCCTTAAAATATTAAACAGAAAGGAGACAACACACCCATGCTTCAGACACGTGTGCTTTATGAGTATAATAGTCATTTTCCCGTCCACATATTTGGATACACTTTTCCACCACCGAAAATTTGAATTGCTCTCAACTGATATTCTGCACCACATATCCAAAGCTCCCTCCACATGTTTTGTCTATGCAAAAACGAGATAGTTTATTTCAGTTGTACCAACACCCATTAAAACAAGAACCCTTTATTCTTCTGTTTCTCTACAAGGCCCCTGGTTCCTCGGTGCTTACTCCACGTCCCACGTACCAGTCATATTATACCTCCATCTGACGCTGATTGCACTTGTTCTGTTTCGTTCACGTCAAAGATTTTTATTTTGTCACCTCTAGAGCATCACTAATTTGCATGGTTGTGTCTGTATTAAAACCCTTTCCTTTGAGCAATATGTACTTGGAACATTTCTATGTGAACAAGGATATCACCGATGTACCTATAAAATCTCATGCGCTTATCCAACTCCCTCCTGAAAATTATAATACTGTACTACTAATTTATTTAATTTTGATTTCTGAAACCTGACGTGTTACTAGTTTACTATATTTTTATATTGGAAATGAAAACAGCATTTTACTTTTTTTTTTTCAAGTGGCCGCCCTCCTACCTTTTATTGTCACTAAGGTAGTGCTCCGCCTGGAGCTTTCAACAACCAGCGCTTCCTAGACTAATATGACTCGTAATTCTCGTTGCTAGTCAGATGGGAATCCTTCCACCTAAAATACCATCAGCCCTCGTTATTTGTACCTGCTTCCTCTCTTTGTCTTTCAAACGTTAATGATTAAGCAATGAATATATTCAAAGTGTTATATACCAGATGAGCAAAGATTCTGTCCCACCGGTAATTTCACCGACCCAGTACAGAGCGCAATACCAACAAGCGTCTGGTACGCCATATTCAATATATAATAAAATCAAATCTGCTACAGCTGATTTCAGTAACTTTTTCGAAGTCCACGTAAGGTAGGACCTCGACGAGGTAACACCGAGGAGAGGGTAACTCTCTCTCTCTCTCTCTCTCTCTCTCTCTCTCTCTCTCTCCCTTCCGTTGGCTGAGTGGTTGAGCTTCAGACTGTCACTCGATGGGCGAGTTCATTCTCCCGGCCGGCTGATGAAGAGAGTTAGAGAATTTATTTCAAGTGATAGAAATTCATTTCTCGCTATAATGTGGTTCGGATTCACAATAAGCTGTAGGTCCCGTTCTTAAGTAACCAATTGGTTCTTAGCCAGGTAAAATAAGTCTAATCCTTCGGGCCAGCCCTAGGAGAGCTGTTAATCAGCTCAGTGGTCTGGTAAAACTAAGGTATACTTAACTTCTCTCTCTCTCTCTCTCTCTCTCTCTCTCTCTCTCTCTCTCTCTCTCTCTCTCTCTCGATGATATCTGGAACGAAATCAGTCAAGAGTTATATTTGATATCGGAATTGATAAATAAATGAAGACCAAGGCTATTGCTTTCGTATTGTTTGTAAACAGTTCCGCATATTAGAGAACAAAAATTAGTAAAAAGAGAATAAAGACAGGCAATTTACTATTGTTGTGCAGCTAGTTGTATTTTAATGATATGATGGCAGCAGTGTTTTGTGATATTCGCACTGTAGTAATAATGTTATGACATACTGTGACATTAATTATGACAAGTATTAGCAGAGTCTAGATGTGTTTATTTCTGGGTGTGTTTGATGTTGAATTTTCATCGTAATTTGGTTATCTTGTAAAAGAAAGACATTATAGGTTGCTGTGGTGTGAACCATTAACCTGGCCTAATCGCTTTTTCTAGTTTGTGTTTATAAGGTAAATGGTCAAGTGCTCATTTGCAAATATAATTAGCCTTAGATGGACCACTAAACAGTATCAGCGATTGATATTCATGTTTGTAGCTAATCTACTCATGGATATCAGTTAATGCCCAGGGTTGATGATAATGATGACTTTCCCTAACAGGTCACTCCTCTTCTGGAGGGATCGGAAGACGACATGGAGAATTCGGTGCACCAACGTCGACCCAGTGTTCATGTCATTGGTGAAAAATACCAGCGGCCGTTGGCAGATGGAAGTCAAGTTTCATTTGGTCGTGGTAGTCCTTTGGGGAGACTGAAGAATGCAGTCTCAAAGGTAATATGATAATACATGTGTTGATTTATAAGTGGAGGGAATTACTAGTGCGTGAATTCAAAATGAATTGAACATACTAGAAGTTGTAGTTACACAGCATAGGCCTATGTTATAGGTTTACTGTAGTTTTCTTAGGTAGTTTATATAGCCTATATGTGTGTATATATATATATATATATATATATATATATATATATATATATATATATATATATATATATATATATATATATATATATATATATATATATATATATATATATATATGTGTGTGTGTGTGTGTGTGTGTGTGTGTGTGTGTGTGTGTGTGTGTGTGTGTGTGTGTGTGTGTGTGTGTGAGAGAGAGAGAGAGAGAGAGAGAGAGAGAGAGAGAGAGAGAGACTACCTACCCTACTTACGGATATTCAAGTTATGAACATTCAGAGATAGGAACAAACGTGATCAATGAATTAAAACTGTTCAGAGCGCTCCCCTTTTGCCACCCGTAAGTTCAGGTTTTGTTCTGTTCACAATTTATTGAGTTTTTTATCATTCGTATTAATAAAATGCTGTACTCTATAAAATACAGTACTGTAAAAAAGTACAGTACTGTATTGACTAAATATCATACTGTCCTTAAATAGGCGTGAAGACCAACTTACAAACAATTCAAGAAATGAACAGCTGTTCGGAACATAACTTGTTCGTATGCAGGGTAGTGTGTGTTTTACATAAATATATATACATAATATAGTATATATTTTATATATACATATATATATGTGTATTATGTAGGATAGTGTGTTTTATATATATATATATATATATATATATATATATATATATATATATATATATATATATATATATATATATATATGTGTGTGTGTGTGTGTGTGTGTGTGTGTGTGTGTGTGTGTGTGTGTGTGTGTGTGTGTGTGTGTGTGTGTGTGTAACACCAATGTCACTGTCTCAGTTTGGAGATAAATTTAAAATCCATTATTGGCCCCAGAATTAATAAAACTAGTGTAAGTTCCAGTACAGTACCACTACTGATTGAGTTTTTCTTGTACGGTATAATAGATGTTCAGTATCAATGTTATGAGAGTACTATAGAAGATACCTAGTGAAATATTTAATCTGTCTATATTTTAGGATATATTAACTTACACCCTCTGAGCATTTGTCAGTTATCAACCATTTGCATCACATTTTGAAGACCTGTTGCAAGATTCAACAAGGTTTTTTATACAGATTAGTGGTGTGAATAATAAGCTCCGCCCACATATTTTATCCAAACCTAGGGCTATTGTGAGGCACTTAATTATAAACTTATTCTTCCAGAGTTGGGAATTTTCTGTATTCACTTTATCTGTATACATAAAAGAAGGATTCTCTGTCAAGCCTGGGATGTTTTTACCTGTAATTTTTATGACTGCTTACCTGCATTCATAACAGTTTCATTGCATATTTTATTATTCATCCTATCTTCATCACATGGATGTGGTGGCAGCCCCAAGACAGTAACGGATGTAAAAAAAATATTCCCTCTTTTACAGCTTGACCTGCGGCAGTAAAAACGCGAAGAAATACCCTTTTGTGGTATAAGGGTAATCAACTTCATTTCACATTGTCATTACAATAGGGCTTACTATTATGAAAGTGTAAGATGAAGTAGATATAATTTGAACTGTCTGTACCCTAGGAGGGTTTATATATCATATCCTGACCTGTAACTCTTATTGTAGCATTACATCAGCGAACTGGAGCCATAGAAAATGTCACTAGGTAGCATTACAGAAAATGTACTATCACACTAAGTAGCATTACAGAAAATGTACTAATACACTAGGTAGCATTACAGAAAATGTACTAATACACTAGGTAGCATTACAGAAAATGTACTAATACACTAGGTAGCATAACAGAAAATGTACTAATACACTACGTAGCATCACAGAAAATGTACTAATACACTGATGGCAAATTAATTCATACCTACCTGTGTACTGTCTTTTCACACCTGTATAATAAAGTGGTCTGTGGAATTTGGTTAGTTATTAATGATTCTACTATAGGCCTAGTCGATACTCTATAGGTTATTTAAATCCCACAATATACCCTGAATGTGTAGCTCTCTGGTGTTAACTATGCTGTCTTCTGTATTCCTGTTTTGTCTTCATAATAATCGTCGTCATCATTGCCTCCATAGTTGTGTGACAAAAAAAAAAAAAAAAAAACAAATTCTGCCATTTCTATCCGGCCTCGTATCTCATAATAATAATAATAATCTAAGTAGGACTCTGTCTTCCAAAATTTCTGGTGCTAAATTGACAAACCCTACACTTACCATTCCTCCTTAGCTGGTGTGAAGGACAGTTTTGTGCCATTTCCATTGACCATTCGTCATATTTCATCTACACGTAAAACCTCTGTATTTTCCCTTTTAGTGTTGTTTCTCACTTTATCCTGTCATCTGAATAATGATAATAATAATAATAATAATAATAATAATAATAATAATGAAATTATAATTATTATTTACCATTATTTATTAACATCATCATCAGTGATGATAACATTATAAATATCAAATGCTACAAATCATTTCCTGTCAGAAAATCCGCAGATTTTTCATGCTTAGGTTACTAGTCCAACATCAATTAACATTTGAATAGGAAAAATAAAGAAGTGATTTATTGAATACAGGTTCTTCGGAATGTAACTCTAGAGCCCATGCTCTTCATGAAGATGCTGGCCGAGAGTAATGCAGGAGTTGTGGCAGACACCTTAGAAATTGATAGAGTGTGCCGAGTCAACCTCAACTATACAGAGGAAGAATGCAGGAACATGGATGATGGCAACCACACAAGGATACAGGTAAGGATGTTATAAAAATGTTCCTTTGCATATTTGTAATGCACTTGAGCGTGGTTTCCATTACAACTCATTACTCTATATGTTTTATTAGCCATTCAAATCCATGGCCATCTTCTTGCATATAAATTTATGCAGTTTTTACTCCAGTTCAGATTGGAAGACTATTTCAGTGAAATTGGTCTGGTTGGGTGGTCAAGTCGTCACTTGGCTACATGTGCATTGACTTTTACACAACTTGTGAAAATGATAAATATGAGACTATATGGCAAATGATTATAGTGCCTCCATTTCTTGTAGGGTTGTGAATTTTTCTAGCTTTCATTTCTTAATATTAAATTTTGAGTGTGCCAGGACATAAACTGTACATTATTAGGAATGATATACCTTTAGTGAAGTTAGATTTTTCACTAATCTCCCTCCATACCCAGATAGCCAAGTCTTGTGTGTGTGTGTGTGTGTGTTGCTAATGAGATTTTTGTGTTTAAGATCATTTAAGTTTTGTAACTTGGATTTTTTATTCCCTGAAGGTCAAAGCACCAGTAGAAAAATAAACAAGAGGAAGCCAAAAATGGTAGTTTGCTCAGTGGACACCAAAATACTTTAAACGCAGCATTTTACACCGTCATATTGTGAAACACAGTAAATAGTAAAACTCCTTTTCCACATTTTGAAACAAGAGAAGTTAGTCTTAAGTTCTGACCTTAAAGTGGTCTGGAGGAAAAATGGTCCTCATATTTGATTGATGTAGACGTATAGCACTGTTTAGGAAGAGTGAAGGATGATTATTTATATATTTTCCTTGGTGTGAAGAATGCCACAATCCAGCGATAGGTTTAAACTTTTTTAAATTGTTATTGAGATTTACTATTTCATGAAGTCTGCCACATATATGTGGTTATAAATCCAAACCCCATATATGTGGTGATAAATCACATAGGAATAGTCTGGAGTTTATGTATGCTCCTCCTGGGAAACTTATTGTCCGGAAATTGTTTATACACTTGTGAATTTGTTACGAAAACTCAATAATTTTTATACATGTCTTCGAAGCATATACAGTACATTGCTAAACAAGACCTATTGTTCATTAAGAGCACAAAAAATAATTTAAATTTGCAACACATTTCTCAACTTCTTGCCATATAGTTGCAATATAATAGATGGCGACAGTGATTTATATCACACTTTAATTTAAGTAATTTTTTGCATTACAGACAGAAGTCCAGAAGTACCAGAATACGTTCAACTATTATCAAAATCTAATGGACAGCATATTACCACTCATCATTGTGGTACTGATAGGGTCATTGACCGACAAGTATGGTCGAAAACCTCCAATGCTTGGAGTCTTGGCAGGGTTTGTTGGTTGGTCAGTAGTTTATATTCTGACAGCTCTTAATCCTTCATGGCCAGTTGAGGTACTTTTGGGGGCCACACTTTGTGGTGATATAATGGGAACATGGGTGGTGTTCAACATGGCTGTATATAGTTATATGGCAGATATTACTACACCTGAGACACGCACAAAAAGAATGGGATTTTTGGATGTAGTGTGGTATATAGGAGGTCCCCTAGGTCGCTTGATGGGAGGGTGGTTATATCAATGGACAAATTGTATAGTAGTGTTCTCAGTATCAGGAGCCCTTTGGGCATTATGCTTCTTTTATGTCTTATTTTTGGTTAAAGAAAGTGTTGACACATCATCCCGCTCTTCAGATCCTGAGGATGAAAGGTGTTCCAATTGGGGTCCTTTGAAACCTGTTGTTATCTTGTTCAATACTGGATTTAAAAAGAGGCCTGGAAATCGGCGCTCAGTGTTATTTTATCTCTTAATGCTGAAGTTAATGGTCTTCTTAATTCAGGGCCATCAAATGTACCTTTGGGCAAGACGTGTTTTGCAGTGGGGGGCCACAGAATTCTCCACATGGTCAAGTATTGATTCCACTGTACATATGTTAGGAACAGTTGTATGGTTATTGATTGCAAGTCATTTTAAACTCCATGAAACTATTATTGCTATTGGGGGCATCATGTCACAAGGTCTTTGGTGTGGCGTGTTAGCTTGTATTACTGGACCTGGACTTTGGTGGTTAGTTATAGTGGCTTCTGTGATTGGCATGTTTGAAGAAACCATTGAACCAGCTATCCGCACCATGCTTACAGTAGTTGTGGATGAGAATGAAAAAGGGAAAATACTGGCGCTGAATGGCCTCCTAGAATCAGCTTGGCTAGCTGTTGACCGTTCCATGTACACTGCCCTATACAACACGTTCGTCGAGGTTTTCCCTCAGGTATGTACTGCATGATTACATTATGTATTTTAAAGTGACTCATAAATGTTGTTTATTGCAAATGTTTCTGATTTCTTGTTCCTACATTGTTGAACCTCTTGGCTCAAACCTTGGATGCTTTGTGGTACCCTGATTGTGTGAACATTCCATGCTAAGTGTTTCCTTAAAATTCCTTGGCAATTATGAATTTTCTAAGCAGATTTTGCATTAAGTGGCTTCAAAAATTGCTGTTTTTTGCTCCTTTCCAGATCAACTTCGTGGTACAAGTAGGCATCTGTGTCGTCTTGGTATTGGTATTTTTGTATCTTTATATTTTGTTCAGAAGACAGCCCCTCACAGCACCAAGTACTGAAAATTTCCAAAACATTGTAGACACTGATGCATGCGAAACAGTTGAAGAGCAAGGTGATGGTCGAACTGGTGTGTATTAACTCATTTTTATAGTATGTGTAACTATTAAATGACATGGGTCAGTTTCTGATATTAACTCATTTTTATAGTATGTGTAACTATTAAATGACATGGGTCAGTTTCTGAAAGATTTGGCGACATTGGATATATTTTTCTATATGAAGATAAAGATAAAAATATGTAATTTGTGATGTCCGTAGAAGAAAGCAGCCATTTTGAAGTTTGAACCCAATATGTATGTCTGCTTGGTGTGAATTTCACTGCATTTTGTCAAATACTTTGCTGTAGAGTTCTGAACTTAGGAATTAAAATAAAATATGATTCACCAGTTTGTAAATATGCTGGTGATATGGCCAGTACTCTTTTACCTGGAGGGCTAATTTAAAAGTGTGATTTCAGATACCCACTCCTTTTGTTACACATTCTTCTACTATCCTGTTGCATTCCATTCCCATTGAATTGAGGAATTTTTTAAATTTTGTATACACTGTGCAATACATAGTTTCTTATAAAATTAGCTTGAAGATTGTTTATAAGTTTAGCATGTTATTTGTGAATAAATATATATGACAAAGATAGAAAAACTGTTCACAAGGCTAAGAACTGAATATATTTTTGAGTAATTATAAGCTGACAATAGCAAACAATATGAAAGGGCTTTTGATGTATGGGAAATGATGAACAAAAAAGCATGTGATTGTATCTCAAAGTTATAGAAAGCAATAAGTAAACCACATATGTCTGTATTCTGCATACAGGTTTTTTCTTAAGTATTAATGCAACAACGAAGTGTTGGCATAAAACAGGCATTCAGTAAGTAGGGTTTATGGAGTGTTAATCCAGAATAAAGTGTTAGCCTCAACCAGGCAGAGTCAGTATGTAGGTATAGTGTACTGTATTAATGCAACAACAGAGTAAAGCTTGCATTCTTATACTGTAGAGATATGTAAAAATGTAGTTTTAGAAGGTATAGCGTTTTGACAAAAAAGTCCATGTGTTCTAGTTATTGAATGGTTAACAAGATATATAATTATAGTGTAAACAATCATATTTGAAATTTTTATATACCATTAAATATAATTATAGTGTAAACAATCATATTTGAAATTTTTATGTACCATTAAAATTTTGAGTTAAAGATCAAGGGAACCAGATATTTACAGTCATAGATTACTTATCTTCATTTTTTCCACACAAATAAGTTAAGGAAACTTACATTTCTTTTATTGAATTTATTTAAAGAAGTGAAAAAGGGTTATGACTGCAAGTCAGCTTACAAAATATTTTAAATTCCATGGAATGGGTCACACAGTTTTTCTACCAATGATATAACTAAGATCTGCATATGCAGTTGAGAAATACTTCTATATACAGTACACATAATCAAAAGTTATAATTAGTTATCTGTAAACGTTTTATTTATAATTTTACACACAGAAATTAAAGGAATAAAATGAAAATGCTACAAAGTTCACACTACAGTACACACCATAAAATTAATCAATAGGAAACCACAATGAACAAACATTGAAGGGCTGCTAAGTGTCCCATGTACAGATACCTCAGTTTTACAGATACTGTAGTGTCAAATTTTTTGCATCTCTGACTATAACTAAAATTATAATGGTTAGTGGAAGTGTACTGCTGATATTCTGTGTTTGAAAATAATTCCATGAATATATGAAATTTATGGAAAAACACGTATTTTTCATGGCACGAAAAGTAGTCTAAGCCTAGAGCTAAGTTGAGCTAGTTTACAATCCTTGTGCAATCAATCCAACCGAGGGACTTTTTTGTGCTCTGCATATGAGAACCTGGTGTGTACCTTTCTCAGTGCTTATTACTAGGAAAATGTATTGTAATAAGACAAGATTTCACAATAATAGAAAAAACTTGCTCATTTTTCATGCAGAAACTACTTTAATGCAGTAATTTTTTCTTATTAATGTCTCAGGCGGTGAAAGTAGTCAAAACTTTACACTCTAGTGCGGTTTGGTCTGAACTGCAATAGAAAGTCTGTGAACATGATTTAGTTTCAAATTTCAAATGCCCATTGCAATATATAATGAAGTGATTCTGTTTGTTAATCCAAAACTAAATGAATAAGCAAAATGCTAAAGCTTATCCACGTTTCTATATTACCTAAATTAAATGGTACAGTAATTAACAGACTGTATTTCATTATTTATGTGCTTCATTAATATGGAAAACTGACAAGTAGCAATACTGTAAGTTACATTTTATTCCATTGTTTTATAAGCCTCCTTTCTTTAACTCCTGTAGTCGGTGGGAAAAAACCTGTCGTCTCAGCTGGTGCCTATTATTCTCAAACCTGCTGTGGGCATTTTTTCATGGAGAAGCAAACAGTTTTCATGATTTTCGTGAAAAAGTTAAAACTTGATTTTATTCTAAAAATTTTTTTGCTTTGTCTCAAAAATAACAATGGCAAGCACAAACAAGTGAGTTGAGTCTCAAATGCTTTACAAACAATGCTTCTTACATGTAATAATTTCTCTTATTAAGCTGCTGAGAATTATTGCCCTTTATTCCCTTCATCCTTTTCTACATACATCTTAAAAAATTCCCTGTATTTAACACTTTTCATCACAAACTGACCATGTCCAGCAGTGGCAAATACTAAACTCGCATCAGAAAAATCCCCTTTTCTGAGTGGGTTACACTCAAAAGCATCAGCATAAAATGAATGAAGCAAAAAAAAAAAAAAGCAGACAGTTTTAACCTCTCATGAGGAGTTGAAACAAAGTTAATATTTATATTTATGTACAACCCACATGCACCCTATCGTATTAGATTTACATGGATAAGCGTGGTTAGAACTATTAATACGCCTCTTCAGCCCCACAAACCTTAGCAAAGGTGCAGACAATAGCTTGAGAGTGACAGGAAGCTGGAATCCCTATTAACTAACCATCTCAACCCTTACCCTACTGATGCACTAGGAAAGCTCAGAAGTTGGTTACTTTTCTATGGCTTATTATTCTAATCTTATATGAAGACCCTCATCCTTTACCAAGTTGTACATTTGGCTAAGTTTAAAATTTCTCATTACAAACTACTGTAAATGTTTCAACACTTATTATTCAGCCTGTTTGCAAACTAAATGTTCTGACATTTGTCATTCAGCCTGTTAGTGTTTCTCTTGAATTCTCTATCCTAACATATCAATAACAATCCATTAAAAATGTGAAACAGGTACAGTACAAATAAAAGCTAAGGAACAGGTGCCCAAAACTCTATGTACATTTACACAACGGGAAGTTCATCATCTTTACTGGACGAAAATTGGTAATTCTACAAGTTGTGACTTGAATAAAAACTCTAGTTTTTTTTTTAAGCAAGGAAATACAGGCAAGAATTAAATAAAACTACAAACAAATGACCTGTTGTTATGACATCTTACACAGTCTAACTTCCAGGCCTGGAGGGATGATGCTCATGTGAACCTTATTCACAGATTGTTCTGCTTGCAGACAGTTACTAAACTGAGGTAAGCCAAAGTTATGCAAAACTACTTTTGCAATGCAGCACTCACCTTGCCAATAAATAATGATTACCAAGAAAAAATGGATGGAAAAAGGAACAACTTTTTAAGCCTGCAACTGGTCTCATGGCCTTGATTTAGCATCTGTTCTTTGAGTATATTAGATCAAATTATCATATCTGAAAAATCCTAACAAGAATCCCAGTGCCTCTGTATACTTAAGAAAACAACCAATATTAAGCAAAAAGAAATGTACTCATTCCATGGAAGAAATAACTTCAGGTTCACAAACCTACATGGATGTAAATACATGTAATGTGATTACAGTACACCCCCAAGCATATCAACCAATGAATAATGTCTTTGGTGAATTTCAGGAATAAGCTTTTCAAAATAATACCACTGGCATCGGCAAGATATATACACATAACAGCCATTTTATACAAATGTACAAGTTTACATAAAAACAAATATAACAATGAATTTTACACAACTCAAAATACAATAATACTTTTTATAATTCGACACAACTCAGAATATAATAATACTTTTTATAATAAGTTATAAACTAAATTCTGAATGTTTTGTGAGGTAATCTTGAGTAATGGTGTCTTTCTTGGCTAGGAATGTTCACTTACTGATAAAAACACAACAAAATCATTAAACAATGCAGTACATTCAAAATGTACTTATTCTATTACACAATACTTTTAAATAAAATTAGTAGTAAATTAACCTTTATTCCCCAGAGGTAGTGATTCTGCACTATAGCCACAAGACAGAGATAACTTACTGAATATCTTAAAAACAACACATCTGTGTGCTGCTGAGATATTTCCATAAGTTTTGTGTAATTATATATCAAAGGCAAAGACATGAACTTTATAAGGAAAGTATTAAAACTCATTCTTAAAAAACTGAATAACAAACACAAACTTCTGGAGCAGCATTTCTTTTCTGCTGATGGATGTGTACATAGTAGCCTAGGCTAACAATGAAAAATTTACCCAAATGAAAAGATAATATCAAAAAGGACAAAGGAATAATGAACATGAACTTTCAGATGAACACGACCACTGTAGCCTAAGCTAGCATTAAAAAAATTGCACTTGATGAAATGAAAATAACCATACTATAATTGCACTCATTCTATTCTTCATATGCTCAGTAATGTACAGATGACATAGTAATCATGAGTAAAGCACCTCTCCAAATGAATACAACTAAAAACTGATTAGCTAGCTGAAATGCAATGGAGATATGTGAGCCAATCATACCCCTTTACATCCCACATGTATAAACTGAGTGACGTGCTAAGTTTAAACTTTGCCATGACTGGCAATTTGACTTCTGCTGGCGATGGTTTGATAATGGCAACTCGGGGGCATACGGACTAAGATAATCATAAGAAAACAATTCAGTCAATTAATGCTGTCAAATATTCTGTGCTTTGTAACAATAAAAGACCAATTAGTCAGCTAATACTGTAATAGTAACTAATTGGTTTGAAATATAAAAAAACTTCCGAACATAAAAAGCATGACTTTATCCTAACATAAAATAGAATTATGGCTAGGGCAATTAACCTATGTTACACAGCACCAAGTATGCCTTATCCTGACATAAAGTTTATACCTTTATGCTTTTGAGGAAGATGTGTTACCTCACATAATACAGTGGTTTTAGAATGAGTCAGAAGTGACATAATTGTTTGAAAATTCTATATATTAATTTTAAAGTTTGAAAAATACAATGAAAAATTCTCAATGTATTCAGTAATGAATACAACACCTTATTTACCATAAACCTAAATTTTACACTACAGAAGAAAGGGACTTGCTCCTTCACCCCAGTGTTCATTATCAAATGGGGGAGGTTTAGTTAACAATATCACACAAGATAAATAAAAGGCAAGTAAAAAAATGTAATGGGGCAAGAAACAAACATGAAGAGTTAAATATGGCCATGATACTACCATCAATTGACAAAGTAATGAAGGCTAAATTTAAATAATTTGAGGATTAATAAGGGTAAAAACACAACACTATTTACCATGCTGAAAATGAAGACGAGGGAATTACTATGCAACCAGAGAAAATAAAAGGTTAAATATCTGAAACATAAGATTGTTGATTTGGTTGTGCCATTGGCAATTAATTCAGCTTAGGTACTGTAGACAGGTACTGTACAAAGTACATTACACACAGTACTAATTCATATTTATACAAAGTCCGCTTACAGTATAATACGAAACAATGCAAGTTCTTTGAGCCCTCTGTACAGAGTAGTGTCAATAATTTACAATATTTTTCAATAGAATGATGTCTAGAGCATTTTTTGCTAAAGACATTACTCACAGATAACAAAATATAGTTACCATTCAACAGTCATATGGATTTGTTCAAATTCCAAATCATTACCTACAGCACTGCAGTGCCATCCCACTTGCCCTTAAGAAATAAAAATACACTCCTGCCTCCCAGGAATTCTGAAGATTCTTGAGATTTAACTCCACTGTAGACTAGTAATTGACATGTAAACTAAGTTGATTTATGCAGTTGTGATTCTATGTACTCGCAAGTTAAACAGATTACGAAAACTAACAGGCGTTTCTAAGTTTTCATCAAATATACATTATGTACTGTAAAACACCTCCTCATATAAATATCCATTAAAATACAAGCATACATTCTTCTATAATGACCGTATCGAGAGTACTGTAAATTCTTTACTCCACACCAGAAAAATGGTAAAAAATACACAAAGAGAATCACAGCACACAACATAATTTCCCTTTAAACTTTTTATCTTTTCTGGTAAGTATATTTAAATGCTGTTCAGGAATGTACCTACTGTCATAAGTCTTAGATAATATTTTATAAATATTGTGACCATTTCTAACACAGTTATCCTTCACAACTACTATTAATTGTTATAATTTAGCATCACAATAATTCTTATATTACTATTTATACCATAATATATGTAACTTGAAAGTGGTACTAATTTCTTTATTTGCTTTACGGCTATAATCTAATGAATTATTCATCAAGCAATACCCAGCTCACTCCTATTATTTTTCCTTTATTTACCAGATAATACCAACAGCCTGCTTCTGCTATTCTTGCTATATCGTCCTTACTCTGCTGAATTTGTACAATTTAATTTACAATATCCTTAAGTCTTCTCTTTTCCTTAAACACCTCAAATCTATTTTTTTTTTTTTTCAAATGCTTCAGTGTGCGCACAGTAAAAATAACAGAATTGTAAAATATGCTTAACGTCATATTATCTTAAATTTTAATGATGTATTTACAAAAAGGATGTAAAAGCCCTAAATAAGTATAAATAAGTATTTTCACCACTTTCTATAATTCAGAGTACACCAGGTGGACAAATCTTGATACAATGGAAGAATGTTATATGTAAATGTTAATTTCTTTTGCTATATTATTTAAGATTTCTTAAAGCTTGCTTCACTCTTGCATGTACATTAATTTTTTTCCTTTTTGCATAAGAGCAAAATTATATATTGTACATTTCTGGAACACTTTGAGAAGCAGCCAAAGCTAGACAAAATACAGTACTAGCCTAAATGTGTAACTTGACCTTTATACATAGAAGGTGACTCAACAAGCAATACTTATATATATGTATATATATTTATATACATAGTACCATTTACTTTGAAAAACCACTACCTTTGTGAATTGATTCATAGTACCTTGTCCAACTTGGACAATTAAGAACAATTGTCTTTTTTTTTAAGGCAAACATGTATACTATATCAAAAACTTTCTAAATAAAATTATATCTTTTTAGCCATAAAACTGTATTAATCCCTATGAGGTCTACTAACCGAGACCCTTGGTAAAACGCAATCACCTTCCTTAGATGTCTTTAAAATTGTAAAAGTTGTAAGAAACTTGGAGATGAAAAGTAAAAGTATCAGGAAAAGTGTAGTAGCCATAGAAATGATGTAATGGCTAAGGGATGTGCCTATATCCAACCATGAACCCTCTGTGCGGATAAGGAAGAAGAAATGGAGAGCCATGAAGTCGGACATAACCAGGAAAACATAAAAGAGTGCTCTTGTTGGAACCTGAAATCAAAAGACATGATATTCAAAAAAGTTAGAGGAAGACAACTTTTGAGCAGTCACATTGATGAATTCCATTATGCCTACAGAACAATGAAGATATATTCAATACTGTAATTCTATTTTGCAAAAAAAAAAAAAATAAGCATTCATTAATCTCATACTGCTATATATTTTATTAGTTTTCTTGAAAATTTTTCCATTAAAATATTTTTAAAAAGTTACATAAGCCTTCACTCAGATTTATGCAATCTCTGTGGTCTAGTTAAACTGTCTTTGTAGTAATAATAAGCAACTGTGGTCTAGTTTAACTGTCTTTATAGTAATAATAAGCAATTTGAACTTACATATCTTTGCTTCATTTAATTACTGTTGTTCAAGTAACCCATACTTTAGTATAGCTTTTATTTAACTAAGATGATTATTATCATAAGGCAGTTTCCTATCTGACCAATGACTTTGATTTGATCAAATGGTTGTTTACTTCTCTGCAAACTCATATACAATACAAAATATCATACATTCAGACAAAATATATAGTATACCTTTAGGATGGAAAATCTTTAGTTGTAATTCTATAACCCTCAAAATTTATACAACAATAACATACTACAGGTAGTCCCCAGGTTACGGTGGCTCCAACTTACGGCGTTCCATACTTGTAGCGCTTTTTCAAATATATTCATAAAATCAGTTCCGGGTTACAGCTGATGTTCTGAAGCCTACAGTTACGGCACCGTGACTTGCATTATGGTTCCGTAACTAGGATTACGGCACCGTAGGTGCTGATGTTCCGAGTTACGGTGTTTTCCGACTTACAGCACGCTGCTGGAATCGAACTCCCGCCGTAACCCAGGGACTGCCTTACTGCATAACCTTTGAGTCATCATGGGGAATTTTTTTGTCTTTTATGGGAATACTAAAATAATCTGAGACTCCTTTTCAAATGCAGACCCATCCCTGTTCCATATGGTGTACTTTCACTGGCAAAACAAAATATATAAATACTTAAAACAACTTTACCCATATTCATCATTACACAATTATGAATAAACAAGAGATACTTGACAAGGGACATTCAATGTCACTTACCTCGATAAGGGTGCAAATAGCATGGAAGAAACATGTGACTAGTAAAAAGGGGATGATGACCTTGAATAACAGCAAACCACCCATGATGAATGGTGAAAATACAGTAACAAAACAGTAAACAAAACTTGGATCGAAGCTGTTTATGCTGGCAATGTTACCCGTTCCAAAAAATGCCAGTATTATGAAGAACAGCTGGTGTGACAAGTTAAGGAAGTTTAATAATGAAGAGAGTATTCAATAATATTTATATTAAAGCTTGCAGCTCATGTATAAAGCTTCCCACTATCTAATATAATACTGTAAACTCAACTGTAAAAAAAATTTAAATTTCCTTGTTGAAAACTTTTAACAATAGGAATAATTTTAACAAACCTCCCAAAAGCTTGGCATCTCTATGCTATATAGAGGGATTGGCTATCATATTAAGTATCATAACAATATATGGCTTTTCAATAAACAAGTAAAAAAACAATGTTTTATGCTCTTGTGAGAATATTATAAGGCCAAAAGGATACAAAGAAGTATGCTCGTCGAACATCCGACCACTCTAGCACTCTTTCTGAGCTTTCGGGCGCTTCTTTACCCCAAGATGCAAATTTCAGCATTGCAATCTGCATTGATAAACAGACAAGAATTGTATATGAAATACACACTGAAATAAATCTTGCAAGCAGTATAAAAAATGACTTCCAACTTAACTCATTTATTGTCCAGTACAGTATAAGGAGACATATAAACCAAGAGCTCACCTGAACATTTTCTCCAGCAAGATAGAATTCCAAAATAAGCCACAGAAACATTGCAATGGTGAGTGCAATGTAAAAGAACCCTTCATGTCTGATGCACAGCAACAAAAACGGGCATAAAAGGGCTGCAGTTACTGACAGGAGTCGGCCCATGACATTCCGAGAGCCCAAAAGTGGTAGGAGAAATGACAGAACTGAAATAGAAGTAGACTTGAGCATAGTATTATTTCAATTTATAAACAGCCTAGTCATCACACAGCACAAATACAACCACAAAAACGGTCATCATCAGTTATTGTTATTCTTTACTATCAAAACTAATACAAGTTCTTTCCTTCACAGAGACTACATACCGTGAATAAGAAAAAAATTTAAGTTTTAAATCAAATTAGGTCTACTGCAATATATGAAAATATATTTGAAAAGAAATATTTTAAGTATGTGAAACTGCAGCTGGTTGTCTTACCAATAAAATTATGAGAGATGAAAAGACTTATGACCAATCTTTGGTTTGGGTGACTGCCTAAAAGAGCATGCAATTTATAAGCCATTATAAAGGTCATCTTCAAGAATAGAAGCCTTACAAAGGTATTACTCCAAGATTCAAAGGGATCTTGTTCTCAGCATGTTAATATAACCACTCAAGTTTCAATAACCTTAAGTTTGAGAACTAATGCAAGAGCTACCCTATAACCCTTAATTTGCCTCCATGAAAAGCACCAGCAGCTTCTCATGAAGGCAAAGGTGAAGAGGGAAGTCTGGACTTAAGCGCATACAGGCACAGAGATAACTGACACCCTTTCAAGTACACCTCCCAATGAACTTGTACAACTTTGACCAATACAGATTGATGGTTTGAAGATTTACAGAAGTGGGCCACGGGTGCTGCAGCGACTGATGAAAAGCCTCTCTCTCAGTTCATGCTCAACAGTCTCAGATGTAAAACTGGATAATTCATGACACTAATATAGAGAATAAACTGGCAAGCCAATCATGCCGAAGCTATTAATGTCATCTATATCTAAATGGAAGACCTCAGCTTCCTTAGACCTGGCAAAGCAGACCACATGGAGTGAATGCATAAACGTCTAGATTATCCAAGCTGTGAAGCATGGCTCTTAATTGACATGTTGATGGATCTTGTTGAATTGGACAATACACAGGAGGTTTGTGATTTATGCTGACTACCAATGTGAAGAGGTAAAAAGAATAAATTCAAGCCTAAAAAATGTATGTTTCTCCATGTTGGTACACTCTCCTGTAACTGCAAATTTGGTACAGTTGGAAAGTACTCAATATTATCAGAAAATATCTTAACCAAGAAAAATAACCAAACAACAGGATCCAATATTAAAACTGTAGCAAAAAACTGCCATAAAATTCCTTTCAAAAGCTAAACAATTTTGGCAGATTCTGCATTTAATATTTGTGCAGCAGTTTCCATGATGCTCTGCATTTACTAATAGCTAACAGGAAAGCTTGTTTTAAACTGCTATACTGTACTGATTTGTGAACAAAAATGTCTACCACATGCTCTGCATGCAAATTCTCAATTCCCAATGTTGCTAAAGGGCCTCACAAGGTGATGTCCTTGGATGAGAAAATGGATATATTTCACTATTTTATGAATGGCAGCACACAGCATATATTGTAAGGGATATCAGCATGTCTAATAGACTCTATGAACAATTCATGTAGCTTAAGACAAGTCTGAGACAAGCACTGCCCAAGATTCATCTTCTTCGGCCAAGAAAATGTACAGTGTGTGGCGTCGCACTGTTAATGGGAGAGAATAAATGCTTAATGACTCGATGCACAAACATTATCAGCTTGGCATTGGTTTTTAAAAAAATAAAATTGATGTGATGGACACTGTGCAGATGTGGGAAGTGCAATTAAACAAACAATTACCATAACAGTCTTTCCAGTTTCATTTAATTATGCTAAACATAAAATATGCCATCCTTACATAATATTCCCCATGCAGTAATTTGGTTCGTGTAAGGAAGACCCTCTTTTTGTTTGATGCTGAAGGCGGTCGTGTGAACCAAATACACAGACACCAATACCATCACGCCTTGAACATATACCACGGAAGGGATATTCCTTGGAAGGCCACCATCACTTCCACACCTGTGATGATCAATGAAGAAAATTAAAAACATTTTTTTTTTAAATCAGTTTTTTAAAATATGCATAATTGTAATAAAAACTATCAATTAGCTCCATGTACTACTATAAGTGCATTAACTATGTCCAATGATGCAATGTAATAATTATGAGACTGTGTGCCTGATGTCATGCCCAAAATGATGCTGAATCTTACCTAAATACTAGCCATAGGCATTACTATCATAATCTCTCCTTTACATATACAGGTAAAAACCAATTAGTACGCAGAAGACAAGTAATGGCAATTTTTTCAAAGAACACTTGAGATGGCTACATCAGTATTTTTTTATTATTCAATACAAAAGTCATGTCACAAATGCAAGAAATTCCCCAAACCCTGATATACAAATGAATGAAAAAATAAAAAGATCTATTTAAAAATTTAATTATTTTCTAATACCTTGATGCATTGTAGAAAATCAGTTTTTCTACATCATCCAAGGACAAAAGCTTTCTTAAATGCACAGAATCAAACAAATGCTGTAATACTGCTCTACAAAAAAGTTCTATAACATTGATGAAGTACTGCAACTAAGTGTCAGTGCTACACAACAGGTTTTTACCACACTAAAAAGATCTTGTACTACATATGAGAGAAATGTTTTCTTTTCATGTGATTACAAATCCTGCCCTACAGAAAAAAGCATAATGCTGGCAAGGAGGGCTAAGAGTTCCATTAGGAATCCTGGCATTAGAATTGGCCTATTCCTAGATTTACATAAACACAAACTTCCCCTTCAATACTGATTTTAACAATGTTTTTTTAGCACAACTAGTTTTTCATACAAAGCCTTCAACCATATTATAACCATATCATGGTCAGCAAAGATCCCCAGACTCACAGTCTTTTGTTCAGAAAAAGACAGCATGTTCTAGTGACACTAGAACAAACAAGCAAATCAATCATATGAATAGAAGTGGAAAACCACAAATCTTGCCGAACAAAACAGGCTGGAGAGCAAACTACAGAATTGCTGCCAGTTTGAAAGACAAAATATTAGGTTGCTGGCAGAGGGATGCCTAAGGGTCTAGGTGGAGCTATTGTTACGAGAGAGAGCTCTTTTTCTTTTATGAATTAAAGTTTGTGAGTCTGATGACCATTGCAGACAGTGTTGTAGTTACAATATGATTGATGGGATTGTTAAGGACAAATTTAATTTTCTAAAAACAAAATTTTTCCATACAAACCCACTACTTTTAATCAGCCCACATCCATGGTATTCATATATTCTAAGACACTCAACTTCTATATTCAAAAGAAAACCATCTGCTGGCCAGCAGCACTTTCAGGTACACCTGCAAGAAAAACAGCCTGGACGCAATTGGGGCTATCTCTGAAGCAGGTTTGGTAACTATCAACAATGGTTACAAGTACCAAAGCAGCCATAATACGAAAGAAAAATGATCACAGTACACTCAGCAGTACTCAGGAAGCTCAATTGTCATGGTCCTAGCTTCCAAAAATGATGAGGCAATCAGCCAGTATGGCATAGGCCTAACATTTATGTTTGTGCTCTAGCATGTTAAATACAGTATCAAGATGAACTGTTGTGACATATACAGGTATTTTGATTCCTGGCTTATATTTATGAAGACTATAGGTATTTTTGTACTGATTTCACAGAAAACAAAATGAGAAAAAAAGTTTTCTTACAGGCTAGTATCATCTATTGTGATTATTGTGAAGTATCAGCTGTTAATGTTTGCAAACTTTATCGTTTTAGTTTGTACTGTACACCAATAAAAAGAGCCACAGCAACTAGTAAACTGCAGATATAACCAAAAGACCAACCAAAGAAATGCAACCCTGTTTCCAAGTAATTTTGTAATTTGAAAGCCCTAAAAACAGGGAAACTACTGCCAAGAAGATCAACTAAATATGTTCTGCTGCCATTAATACTCGTGGCTGTTTGTTTTGCCCCTGTATATGGTTTTACAAACAGTAATTTTTATAAATTCCAAGCTTTACATAGAATCTAGTCTTTGGACAATGTTGATAATTCTATGTTTCTTATAATATTTATTGTGATTTGTGCCAATTAGCATAAAAAATATGGAAAATAAAAACATTCTGCATGATGTAATGTATATATGAAAACCATTTCAAGATACTGACTTCTGTATTGCTATTTACTTTTGGACTTTCAATTACATTTTTTCATAGTATCTCAACTTGGCAGCAATATTATGGACGTAAAATATGTTTTGAGGGAGAAACTTGGGTGATTAAATAAGCTTTCATTGGGATCACCAAATAATCATAAGAATATTACAATGCTATTCATACAAGTTACATTTAACCAATCATCATTGAGTTGCTGACCACTTCTAAATGCATTTTCAACAGATGAAAAGAAAAAAACAGAGCGTAGTTTTGAGAGTGTGTTTTTTTTCGTGAACAAAAGACTTACTGAAGACTTCAACATTGGCATAACTTGACCGAAGTGGTTGCCATGAACAAACTAATTTTGTTTTTAAAAAACTACATTTATTTCAGAACAAATCCAACAATTAAACTTAGCCTGAATTACAATTTAAGCAGGGAGAACTGAGATGCTGAAAACCCTCAACTGGCTAATTTGGAAACAATCATATCAAAACTAAGGAGTCCATAACTGCAATTTCACAGGGTACTGCAGTAAGAAAAGTAAGTCAGGAACATACTTACCAACAAGGGTGACGAAGACAAAGAATCTGTCAGTCCTCAACTAGTGCTGGTATACCTACTACATCCTACTGCTAATAAAGCCATGATTAGTAAGGCACAAAGCCAAATAAGTGTCACATGCCCAAGAAAGGTACTCGAATGTCTAGCATTCCATGTGTCTGCCATAATAACAGTTGAGACAAAAATACTGCTAAGAGAACAGATGAACAAGATACAATTAGTATACGTGTAAGTTACAAATATTTCTCAGTACAGTACTGTAATCTGTTATCTTACTGCACTGGATTCCATTGCTTGATAAGAGTTACAAAGTACCATGCATGAAGCTACCGATCTGTCCAAAAGGTGTGGATGTCAGGATGGTATCCTCAGGTCCCAAGATCTGACCTGTATGTTAGATTGTGCAAAATGGAGCAACATCCTCTGCTTGGGGCAGGAAAAAGTTAAATTTCTGCAATATCGGTAATAGCATCACACCTGCTGATGAGTTTGTCCTTTTCAGTCTAACTGAATGACCTTCAATCGGTTGTCCATGCATCTTCAAGTTACCATGGAATCAGCAAGGTTGATGGTGGTGTAGGCACTTCTCAAAACTGCGAAGTCTCCTAGGAATGATTCACCTATTAGCTAATAACAATCTCTCTGGAGTTCCATAAATTATTCAATATATCAGAATATACAGACACAATGACAGGAGGGAACCATGTAAAAGTTGCTGGTAAAAAGGCTAATTAGTACATTGTTTTTAACTAGTATATTACTATTCAATGAATATCACTTATTAACATCCAGTAAAAACTCAAATACCAGAGCACATGAAAACACAATTCTAGCTAAATGAAAGCAGCATACACCTCTAAAACCAACTGGAAGAGTATTTACAATACTACCCTTTCGCCAAGTAACATCCATGATTGAGACAAAAGGCAGTAAGACCTTACTCAGTCAGCACTGAAAAAAAAACACCACCTGGAAATTTGACAAACATCTTTATATGCACTAGCAAAGGAATGCAATAAGATATAATGAATACAAGTTTGTGAGACTGAATAGAAAAAGAGAATCACTGGTGCCAAAAAGTCTAGGAAAACTGGAACCTCATTACCAGCAGGGTAGACACATGAAAATGTAGCTCTTAACTTCCTAGAACCCCAGGATCCATACGGTGCATGCACAGTGCTGCCAGCAAGCAGACAAAGTTCTTTTTAAGAAATAGTTTCTACAATTTGTGAAGAAAACAAATGTGGGCCAATTACAAGTAATGGATTTGCTGTAAAATTAACAAGCAATGTTAACTTCTCCCTTTCATATCTGGCAAAAATACTTCATCCTTTAACACACAACAAAAGACAACTCGTCTTAGAGATGGGAATTCAGGCAGAAAGTGCACAAGGTAAAATGAAAGTGGAGATATCTCATAAAAATTCAAGCTCCGTACGGAAAAAGCCTCATGTAAAATTGTTAATGATAATAACAATGAAAAAATTAACATACTGTATGATTATGATTAGCACACAGCCCTGAAGCATATTCTTTTCAAGGTCAGACAGCATTAACCTAAACTAAATATATGTTAAAATATTTCATATTTACCTTTCTTAATAATTTCATAACCACTACATGACCATGGTAAAAGTACAAAAAGGGGGTATCAATAAGTTAGCACACTGCCTCATGGTGAGTACTGTCTGTAAAAAATTATTTTCATAAAAATGTTGAATACTAATTAATGTTTAATAACTACAAACCACTTATTTTGCTTATGGAGTAACAGTCAAATTACTTCAGTGCTGAACTGCAACTTAAAGAGTGAATAAAAACCTATGGTTGCATAAGGCCTCCTATCACCAGGGTGAATCTCTCAGCTCACCTGTTTTTACATTCAATTACCATATCAACAAGTTTTAAGAAGTAAACATGACAGTATGGCACACTAAGGGTCTGGGAGAAGGGAACCCCAGAACAGTAAGTTTTGTATTCAGGGAGCATAAATATATGTGCTCTTAATAACAAATCAATCGTACAATAGTCTTAGTAAGTTCAAAGGAATCTGAGCTTCAATAATCATGTCTGGCCATCCTTGAGAAAAACTATTGCTCTTGTTTGTCTTGCCCATGGTCATTTCAGCTAGTAGTAAAGGGCGACTACATTCTCAAATACCTGACACATTAGAGTTTTTTGTAGCTAATCCTCACTACTGAGCATCCAGGCTGCCATTCCTGCAATGATTATTTGTACACCATTTATATAACTTTTTCACTACAGACTACAATTGCATTCTTTCGCAGCTTGGTTTGTCTGGAAAAAAATCTTACTGGCTTCACTCCATGCTGTAAAGCAAGCTAAGAAGTAAATGAAAATACACATGGTAAGTGCGAAAGATGTATCCCCCAAAAATGGCAGTTTTCACCTAAGTGTAAACACCACTTCAATAAGTTACAATTACCTAAGCACCAGGAAATTTCTTTGTTTATTGGGCATTAATATATAAGTAAAATACAAGGTTTGTTTGTTATATGATCACACTGACCTAACAAACCTGTTTCGGATGAAAAATATACAATAGCATCTGAAGTTTGGGGGTAACTGTTAAGCCCCTTTTCCTGATAACAGATAAAAAGTTAAGTTACAGTGATTAACTTGTTATGCCATTCAACTGAGAATAGCTAAAAAGTTAAGTTACAGTGATTAACTTGAATTCAATGCCTTGAAACATGTTAGTCTTTATCACAAGTTCTTGTTACTCTATCTAAACTATATCATACAATTACAATAAAAGGATAAATGGAGTCCTAAGATTTGAGACAATAGCTCCAAATTTTTCTATTCACTTTCTTACTTACAAAACTTCAGCCTTCTCTTGATAAACTATTAAGCGAATGATTGAGAATAACTTGAGTAACGGACCTTTCCAACTCCGGATTTTGGGAATAAAAGTTTATCATGAGGTTGATGGATGGACATATACTGTACCATGATAATACCTTTTAGTGTCTCATTTTTATTATTGGAAAGAAACATTTTAAGTTTATGGAGAGGAAGTACTTAACTCTACAAGATGCTGAGTCAAGCACGCTTAAACAAGACTAGCTGTTAGTTTAACACTATAAATTACTGCTTAAGGTATACTGTAATAGGTTGATGGTGTCATAAGCGAAATTCACAACTGAAACCTATTAGGAAATATGGTTTTCATGCTACTTTTCTTTGGAGATAAGTTACATACATCCTGGTAATAGATAAAGTTTGATCTCTGAGCCCCAACACTGTTTGATGGTTGTATCACACAATTTCATAAAAGTCATGCATTCACGCATTGTTAATTTCTATACTGTAAGTGATGTTATATATTCAGGCATAACCTTAACATGGGAGCACAAACAATGCAAGAAAATGTACATCGGCTAAAATCCGCCTTAGAAAAAAGAAAAATTGTAAAAAAGGCAGAGTGCACCACTAAGTGTAAAAATAAAAGGTTCAAGTCAGTATATTACTATAAATCTGGAGCTCATGATTTCATTCATAAAATAATTGCTACAATACCATACTTAAAATAAAAATGTGTAAATGTTTAACATGCACCAATAAAATGATGATTGGTTACTTCATTAACTACAATGTTAATTGCATCATAATCACCAAAGCATAAAGCATCACCACCATGCAATTTCATGGATTTGCTGTTGAAGGTTCAAACTCATCCCAAAAACAAAACCAGTGTGCAAATGAAAGTGAATAAAAAGCAAAGTATAATTCTATGCCATATCCACTGGGGTGGTATGTCTCCTTGGCCATACGCAATATAATGCTGCCCAAAATAGTCAGTTCTTAAAACTAATTTATTAATAAAAATGTGCTGTCAACTTGTCAATATGAGTGCACAAAGTTGCAGCATGATCTCTTGATATCAATACAAGGCAACTGTGTATAAGCTTGCAATAACATTCTGGCTACCTTCTTTTCTTTATCCTGCGCTTTATTTTTGATTGGCCCATGTCAACACTTTACGGTGCCCAAAAAAACATTGTAATATAGATTAGAAAAGGCCTAAGCCAAGTCTGCAAATATTCACAATAGCTTTAAAGTCAATCTATGTTCAATTTCAGTATGTATTTGTAATTTGTGAATTAAAATATTATATAGCAGCACAGTGTTTTGTAATCAAGATTAAAAACTTACCAATAAATGCCAATACCTCCAAGTGAAAATGCCATCAGACCAGCAAACTCCCTGAACAAAACAAAAAAATTACAGTTTTCAATTACTTTATAATCTATACATACAAACCTATTACTGTATTACCTACAACAAAGACATTATGTTTTAGGTTTTGTTTGATAGTTTCTTGTTTCCTCATTTGTAAGAAGGATACAGTATACAGAACGCTGTGTGTGCATTTTTTGGATTAAATTGTGTTAAAGACAGGAATAAGGATAACATAAGACTCCTTTTCTTGAGTGTAAATCTTGACACATTGTTGAAAATACACTTATAATCCTTAAGCTTTATGGCTACTTGACCATTCTGATTTGCTGACTACAACAAACCAGAATTATCTAATAATGAAGATCAAGCAGGAATCTGATATAAATAATCTGTCCATGTACAAATTTTGATTTAGTTTCATTCCCTCTGACAATGATGACAACAGTCCTCGTAAAGCTTGAGGAATTTGTGTATTTTTAACCATATATCACAAAGTTCTACGCTAAAGAAAAATCGTATTTCATCCTCACTCTTTACAGAACAGAACTGTCCTTCTTAGTCTTCCAAGATAGGAATGTAAGTTTTGGGGAGAAGGGACCTTGTGAGGTGTAACTGCTCAGTTTTTGTGAAGATTTTCAGTCTCAAAACACTATTCTTATTTACGTTACAACTCTAACTGAGTTCATATTAATAAAAAACTGTCATTCTCTTGAGCAAATACCTTGCAACTAAACTGAGAACCTTACTACAATCCTCATTCACTGCTTTATTGAGCTGATGCAGTTGCAGATGAACCAAGAGCGTAGCTAGGAGGAGGAAATTCCTATGAAAATATGAGGCTTTTACTTATGGAACCTAAGAATTATACTAAACCACTACATAGATGGTAGGTGATATAATAACTCTTCAGCCTTCAGTCCAACTAATACAGCATATAACTAAACTTGTAAAGTCTAAAACAGCACAAGATCTTTATACTTCCCAACAGATGCTTGCTATGCACTAGGAATTTTCATAATCAGTAACTACCAAGGACAAAGTAGAGCTAGCTATGACCTGTGCAAACTGGATTTACTACCAAGATTTAAAAAAAGTTATGAATGGAATAAGGGAAAAGGGAAAAGCACAATCACAGTTAAAGCTAACTGCATGTAAAATATAAATGTAACAGTGACTGTTGTCTTGATATTTTCCATGGGGCAACCCTTTTAGCAGAAACAATTTGAAAGCCAGGACAAATTGATATGCTGCTTGCCACATCAAAGATTAAAGACAAAAAATTAACTACAACACAAATCACAATCATTTGCTGACGACACTGCATAAGTATCAATGTTTAAGTCCAAATCCAAACCAAGAATGCCATCATGTCACTGAATATCATATTCAAGGTTGCTTTAAATAGCCTTCTTTTCTTGAAGATACTGGTATGAAATTTTTGAGTTCATACGGTGAAAGATTTTCACTGCAACTTCCTGCTCTCTAATCTGAATTCAATGTGTCTCTTCCTTCTTTATTCTGTCTTATGACTACAAACTATAGAAGCAAGTCTGTCAAAAATTGTAGAAAGACTTCTTTTCCATTTTTTTACTACCTATATGACCAAGAATTTTGTTCATGGTTGATTGAAACAAATTAATCTTTTCAGGATTAAAACTAGATTACAGAAGCAATTCCCAACCAAGTGCCCTTTCCATAAGTGAACAGCTGCAATCAGATTTATACTTTACAATAAGCAGTACAAAATGTTACTTACACCATTGGGTAATAAGGCTCTTTTCCTACTACAGGCATGTAAGTGAAGGAAGCCAAAAGAATGCAAGCGCCAATCCATACAAGACGCATTGACTTCTCTACTGTGCCCTGCATTGAATACATAATCACTGGCCACAGCCCAATACAAATAAGTCCCAGAGAGAGCATAGGCCGAATGAAAAATGCCATCACCTGCAAGAGATAGAGAAATTTCCATTAGCATTCCACTGTCAAAATAAATTACACTTGTGCACAGGTAAATATTTATTCACAAATTACAACAGCATAGATATTAAATTACTGATGATGACAAAACTAAAATACTATAACTAATACTGAAAAGAATTCCAAATGCCACAGCACAAGCTGGGGAGCTTCTCAAGGCTGTGTTGAAAACCCACACACGCAGACACAAAACAGTGAGTTAAAAGGTACACAACTGCTTTTAATTCTGCATTTTCTGTCTACATGACAAAAGAAGGTGTAGCTGGAGACATTTGGACTGTAAATGAGGGCCCTGAATGGCTGAATCAATTGCAAATTACAGTATGTTTATGCAAATCATACACACATGGACCAAGCATAACCTATTCTGTATTGCATCAGAAATAGGCAAATTAATCCTCAATGTTACACGATATGAAATTATTCAATCCTAGCCCATTAAAATAAATTTCCAACTGATGTCTCTGAAATTTTATTGTGCCAGATTTCCTTTGAATCTTTATTACATATGGACAGGCTTCAAGGAGTTGAGTTCTATCTTACTAAATGAAGCACTAGTAGCTGAAAGACTTAGGTTGACTTTCATGGATAACGACTATGAAACCCAATTATTCACTAAGTATTTTGTTAAAATCAGCTCATAATAATCTGTAAATGTAATAATTTACATCTAAAGATAGTTTCAATGCAACTTCCAGAATTTTTTGGGAAACAAGGTAACATTTATCTAAAGTGTATTACAGTTTCTTGTCATGACAAACTTGCTATAACAACCTTCCACATCATAAACACAAGACAGATATAGATCACTAACCAGTATTTCAATTCCTAGGAAAATTGATATCATTCGTATGGCAATTTCCCAAACCATATTAAAGGAAGATATAAGCAGCCAAGTAACACGAAGTGAGGCGCAACTTTGATGCACCAAGCTCCATAATCCAACTGGAGTCATGAAGTACAAGTAGTGCTGCCAAGGATGCTGATGGGCTGCAATGAAAAAAATTGCACATTATTTTCAAAATACTGCCAATTTTATGATGGTACAGTAACGACATTAATTTCACATCTGTACCAAAAAATTCCATAATATTAACTCGGATGATACCAGAAGTTATATTTCCTACTTTTGAAGGTGAATATAAAAGTAACTTAAATCCAGATACTGCATATCTTTTCTGCATGAATTTTAGCCTACAAACTAATACATTTTTCCTCTAACAAAGATGTCTGACAAAAAATCAGATGCTCTACAATAAATAACTGGTGCCTAACCAATAACACAGATAAGGTAAAATCAATACTGGTTCCACATCTAACACATATACAGCAGTTTTTTCATAAGATTTCAAGCTCCCTTTGCGTTCATCCTACAACAAAACATTTGTAAGTTTGTGCCAAGCACATCATACTACAGGCAGTCCCCGGTTTACGACGGTTCCGGCTTACGACGTTCCGAGGTTACGACGCTTTTCAAATATATTCATCAGAAATTATTTCCCGGCTTACGACGATGTTCCGGTTACGACGCGTCGTCGACGATCCGACGGAAGAAATTTGGCCCCAAAACGGCAGAATAATCATAATTTGAAGGTTTTTTTGATGTAAAACTCAATAATAATGTAGTTTACTGCGTTTTTTCAATGCACCCAGAGCATTAAAAGTAAGGTTTTCTTATGATTTTTGACGATTTTCGACAATTTTCCGGTTTACGACGATTTTCGGGTTACGACGCGGCGCAAGAACGGAACCCCCGTCGTAAACCGGGGACCGCCTGTATTAGTAAAATTGTAATGAGAACTCAAAATTACAAATACCACGGACAAGTAGTCAGAATGGCCAATCTGATACCCAAAAGTCCCTACGTTATCAGATTAATATATAAAATAAATTAATCCACTAACAATAAATCAATCCACTAACTATATAAATTACAAAGTCAATTAACATTACCTAGCAATTTGGTGATGTTTGTTATGCCCCAAACTAACAGAATGAGAGCAAGCAACACGGATGATCTAGACACTCTTCGGCCCTCAATAGTACCACCAGCCATTCTTAAAACAGCACTATGATCCTGGAATGAAAAGAAATATTTCATATTAATAGCAGTAATAGGATAAAAACGAAATTCAAAACAAAGTTGTTTCCAGGATTTAAGTGTATAAAATTCAAAGCAAAGTTATATTTCCAGGATTTAAGAGTATAAGTAAATAACTGTGCAATTAAAGCCTCATATAAAATTGCATAATGCATTTTACTATAGGGTAACCCCATACAAATACAGTGCATAACTTACACATATCCTACTTTATATGCTAATTATGCATTATTAATAATTTCTAGACTAATTACATTATACTGTACATATTTCCACATAAATGCTTTGCAAATACAATTGTTCTTACGAGTATACTGTTTTGTGTAAAGAATACATAATTAAAAAATATAAACATACAATACTGACACAGTCATCATTGCCTAAACAATACGACAGCCTAACAGTTTCTATTATGCAAAACTTACAAGTTCCTTAAAATTATGTATATTAATGCCCTGAAAAAGAGAATTAAATACAAAGGAGAATAAGGCAAATGGCAAAAAAAGATGTCTTGTTTTTTCTTTTAAGTCCTTCATGAGAAAATGTTTGACAATTAAAAAAAATTACTGATATATGCTGCTTAAAATGCTGATAAGGTGAGGCAATATGTGACACACTGTAATTGTTAAGTGATGAATCAGGCTAAACTAAACCTTCTGACATGATGTCAGAAGGATCATCTACATCTGAAGAACCAAGATCTGCTTGCGAATTTTCTTTGCAAATATAATAAAAAAAAGCAAGCAGCTCTTTTAGATGTCCTACATAGGATAATATGCAGTGCATCGTTTTTCATGGAAATTCATCAGTACTTTGGAAGTTATTAAACTTCAAAAAATGACATATTTTTACATACCTGAATTAACCGCAAAATCATACAACTTTTTTTTATAATGCAACATTATGAAGCTGCAGCATTATTTTCTTATTCATGCAACACTGAAGTTTTTACAATAATTCAAATATTTTACTTTGGAGGTTATGAAGGTACACAGAAGAAAATTAAAATAATTGATTCACGCAATATTCTGAACTTATGGTATTACAATACTTACTTGCTCATTCAACACTCAAACATTATAGTATTTTTCCCATATTTTGAAAGTTATGAACTTTAACCCTTCACACGGGACGCATACACATGCACGTCTTTTACAACACAATAAAAGACAGCGACGTGCGCCTATACATCTTTCATCCCTCCTCGAAAAGCAGAGCTGTTTTCTTCAGCCTGGATGGGTTTCAGGCGTAGTATTGTGTACGAGAGAGGTGCAGCTCCACCCACTATTCATTCTAGCCAATGAGTGTCCGACGGTTGTCGTGACGTCATATTCATATGGATATTATAAGGTATCGCCCAGCAGCACATGTCAGTGCGCCTAAAGCTGTTATGTATGAAACATTGTCACGATCTTGTGAGTAAACCTTTTGGATTCGAAGGCTAAACTTTTTCTCCTTTTGATTGCAGTTATTTTACAGGTTTTTAATTTTTCAGTATCATGATGTTGGATGATAGTATTTCAGATCCTGGTAGGAATACCTGCCAGATCTGTCAGATGATTATAGTGGATAGTTGTTATAGTTGCTTAGAGGATGACAGCGACACCGAGATTTTAGAAGACATTGAACCCATTGTCGATGAAGGTTGGCAGTTCATAACAGATCCATTTTGTGACAAGCGCCCAGACCCACCCCGATTTCACTGGAGGGTGACAATGGGATCTCTGTTTGCACACCCAACTTCACCTGTCCACGAGATGCATTTTGTTTCTTTTTTTGTGATGATGATATTGACAGACTGTGTGAATGCATGAATGCTCGGGCAGAGGAGTATTTTCGGTCAACAGGAAAGTGTACATGTTTTTTGAAAACTTCTTTCATTTTTTTTTACACTAACATGTAATTTTTATTATCATTATTTTTTCTACTACAAGTTGTAGTAGTAGTAGTATTACTGTTGAATTTTTTTATTATTATTATTATTATTATTATTATGATTATGATTATTATTATTATTATTATTATTATTATTATTATTACCAATGCCATAAACATTCACTGATGTATACTAACTGTTTCCGTAAGAAAACTAGTATATACAGTGGTACCTCGGTTTCCGACACTAATCCGTTCTAGAAGGAATGTCGAGATTCGATTTTGTCGAATTCCGAATCAATTTCGACCATAAGAAATAACTGAAAATGGATTAATCCGTTCCTGACCACCAGTCACTACTCCAACCTTGTCTTTTTATACAAAACACTACACACATTACAATTAAATAAGTTCAGAGTTAAATAACTTACCTTATTAGAAGTCTTCTTACAGTTTTAAATGCATACTGTATCAAAAAAATTGGCCTACCAGTGGTAGACCGAGCACTGCAGGCTAGGCTACGCAGCCCATATACACTCCAGAATGTACTGTAACGGGTACGCACAAAAACTGTTGTTAATGATAAATACAATGAAAACAAGCCTGGTCATTACAATAAATTAATAAACAATATTAAAAATAAGCCGAATGTACTGTAGAGTCTGTTATAAAAATTAAGAGAAACGTCTTAAGTTACGTCGCATCGCAGCTTGTGGCAAGCGTGGATGTAAAACAAACCAGAGCGCCGCCCTGGTGGCATATCGCGTACTACTGTAATTACATTAAACATTGTGTACGCTCAGGATTGTACATTTATGGTAAATTCCATTCAGAGTCTACTGTAAGTGCTTTTAAATGCGCGTGGGAAGAACACCACCAACAACGCCAACTTGCGGCGGCGTTACTAAACACTTTTGTTTACAAACATCATATGTTTCGTCACGGTCGGATCGTTACCGGGTCGGATTCTGGTTTGTTGTTCGAACCGGCGCAAAGTTTACTCGGCATTTACGTGTCGGAATCCGATTTTGTCGAAGTTTAAGCACGATTCGGAGACGGGGTTTCACTGTACTGCTATTACTACTAGTACTATTTTACTAATACTTTACTACTTTTTCTGCTACTTTATTTCTACTACTTTACTACTATTTATTTCTGCAATTACTTTTCCACTAAATATTCCTCTTTTTTTCGATATATATATATATATATATATATATATATATATATATATATATATATATATATATATATATATATATATATATATATATATATATATATATATATATATATATATATATGTATAAATGTGGTAAAAATATTCATTGGTATGTACACAATGTTTTCACATAAGAATATAAATGAAAAATATGAATAACAGAAAGTTTAGTGGGAGCAAATGATGACTGATATACTCGCGGTCTCATGCGGTATGCAAGCGTTATCGGCAGTGCAACAGGCCAGTGGCGAAGGGGTTAACAAAAAGAGAGAGAGAGAGAGAGAGAGAGAGAGAGAGAGAGAGAGAGAGAGAGAGAGAGAGAGAGAGAGAATCACTTTACAATTAACTATAGATTTACAGTATCTTTTATTCATGAAAAAAACATTCTGCTGTTTTAGTACAAAACGGCTTTGGTTTTCTTTATGATATTTCCTCATTTTTCAGTTTCCACCATCTTGCATTGTGAATGGAAGACAATAGAAACACATCTTTTTGTCTTGTAATTTAATTGCTGTACCTGTTAGAATATTCGGATGAATATCTGATGTATTTTCATCTGAACCTATTTGGTCCTCATAATTACTGCTAATAGTTTTTTATCACTCATCTTGATTGTGAGGGGTAATGAGATAGAAAAAATAAGAATGTCTTGTATACTTATATGAAGCTCCTTCATTAAGTGTAAAAAACACACTCCCATCTATATAAAAAAAAACCTCAGATTAAACATTCGCTAATGGGAGAGGAAGGACAGAAAACTGGAATAAACCAGGATAATAAAAATAAGTTGGGAGATTTCAAGGTAAGGAGCAAGTATTTTCCTGGCTGAAAAAGAAATTACTTGGTCACAAGGGAAGAGATTAAGACAAAGTTAATAAAAAGCCAGATTTTTGTTTTCCCCTTGAGCAATGGCACTTTATACAATTTCATAGGCTTTGAAGGACTTCCCTTGCCACTTAACTGCTTCTAGGGAAGCATTTTAATTGAAAAAACTACAGATGTTTCATGCAACTAACAATATCCACACGAGAAATGACCAAACAATACTGTAATGCTACCCAGGCCATGTCATTTGAGCAAGCCTGACACAGCATCAGGATACAGTGTAAACCTAAAAATCATTTCATTTAGGTTGACTGCATGTAATACTTGGTGCATAGTAAGTTCAATTTTGTGCTGTGAAATTCCCATTAGAATTTTTACAAATATTTTTCATGCACTTATATTCCAGTTTGCATACTGTTCATGTGTAAACTAAAAGTAGACGATAATAAACCTTTGAGCAAGGTATTAGGAGCAAGGTATTAGATAAAGTTTCAATAAGGTAAAGTCAAACAGCATGAAATATTTTCACTGAATATATTGCATAGTAATGCAATAATATGAAATTTTTATCTACAGCACTTTATACTTACCCTTAAAAGATGACATATCATTAAAAAAATCCATCCTAAAAATCCCAAGGCAATGTGAATTGACAGAGCAAAACGATCATAGTTCTGATAGTAGTCCATTCCTTGCTGGGTCATAGATATTAAATGCAAACTCTCATCATTCTGAAAATAAAACATGCACATCCTTAAGTATTGTAATGGTACCTTCATACTATAACACAATTTCCTAAAAATAAATTGTAGATAATCTAAAACATCATAACTCCACATTACCAGCTCCAGTTACACCAGTTTGAAGGATCTTATATGCCAAAAAGACCCAGTATGCAAGCCCAGGTCAAGCCCCAATAGCTTATTTAAAAACTAGAAATGTAAGTGCTCACATCAACTAAGTAGTGGTGTGTGCACCAAACAAAAAAGCAAAGACTAGGTTATAAATAAATGCAATCAAAACCAATTCCAATACAGTGAAACAAGGAATACACAAATATATGTAAATAACATATTAAAGAATTTGCCACATTGCAATACTGAGATAAACAGCGATAACCTCAGGAAGCAGAATAAGTGGAATGATGCCTTCCTTCCTTTCAAGCCCAGTGGAACACGAGCTGGGCATACATGAGTCTTTTCTTGTTACTAGATCTTTCAAGTTGAAGTAGCATTAGAGACTACTACTTATTCAACATTTGATAAAAAAAAATTACTAAGTACAAAATTCATTCCTTTCATACTTCACTATTTTTACACTGAATAACAAGTAATGTAACATTAAATTTGCCATACTTTGTATTCAAAGCCCACAGTATACAATAAACACATATCACATTATAAATTACAATGATGATAGCAACACAAAACTATTTACATTGTAAGCTGCAACATGACTAAAAGAGTCCTTATTAAATGGTAATTCAGAGATTACAACTCTTAAAGTATAAACTTTATCACACCATATACCCAAAATAGAAAATTCAATACTCACTGCTTCTTTGAAATGAGAACTTCTTATGTTGTTTCTTATCTGCTTTAGCAACTCCAGTTCTTTGTCAGGCGTAAGAATGGTATAGGGCCAATAAAACATTGGCAAAATTTCCTGTTCTTTCTGAGCTCTCTTCTGCTGGTACTGTGCAAGCATTTGACGGGCATTTGCAAACAAAGCATCAGCTTTGTATAGCTCTGATGATCCAAGATACTCCATGTGCAATATACCCTGGAATGGAAACCAACCATGAAGTATAAAGACACACCAGGTTATTACATTGCTATTAATTGTCTCCTTCATAAAATCGCATTTCTAAGATTTTATATTTTCTTATTTTTTATTCTCACTATATGTCCAAAATATTCTGGAAAAAAATTTTACGCTCATAACTCACCATGAAATCAAAGGAGTAAAGGTAATGGAGATTAAATTTGACATATTTAGGTTTTTAACCGATAGAGAGCCAAAAAGATATTACTGTATTTCACATATTAATTTACATTTATATTTACTCATCTAATCAAACTAAGTTATCTTATTAAATTATCAATTAAAATAAACTAAATGTGATGAATTTCATCTACCTTGAAAATCTCCTTCTAATCTAAAGGCTGATGTAGCCATTCTTATTATCCACATTGTCTGTCCATAATTTTAATTATCATATGCATAAATCATACCTGACTAAAATATTCCACAAGCAAAATTCTTAAAACTTCCTCTGCCTCCAAAGAAACCATGGAATTTGAAACTGCTGGGTGGACTTTAAATTAAAACCAATACAAAAAAGACTCATCCAGACAACTTATTCCTTGCAGGCCACTGCACCTCCTCAGTTCTGAAGACATCCATAAAGTGTACAACAATATGCTAGCATTCTAAATTTGAAAATTACTCAACATCCAAAACTTGATTGCAAAACCATTTTGTTTTATCACAATCCCATTACTTGTATGTGCCTACATCCATGGTTTTCTTATGTCCCAGACACTGGAATCTTCTGTCTAAGAGACAAGAAGAGCAGAAGTAGTGACCAAACGTCAAGCTAAGATACTGCCTGGAAGGAGGCCAGGGCAAATGACTTCATGGCTACTTTCTGCTGCCAAGTAACATTGTTGTCTCAGCACCCTCTGGTATGTAAAAATTCCTCTGGCACATCCACAACAGGCGAAGGGGCTTGCTTGGTCTGCTGAACAGCAGGAAACCTTTCAACCCAGGGAACAGACAATTCACCTGGTCCAAAAAATCATTTGCTTGCTGAGACCAAAACAATCTGATTAACAGTACAATCTCAGGAATGCATAGGAGAGTGAGCTTGATGGACAAAACCAGGTTCAGATGGGGCACTGTAGTTGCCTCCCTGAGATCACTGTGCTCACAAATGAACTCAAAGTTCTCTTGAAAATGCTGTCCCAACTCTGTCTTCTGGGGGTATAATGGTGCAGGACCTGTCGGAGCCATCAAATCCCTGAAAACACATAAAACACATAGAAAGATCCTCTCCTGGGAAAGAAAATGGCAGACCAGCCTACCCTTGGGATTGCTCAAAGTCATGTAGGAAGTGATCAGTCCCATTAGTAGTGATCAACATGCCAAGAGTAGAGGATGACTCATTAATGGACCAGGGTCCTAAGCCAGTCATCCCTACCATGGGGTTCCTGCAGATCAACAAAACCAAACTAGCAGAGGCCACAGGAGAGCAAACATGCATTATCATACGCATGTACCTCTGGCAAACCATGAACTGACTAAGGTGATACATGATCATGAACACACATATCATCATGACACATGGAGGTATTATGTAATGGCAACCTGTCAGTTTAAGTTTCATCTGCATGCGCACGATCCGGAGGTTGTGCACTCACACAAGAAGGTAGCATTGACCCTACCCCATGTCAGGAGAAGCACTGGTGTACAAGTCAAGGGTAGTCCTCCTGTACAAAAAGGCAACCAACCCAAATATTTCTCACAGTGAAGGTCATGACTGCAGGTCCTACTCCTTTAAAAAGAGTAATATAGGTTTGGATCCACAAAAATGGAGGAATGAAGGGCCCAAACATACATTCATGGCCTTTACATCTCCTTTGTACAGCCTTCTTATCCATTAGGAGAGGTACATAAACAACTGAAGACAGAAATCAATTTCAACTTTGCAGTCAGCAAGAGAACAGAAAGATGTCTCACTTGATTCCGAATGAAGAAAAAGTGCTCAGTGATGCCAGGTAAGTGAGGGTCTTCATCAGCTAACATTCCTACTACCAACCAGTACCATGTTACCAAGTTTTCAAACTGATTTCAGTTCATGCTAAGGAATACTCCTGCAAAAAGTGATGGTTTGTATTTCTGTATGAAAACATCTCTGTGTTATATCCACAAATGCTGAGAAAGGTTGTCTTTCAATCTTATGCACTAAAAAGTAAATTCTTAAATTTATTAGACAATATGGCATCATGAATAAAATAATGCAAAAGAAAATTCTGGATAATTAGAGGAATGATGCTAAAGGAAATCCCAACACTATGCAAGTATAACAGCACAAAATAATAAATAATAATGAAATCGCTGACAATAAAATATAAACATGTTTATAAATGTCAAATTACTAAACTAAACAAAGACCATATTTCATTCTCTTTCTAATGATTACACCTCATGAAAAGGTTAAGCAACTACAATGAATCATGCAGTAAAGAGAGAGAAACAAACAAAGCTATTATTAATGTAAATTTTGTTTTAATCATGAGGGTGAATATTATTTTATTTTTACAAGGACTATTAAAATGTGACCTCAGCTACTTGTAAGGTGTCCTAAAAGGTAACAGTGAATAAACTCTAGATCGAAATAAGAAGAAAGGGTATTTTTCAACCTTTATTCACCAAGCACAATGCACAAAGAAAGAATTGAAGCAACAATTGTTAAAGGAGATGTGATAAGTCAAAATTCATAAAAAATCCAGATTTAAACTTTTTCAATACTTGATCAGATACTCTACTAAATATAAGAAATCTTCCATGAGACCTGGACAAGTTATTAAAATTAGCAATATAACTAATAATGAAAAAGTAGAAAATTTTGAAATGCCATTTCCAACTAAACCAAATGTCGTAAATGACTAGAATTTATATCATTAGCATACCATGTTATTGACAGGTATAGGAATACCTAAGATGGACGACATGAGAGGAGCCAGATCAGCTTTGATGTAAATCATGTTCTGACGTGCGTACAAACCCCACTTCTCGATCGTGTTAATCATACATCATCTTTCCTTAAATTCAGAGGATCTTTAGGATGAGCAACTCCTGCACCCCAGGCAAATACTGGTGTCTCAGTCTCACTTGGATCCCCTGCACCATGAGAGCCTGTCAAAATACAAACAATAAGATTTGTAATGTTAGCGCGTATCTAAAATTATACATAAACCCAAGAGCAGCATATGTCATTACAAAATCACTCGTGGGAAATTGCATTCTGAGAATTAAATACTAAAACATAGTAAAATAAAAGAACTGCCGTTCCTATTTTACAAGACTAAGTTTATCAAAGATCATTTGTACGGCAAGTTTTCATACTAAAGCCAGTCAAATTCTAGTGTAAAAATTGGTACTGAAAATGTAAACTGAAGGCCTGGGATGAACTGTATGGATCGGACTAAAATGCAAACAATGTACAACATAAGTTTGTTGGTCTTTTATGATATTCTATTGCCAAAACAAAAATGTGACAATCTGTACTTACCCCAGTCAGTCATTCCATGATCTGATGTAAACACATATGCTGTTTTCTTATCTTTATAAAAGTCCTCAATATCTTCACAACTCTTTTAACTCCTTTATCAACAATTTCAATATTTTGTAAATATTCTCTGAAAGATAAAAAAACACTTTAAAAGTCAGCAATGAAAACTAGAATTTAAATATTAACATACTGTCTTATAACCTCTTTTTGCACAGCTTTGTATATTACTTTAATCATTTAATATAATTTATGGCACCAAAACATACTCTGAATATGGCTTGTGGGCATGGCCATTTGTATCAATCCCAAGCAAATGGAGGAAGAACATAATTCGATCTTCATGAAGTCTGTCATACAACTTCTTATCATTTACAGCTTCCTTGAAGAATGCCTCTACATGATCAAACACCCATCTGTCCAGTCGTGAAGCATCGCCACTGGCAAAATCTTCTTCTTCTGCTCCATACATAAATGTTTCAATGTGCCCTATTTCAGATCCTGTTACAAAAGACAAGTTTAGTAAAAAATAAGGCTTTTTAAGATACTAAATAAATAAAGCAAGTGGAATGGTGAGAGTAATATTTCAAGTTTCATAGAAAATCTATAATTTTTAAGAAATTTAGATAAATCTTAGAATAACAAACCTTTGGCAAAAAACATTCAAAAGTGAATGTTGTCATTTAAACCACATAATACCAAATAGGGAAGCTGAATCCACAACTGAATTAAGAAATTTAAAAAGAAAACCTCTATGTTTCACCGATGGTTATCAAAAAAAACATTAGGTTATTTATAACAAAACATCTCATTTCATTGCTCATTTTTCAGAACCAAATTGTAAAACCCATACGAACAACTTTAACTCTATAAACTCATAAAAGCAACCCTGAAAGTTTGTTATCATTAGTAGTTGTTTGACAGTTCTACTGTCTTTCAATATATTTATGCATTTTAATTTGTACTAATGTAAAAAAAGAAAAAAAAATAATTTACCTGATAAAAATGGCAGAAGCAGCAACTGCACCACCATACAAATCAAAATGTATTTTCAAGGTCAAATCCAGTATCCCAGCCTATCCTTTTACCCCCCACCTCTTCCACCTGTCATTACATATGTTCTTTTAGACCAGCCACTGCTCCTTCTCCTCCTCCTCATACAGGAGCAGAGTGATGAGAGGTAAAGCCCTGACAATTCACTGCCACTCATAGAATAAAATATAACTAATGCTGTACAGTTTTTAAACATTTGTGTGGTTGTGTATGCCTTAAACATACAACAAGAAACTATTCAGCATGTTGTGTTGCATCACCATCAACATGTCGTTCCAATACACTTAAATCGCCAGAGACAGACTTCAGGAGGATGGATATATATTGGCATATCCTTACATTTATATAAGGGACACTGTACAACAGGGAGGAGGGTTGACGAACCTGAAAATATCAACATGTGATCATTGATCCTGAAAACCAAGATGATTACATCATCCTGTTTCTATTATGTAAAGGAAAAGATAAAGGATTCAAAACCCTGTTCACAAGGTGCAGATTTAGGATTGAAGGAAGAGCACAAAGTTATCAAGGCTGATGGTGGTCAGCAACAGTCAGAGGTGTCTTATGACAGCTTAAGAGCTCTATAACACTGGCTTTTCTTCTACAGGCCTGAGGGGGCTTACTTATAAAAATAAGTCAAACCACATCAAACCAGCGGGAGCCTGAAGGTATCTAAGCATTCAGCAAAAAAAATGCATTAATAATTCACCTCCAATACAAGTAGAGAACAGATACTGTCAATCGTGTGTCACAACACAAACAACAATGCACAAAAAGTAACAAAAAGCAAAAGGAATAAGGGGAATCTCAAACTGAAAAGTTTAATGAAGCTGATTCACAAAGAATCACCCAGCTGGTTGTCAAGGCCTTGGGATCCACATTGGCATATGTGTAGTGACTACCCAGTGATTACTATTTCTTTTGAAGGGCAATGAACTATCTAGGATTCCTGATGTTTTTTTGGCTTATTACGAGTAAATGGGGTTTCCTTCATGAAAATTGAATTTTAAATGTCAATCCCTAAAACTTTACATCTGTACTTTAATTATATCATTTGCATGTCAAATTGTATTTGTACATTGACAAACAACAGAAACAAATCAGTAATTGCAGTTACAATTCCTTACCCTTCCCTGTCAAATAAAAATAAAATTACCAGCAGCAACATTGGCAGAATGTCAGGACTTCCCCAGCACCATGCATGACGGCTCTCATTGAGAAACCGAATCAAACTCCACAGGTTTTCCTTCCATCCTCTAGCTATTGCACCTGATCTTCATAAAAGCCAGCAATGATAGCCACATGCCCTGGTCGAGATTCTGTTGGAACTTTTGGTGTGAGAAACCCCCAAGTACCTTGCTTTTCAAAATCCTGCCAAATTAAAGGATAACATTACAGAAAGCTCTGGCTATCACTGTAAAATAGAGACAATTAAATATGCCTTATTCTCAAAGTAATTTGTATTTTTCCAAGGCATACAACCAGAGCCTTTTATGTAGGCATATTCTTCCCAGCAAACTAGAAATGATCATTGAAGCTTGGTATGAAGGTGGTTAATTGGTGGTAGGCAGTTGTGTGGTGGAGTCCTCACACTCTTCTGCCAAAGCCAGCACTTTTTTCTTCAGCATCATGGACTATATGATTTGGTTGAGGATGGATTACGATAAAACATCTAGTTTGTATACCTTGAAAAAAATACAAATTGTTTTAAAAATAACAAATTTGTGACATAATCTGTATTACATATTCCTAGGTATACAATCCAGAGCCTTTTGTAGGGGTATTTATCAGCACAAGTTGTAAATGACTGTTCAAACTTGATAACAAAGTAGTTAACAGGTGGTTAAGGGGGATGAGTGGGGAATACCCTTACTCACCTGCCATCACCAAGCACTATTCCCTACGGCATCAGGGACAAAGTGGAAACAAGATAAAAATGCTCTGGTCTGAATAACTAGGTAAAAACACAAATTTGTTATTTGTTCTACAGAATACAAACCATCACCTTTTATGTAAAAGACTCATTCCTTGGGCTGGAGGTTGTCTCTGGAACTGACTGGCAGTTGAACTCACCTTAAAAAAATGTAATGTGTTCCCTGTTCAAAACCACGAACAAAGGAGCAATGACTCCTGTAACCTCCTTTAGGTCAGCAACAGAGCAACATGGACCTGAGCCTGAGTTAGATATGCCTGAAATCTTGCTCAAAAGGGAAATCCTAGGAGAACAAAGTGTGACCCTATGTGGGGTCAAAAGGTAGCTAAATCTGGTCAGGGAGTCACATCTTATCCACTAAAACTCTAAGACTGGGTGCTAGACAGAATAACCACCTATCATTATCAAGAAATGTTTTTATACGGAAAAAATACTTTTTGCTGCAAAATAAACTTTCTACCTTTTAAAGTTTCATAGTTATTACAAAATAAGCAATATTTTTTCTTTTCCATTTTCTCAAAACTTATATTTCAAAAAGAGAAAAGGAACAAATCTCAAAGAACTGAACAAAATTCAATGAAACTTTTTGCAGCATGTATAACTATATATCTTTACTCTAGCATTAAAAAAAGTGTGTTTTCTGACAGGAACTTTTTATGTGTATTTTTATGAAAAATTACATATTTTTTTAATTATAAATTTATAAACTCAGATTTTGAATGATAGTTGTTTTATAAGAGGTAAAATCTAAAGTAAATCCCCTTCAACTATAAGGTCAAATGCTTGCATGCATTATAAGGCAATTTATGGTGCCCGCTTTAACAATGCTTTTGAGTTATAAACAAATTTTATGGTAAATCTGGACTTTAGACCAGAAGTTAAACTCTGTGACAATAACCTTGTGATTTTTTAATGTGAAAATTCTAAATTTACACATAGGACACACAGGCTAGCCTGAAAATGTAAACAGGCATTATTTTACTGTTAAACTATTATTTGGTACTTCATACTGTGATCTTAAATCTCCTTAATAAGACTAGTAACAAAAACCCAAGCTCAGATCTAAAGAAAATTTACTGTTACCAAGATATTTACCATCTTCTGCTCAGGCTATGTTTACTATTCATTCTAATGGGGTGGTACTAAACTTGGCACTTATGGGGGTGGTTCTCATATTAAAGAATGCAATCTAAGCCTGTATATATATTTCTAGTCTACTAAATTCCATTTAGGCCTCAGCTGTGCATCTAGAGAATTTAGCTAATTCAGCTAGACTGGCCACGGTTGTGGCAGTCCAGTCTCTGGGTAGGCTAGCCTAAGTCTAATCTAGTTTACTGACCTATCTGAATAAACGTAAAGTAGTTTACTGACCAGTTTATAGATAAGTTCAGGAATATTTTACCTCGTGCTGAAGGTTAACTATGCTAGTCTAGGCTAATGTAGGGTAAACGATGGGGTTGAGACATGGGTGGCAGAATTTTACTTTTCATTCAATATTTAATTGAGAAAATAACAAAATAATTGAACCTTTAAGAAAACCTTTCAAAAGATTGCAGTTTCACTGATAAAATGAACTATAGGAAACTGCTATACGAACTAAAATAAGCATGTGAAGTCTTCGTAAAATAGGTGTTGAAGGCAATTTGGAATCCAATATGGCGTCCCCCAAATACTGAGACAAAATTGACTGGCAACTGGACACTTCCTTCCCAGTGCTCATTTAACGGTGTACTGTACTGACACTGCGTATATATATGTAATGTTTATAGATATTACTCAAGATTTTAGTTGTAATCACCACGATAAAACAACATTTTGTTGCCTAAACTAGTGAAAATATGAGACATGGAATTCCTGTCTGCCAAATGGTTGATCTGAAATGCATTTTTACCTTTAATCCATGGTTTTATCCTTACTGACATTACAACTGAAGCTCCACAGTGTTTATTTGATTGTAATTATGCACATTTTGTTCTTAATTCACTCAAAATACCTCTTAAAATACATGAGAATGTTTGTTTACAGTATTTTACTCCATCAAAGTAGCGAAACTGTGGCGGAAACAATTTTCCAGCCTTATTGTACATCTGGCTGCCACAAACATCTGAGTGGATGACGACAGCGTAACTGTTTACTTATAGAAATGTAGTATTGTGTTGTTATGACTTTTCATTTATTTAAGTCCATATTACTATGTATACTTCCCTGAGACATGTAATGTTTACATATGAGTGTTACCACTTTTGGCAAAAATGCACAAAGTTCAGTATGACAATTTATCTAGAACTGGCAATGAGAGTCAAGATGCCATGACGTCAAAATACAAGACTGAAATAAAGGTTTTTCAAAATTATTACTTTAAAACACCATTATATTTGACAAAACTTACACTGTGTATGTGATATATATATATATTAAACTGTATTTAATACATATCAATAAATAAAAGAAATAGGAAAACACAAAAATAACTACATCATACTGTTCATAGCAAAAAGCGCTAAAATTTGTCTCAGGAATCTGGTTTGCTCCAACAACAAATATTTTCAAATGAATTATAATGAACACATGATACATTTACTCAATTTATAACCTTATTCTGGTGTTTAGCTACCTAGTTATTTAAATGTTATCTGGCGCCTGGCATCCCAAAAATTCACTAGAGTTCCTCATTCCAATCCCCCAAAAGCTTCAGCTGCCACTACTGATGTCAAGGAAACGGTATCAGCGTCTATGGTACAAATATTTTGCAGATTGGTGCAGATTTAACACAGAAAATGGGCAGTTTGTTTACACAAGTGACTCGGCAAATATCGAGATGGCATCACTCATCCACCTTTAAAGCATTTTAAGTAATAGTTTCGAGAGCGTCATGGCAGGTAAGTTAACACCGCACACGGCTAAATCTTGACGAACCTCTGTTTAACCAGAAATAAGCCATTATTTCGTAATTTAGGAGAAAACTGTTACTCTGATAGGAACGTAGAGGTCTCGAAGTGTTGTGTAGAGGGGGCACAAGTCTCACTGATGCTGATGGGGGCGCGTTCGAATGCATTTTCTGGAAGTGTCCAAACAGCAGAGAAATGTTGCAGTGTTTCACGTCCGGAGCGTTTACCCTAAGATAACTGGGTCAAGTTTGATAAACGTCAAGTGGGAGGGGCCTTCTGGCTAACATGGGCTAGCCTTGCTATACCGGTCTCTCCTCTAGCATTTGATAATTTCCGCAATAACATTATTTTAGCCATATCTACAAAAATATATAATTTTGGTGTTCAATTAAAACAGTTACCTGAGAAATGGTGCTCTAGTGGTGTCATTGGGATAATTATAAAAAGTATCGGCTCGAAGTCCGTCACCCACGATGAGTACCAGTCGCTCGGCTGAGGGTTCTTGAGTATGCGCATGAGGTGTCATTCCATGAATAATAGGCGTTTTAAAATAAATATCGAACACGGAGCCGAAAAATATCAAATGGACAACAAACCCGATTAAAATAAGCCACATTTTGACAACTAGATTCTACACCGCATTGCGTCTCTTCGCGAGATTTTCTACTAAATTGAAAATGTAAACAAAAATGAAAATGAGTAATGCTTCTAAGCAAGGACTCCGTACTGTTTCTCGGTATAATTTTTCAGTCGATAAGTATATGAGGTCATATTCATTATACCGAAAAAGCATCCAGTTTATCACTTTCTGTGCTTTTTAAATTTATTTATGCTAAATATTTAAAAGTGCGTGAACAGAGGAATCGACTAATTTTGGCCAAGATCCCTTGTCCCAGAAAAGTATGGACCTAATAATTCCTTCCTATGGTTTCTCTCTCTCTCTCTCTCTCTCTTCTCTCTCTCTCTCTCTCTCTCTCTCATATATACACGCATGCATTCACACATGCACGCACAGCCTACAGAGGTCAAATGTTGGATCTGGATCGTTTTGCTAATCTGATTTCACACACACACACACACACACTCACTCATTACACTCATTATTTCACACACACACACACACACACACATAGAAAGATATATATATATATATATATATATATATATATATATATATATATATATATATATATATATATATATATATGTGTGTGTGTGTGTGTGTGTGTGTGTAATATATATATATATATATATATATATATATATATATATATATATATATATATATATATATATATATATATACCAAGTATATAACAAGAAGAGTGAAACGACTAAGCGCAAGATCTTTTGCTTTTACTTTAAGTGATTTTCAAGAAAACTACAGGCAAAAGAACAAAAGGTTACAAAGAAGACTCAGTTTTACACACAACAACTAAGATTAAAAGAGTATAACGGATACATAACCATTTTAATACATTTAATGCATATATTTGGAGACAGGATAAGGAATGACTTCATAAGAGGGACGGTGAAAGTTACAGAAATATCAAAGAAGCTGCAACAGAGACGATTACAATGGTTTGGACATGTTATGAGAAGAGAGGAGGATTCTGTATGTAAAAGAATCATGAATATGGAAGTGCCTGGAACAAGGAGGAAAGGTAGACCAAGAATGAGATGGAGAGACACAGTTAACAGGGACATGCAGAAGAAGAACGTGAGTGAGGTAATGGTGCATGATCGCAGATGATGGAGAAGACTAATAACAAACAGCGACCCCATATAAAGATGGGAAAAGCTGAAGATAAAGAAGAAGAAGAAGAAGGTTTGGATTAGTTCTTTTAGGTGAGGGAAGCTGTCTCAGATGAACTCCGGTGCCTGGATAAAGCAAGTACTTTTGAATGATCCGAATGAAATCCCTTCTAAAGCTATCGTTGATGTAATTTGTTTGGAGTGTTTTGTGATTTTATGCTATTTTCAATGTGCTCTTGTGTAATCATATGTGTTTGTATGTGACGTGATTTTATGCTTTGTGTGTATATATTTAAGCGTGCTCTATTGAGTGTAATTTTGAACTGAGTCTTTGCTGATGTTTAATGATTAATATGTTAGCATAATTCAGTTTTAGCCGTTCAGTCCTTTTATTAATTTACTCGATTTTCCGTTGAATAACCTGACGATGTGATTATATCGTCTATCTAGTCTCGTGTTGTGACCTCATCTGCAAGAGAGGCCCACTACTTGGTGAAGTTTAGTCTCTCTAGGATGCACTTATTACCTATAATCTATTTTGCTTCTCCCATCAAATCCACTATTCTGTTTCTTTGAGAATACGGTTGACCTCATTCCCATCGATATACTGAGTACTCAGTCAGGTGAACTACAGACTTGTCTTGGATAGAGCACATTTTTCAAATCTGTCAACTTAGCTTCTGAAAAATGCACGCATTTCGTTCATATCTGCCGGTGTTATCGGGCTTTGTCTGAAATGCTGCTCTCAGTTTTGAGAAGATGCCCCATCTGGTCTCTCCTCGGCAGGGTTGAATCTAAGGTAGTTCGTCTCATTAGTGACCTCACCTTTGCTTCTTCTTTAGGAGGCCTCTGTGTATTTTCTATTGGTACGTTTTCAGATACTGCCCGTAGGACCATCTCTTCCTATGATTACTTTGCTGAAATCAGAAATCTTTGGTTTATATATTCCAACGAATTTTCCAAAAGATGCTGTCATGCTTCGGAATTTTCCTCTAATTTCTGTTATCCCTGATGTTTAAAACCTTCCAAATTGAGCGATACTCTATCCTTCCTTGAGGACCATCTGATTGAGGGTGGGGGTAAAGACAATTTTGACAAACAGTAATTTTGACCAAGTTGAACTGGATACAATATGTGTCCTATAGGAAATGTCATATACACAAACCAAATTTTTTATGGTTATTTTTTTTATTTTTTATACAACAGTATTTTTCCACGAGAGTATTTTATAATGCAAAGAAAATAAAGATTATACTTTATTAATCTGGAAAAAGAAAAACGTGGCCAGCTGGAAGGGGAAGAAAAACCAAAGCAAAAAACAGAAGAGTTAATTTCAGAGTGATGAATATGAGGATTCATAAGAGTGAAAATTTTCTATACAATTTTAAACAAAAAATACCGTCCATTTTTGACCAGCTCAATAATCAACATTGCGGGGTGTAACTGCCTCGTGTTTGTCAAAGAGGCTGGAATGATGAAAACAAAGGTCGCCATTATCGAGAGATAAGACTTAGAACATGACAGAGGTAAAGGAGGAAAGCTAGGTCTAGATGAAGAGTAGCCTTTATCCCAACAAACACACTAGTACTGGCCACACACTGGTCCAGTACTGGACTTCCTGACTTTTGGACATTGGCGCAATACTCCTTAAAATGGTCAGAAGTCAGAAGCATTGGTCCAATTTATATCCGTTATCTGTTTGCACACTGGGCCACTAATGGCGCTGCATCGAAACAATTTTGGGCCAATACATACGATCCACAATCATCCCAATGCATGTACTGGAATGGTACTGGAACAATTATGTACCAGTATATCTGCATTGGGCAGATACTGGCACGATTACTAGTATCCGTTTTAGGTTTCATTATGCATTGCCATAGTCAGTTTTGAATTGTTATTAGGCATTTTTCCGATACATGTACTGGATACTGATTGGCCCAAGTAAGGAGATCCAATTTTATGTATTGGGTAGTTAATGCAATAATGAATGATACCCAGTATGGGCTTCACAAAGGAATTTTAATGCATGACGGTTTCGGGTACCTGTTAAGTTAAGTTTACCTTAGTTTAACCAGACCACTGAGCTGATTAACAGCTCTCCTAGGGCTGGCCCGAAGGATTAGACTTATTTTACGTGGCTAAGAACCAATTGGTTACCTAGCAACGGACCTACAGCTATATTGTGGAATCCGAACCATTATAATGAGAGAAATGAATTTATCACCAGAAATAAATTCCTCTAATTCTTCATTGGCCGGCCAGAGGCTCGAACTCGGGCCTAGCAGAGTGCTAACCGAGAACTCTACTGATTTGTCCAACGAGGAACTTTCGGATACCTGTTCCAGTGACAAAATCCACAATTATGTTTTGTGCATTAAATATCTATATATAACATCGGCAGAAGAATAAGAAAAACAGAAGCCTTTGGCAGTTAGTTCAATGGTCTTCGACACCTAAAAGTACCCACTGGGCGAACTGTTAGAAACTTAGTTTTCCTTTTACCAGTATTATATAATTACATGCACAAAACATTTATATAGTTAAATGCACAAAACATTTTGTATGGCTTATTTTCAAACTTAAGCTAATACAGGGTGATGTACTATAGATATAATACATTTTTTCATGTGATTTTCCCGGCAAAAATTTTACCATTGTGCATCTGTATACTGCAATATTCATCTAAATTCATTTTGATCAAAATACCATAGGGTGATGGTGGCAAGCATCAAAGTGGTTATTGTATAAAATTATTTTTAAATATAATTTAAACACTTTTATGCAAACAAATATCAATCACCAGGAAAAATCAATACTCCGTTAAAAGTTGTCCTTATTTTCCCAGGGGAGCTGGACTGATACTAATACTGTACTGTGACAAGTATTGTGGATGCTATGCAAACAAACAACTTTTTAAATAAAAGCATTAACATTTATAAAAAGTAAGTATACATTAGTTTAACCGGACCACTGAGCTGATTTTAACAGCTCTCCTAGGGCTGGCCCGAAGCATTAGATTTATTGTACGTGGCTAAGAACCAGTTAGTTACCTAGCAACGGGACCTACAGCTTATTATGGAATCCGAACCACATTATAGTGAGAAATGAATATCCATCACTAGAAATAAATTCCTCTAATTCTTCATTGGCCGGTCGGAGAATCGAACGCTAGACCAGCAGAGTGCTAGCTGAGAACGGTAACCACCCGCCCAAGGAGGAACTAAAAAATAGGTTTCCTTTATACTGGTGTTTAAATCAAAACAGTGACAATTTAATTTTTATTCAGAAGGCAAAAAAGGATTAAATAAGACAATTAACCAATTGAGTAAAAAAAAACAATTAACTTACCTACAGTTGCAGTAACTTATCTGATTTGCTTCGTTCATTAGTGCTCCTTCAGGACCAATAGCATATATACCTGTTCATAAACTTATTTTGCTAACCTCAGTTACTCTTCAACATATTAAATATATTCAGTTGCTCATGAAACACGCTCTGCATTCTCCATATCTCATTACAAACTACATAAACTCTCCTTAATTGTGTAATATCTAATTTCTATGCAGAATATTTTACAGAGCATGGTGATTTGTAAGCATTTGTGATATCAACCATCAGGTAATAAGCACCATAAATTACAGCATACATTGTATAACTCAAAGAAATCCTTTTTGGCAAGCGTAATATAATGTAACTTAAAGATCTCCTTTGACGAGCATAATGTAACTAAACCTATCTTAGGTAATGACTGAATATTTTAGTAATGCAGTAAAACTATTACATAAAAAAGAAGTATAGCAGGAACGCAAACTGACCTTTATTAAGTAAAGTACTACTGTACTCGTTCAAGTGTATGCAGCGTCCTGCATGAAGTCACAACAAACATTAGACAGAAAAGAATGACACTTCTCTACACCAAATCATTCATTTAAATTAAGCAAGTGTAGGCCACCAAACATATATTTAATAAATAAATCAATCAAAAGTTTGGCAAGTTGCTATAATTCTAATAAGATCAATCTGAGTTGTGAAACAAATGACGTGGATAATCATTTCCTTGAGTACAGTAATCGGTAGCACTGTACATTTGTTCCTTCAGAATCACCACCAGAATTAAAGACAGTGTACAAATACTCATGAAAGATCCACCACGTTCTGCATATCTCTCACTCCCTATTAAATTAAGCTTTCTCCTTTACTGTTTGAAATATTTGTTTCCACAGTATTATACAAAAAATAGTTATTTGGGAGCAACTGCCATTATATAATTATCATGTAAGAAGTAAGAAAGTAATAAGAATGGAATGGGAGAGAGTAAGAAATAGGGAACTGACTGGACCTGAGGAGTGAGGATACTTTAAGAATGTGACATTGGTAAAGGGAGGAGAGGATGTGGATATCACAGGGTTGGGAGGGGTGAGAGGAAAGGTATAGTGAGCGATGGAATGACACAGTGAAGAAGAAAGTGGGTAGGAAGAAAAGGCTGAATGACAGGTGGCTCCAGACCAAGGATAGTGTAGTGCGATATAGACAGAGAGTAGAGAAGAGTGCGTGTAAAAAAGTGGTGAGGTTAGCAAAGAGGGAGGCTAAGTGAAGATGGGGTGGGTAGGAACACCCTGGTGTGACTACCCTCCTTAGAGGGAGGAATAAGCCCTATGTAGTAGTAGTAGTAAGAGGTATAATTAAGTGTAACAAAGAATTCACTTTGGCAGACAAAAAAAAACTACTTGGGTAAAACTTAACACTTGGGCTGGGATAAAACAACAATAACTTGAAGAAGCCACTTCCACTTTGGTAAGTATAAAATAACTATAAACTGAAGATGAAACAAATGGAGGGCACCAAACAAATTAATAAATAATTCAATCAATTCATCAAAAAGTTTAAAGCTTACTACTGTATATAACTACTGAGTTGAAGTGGAACTGTCATCTTGACTTTGCTGGCTATCGTAGCTCCCCCGAACCATTCTCCTCGTCCCGCCTTTTGATTATGGGTACTGACACTGCTGTTACTCCTTTCGTCCTGTCTTAAATTCAAACAGCGAGATTTCCTTGCCTGCACCTTTAGTCATCATATGATGCGCTAGATTTTCTACGTGACTTGACACTTCGCTGCTAAATGACATGGCAGTTCTGATGCCTTCCCACCTCTCCTCACTACTCCTCTCTGAATTATGTGTGACAATTCTTTTGTAGCAATTCTTTTGTAGCTTTGAAATAACACGTACACACACAGTATATATATATATATATATATATATATATATATATATATATATATATATATATATGTTTTAATGTGACTTTTTGAAATAAGGTTTTTTTAATCATCGCAGCCTTGAAAATGCGACTATAGCAATTGTCGTGAAACGTCGGCATAATAAACCAATTGTAACAATGGTGCCCTTTCCTTCGCCTTCGAGATTGTATCCTGAGTCGAGACTCACCTTACTTGGATATACTCATATATATATATATATATATATATATATATATATATATATATATATATATATATATATATATATATATATATATATATATATAATCATTGTAAATTACATTGCCACTTGGTGATCGTAATTGGTGTTTTATGTAATAATACATTAACTCAGATTTAGAAATATGCAATAACACAGATAAGATCATTTTAAATAATATTAGCTTTGGAAATAAATTGAAATTGTTTATTAATTAATTCGATAGTGGCTGCTTAAGTTGTTTTTTACGCCGTAAATGTTAAAAGTGAATGCAATGAAGGGTGTACTATATTTGTGATTATACACATTCACCCCTTGTTATTTATGGTGTTCATTATTGTCTACTTTTTTTTATATGCTTTTACTGTACTTTTCTGTATTAAACTTACAAACTTCACGAAGTGCATGTAGTAGTGAAGATTATGTACACAATTAATTCAAATTTTAAACCGCTGCCAGGTCCAGTCCCAGGTCTATCTATATCTATCTACAGTAGGCTATAATTGGTGTGTTTATGTTCTTAACGTGACAACCCTAAGTCTTTGTCGAATAAATGTCATTACCTAAACTCTTACATTTTTCTTTGACCTATTTATTCTATATTTAATTATACGTATATGTGTGTATGTACGTATGCATGTATACTTAAGAATCAAGATCGCGAGATTAAATGTACAGCAAGAGCCAGGAGATAACAGAGAATATGTATGAGAAATAAACGAAGCGCTAGGTACTGGTGCCTTTTATTATTTCCATCAGTATTATATATATATATATATATATATATATATATATATATATATATATATATATATATATATATATATACATATATATATATATATATATATATATATATATATACATATACATATACATATGTATATATATATATATATATATATATATATATATATATATATATATATATATATATATGTGTGTGTGTGTGTGTGTGTGTGTGTGTGTGTGTGTGTATGAGTCAGGCTGTATTTTAAGGATAAAAATGACAACAGCAGATTTTATACAAATCAAATACAGACGCCAGAATTCTCCTCCAAATATACGTAAATCCCATTATTTCTTTATAACGTGTCAACTAATTCATCATATTACTGAAAACGGACAAATTTCAGTCATTTTGACCTTACTGGTGCATTTTAGGTCAACAAAGGACTCGAATTTTCGAAGAAGCGCCCTTGCCCCTATCCCTCCCGGTCAGGGACGACTGTGTCAAAAGGGACGGCGGCGGCGGCGACTTGTCCGAGCCGTAGTAGTAATGGCGGGGAGTGGTGGAGGGTCTGCTGCAGACGACGCGAGTATGGCTGGCTTTCATGACAAAAACTCGAGGGTTGTCGGGACGTGGAAGGTAACCATCTCTTATTTTCTGAAAGTTCCGTTCCCGCGAATTGCAAAAGTCCGAAAATGGGAGTGGAAACACTCTCCTCTCCACGCGCGTGTGTGTGTGTTGTAATGTCCGTCCGACGTATACAAGCATTTTAAGGTCGACCTTTTTCTTTCGACCCCGTTGTAATGTCCGTCCAGCGTTGATCAGCGTTTTGAGGTCAATCTTTTCCCATCAACCTCATTGTGGTGTCTGTCCAGCGTTTATAAGCTTTTTAAGGTCAACCTCTTTCGACCCCGTTGTAATGTCCGTCCAACGGATGAGCGTTTTAAGGTCGACCTTTTTCATACGACCCCGTTATGTCAGATGGTGGGAAATGACATCGATTGATGTCAGCTGGCAATGACTCACGGCTGACCTCGTCGTGTCGACTGTAATTAAAATATACAGACGTCGTGTGTTAGTTTCGAATGACGTTTTTACAGTAAAGAAGCAGAAGACGTCTTCTGCGAGTCTGAATCTGTCAAAGTTTTTTTTTTTTCTCAAGTCAAGTGGGAGAGACACGACAGGTAGCCTAGCTTGCATCATGTCTTGTGGGTTTGTTTTGTTCGCTTTCCGCCCTAAATGTGGCCCGAACGAAAGCTGTTTTACGATTTAGGACGTAGATTTCAGAATTTTGTAAAATTATGTCCATGAATACGAGATATGTGGGTTAGGCTAGCTTAGGATATTGAGGTCTGCGTAACCTGAGTTTCCCTAACCATGCATTATAAGGGGTAATAGGCCCACGCCATTTAGCAGTTAGAGATATGTCTGTAGGACATATATTCGTCAGTTATGTATCATGTCTGCAACACAGGAATATATAGGCAGCATGAGTCCTTTGTGTCTGTCAAATTACTTGTAGGGTTTCTTCTAGCTAGTCTTGGGCTATGTAAAGGAAAATATAAATACTATGATGTTTTGTGGAGTAAAATTAACATCCAAGATTTTTTTTGGAATGTAGAAATTTGGGATTTTTTCACAATGGAGCGCATTACTGATTTTGACTGAAGTAGCCTGTCGGTAGTCTAGCATGCGTTAGCCTAGCTAGTTACAAGCTCAGGTCATTGCATTTGGGATATTGTAGCTGAGGCAAGAAAAATAAAAGGTCACTGGTTCCTACTCCTTGTTAGCGTAACACGACAAGAGGTCTAATGTGGACAGGTATCACAAACTATGCAAGAAACTGTGTTCTCAGTGGACTATTCCAGGAATAATGTTTATCAGGAATGTCAGTGATATATAAAGATATTTTATGCTCTACCATATTCATTGCTAATGCATAGTAAGGTGTTGGTAGGATGTAGAAATTGTAACTTCCTTTGTTTACATGTTGCCATGTTATTCTAGAGAGTTCTTCAAGATGTCAGTCTTGTGTGACATCCTCTGTGTATCTTTGCAATTATGGCAGCATTAATTAAAGGCAAATTCTTTGTCAACTAATGCTATGATTCCTTTCATGTGTGACTAATAGCCTAGGTGGTGGGGTTTCAGTGTCTTTGTTTAGTCATGGACTGTAATGACAAATTTGACCAAGGCCTCATTAGTGATGCTGTGTTTGAAAATACTATGTATTCAGGAAAGATTACTGTAAGTGGAAGTGCGCATACGGCTAAGAACTGTTTGTTTACAAATATGAAATATGGGTTTTATATGTAACAGTTTTGTGCAGCTTTGACAGATTTGGCATATTTTCATCAGAATGAATTATTGACCCATTGCAATCCCCCTCCCATTGTATGATGATAATGGGGACTGCAATGGGAAACTATAGTCCAAAGGTTAGTGCAGGTTTGGGGAGCCCAAGAGCTACATATTCAATTTAGGGATGGTGATAGAGAGTCCAGTAAGTAACAAAGGTTTGTAAGCAAATAGCATTTCTGAATGGGTTATTGCACCCTAATAAAGATTAGGATATGGCCATGCCAGTGAGGTGAAGACTCCCAGTGGTCAGGTGAGTGCTGGGTTCCTAAGCCAGATTAGGTCAGGCCCATCCCCATATTTCTCACATGGTCAGGTTGGCTGGGAAGTCCAGGTGTCCAAAGCCCTTCCCTCTTGGTCTGGGAGGCCTAGGGTTCTAGGGTAGGTTAGGTGAGACTGTATCCCTGTTTTTCACTAGTTGTAAGTTTTCCCCCATCCAAAACCTTGGTTTTCCCTCAGTGCCACCTGCTCCCCATTATTGTTAGTCAGGGTTGGAGCCTGTGTAATCGATTATTCAAGATTTTCAAGAGGAAATGAAGGTCAAATTCTTGAAAGTCACTTAAAATACTACAGTATTTGTTCAACAATAATAAAAACTTTTCTCAATTACATAGGAGTATTATTGGCACCAAGCTGATTTGGTCAGTGTTATCAAACTTCTCTGTGAGTTACTGCAAAGCTATATCAAATATGTCAAGTTTCTTCATTTATATTTTGTGCATAGCTTGTATTTCACATGATCTAATGGTGGGTGTAGTAGAATTTTGCAATAACAGACTGTAGTAGTTGGGGGGGGGGTCAATTGGGTCTATTAGTGTATTGTAGGAAAATTTTTTGGGCATAATATCATTAAAAAAAAAAACTATCTGAAAGTGCTAATAAAAAGTTTAAAGAGCAAAAATGTGTAATGCTAGTGTGATTTTTACAAAGGAAAATGAACTCTTTGTAGCTGAAATGCAGTAAAAACATTACTCAATATGTATGAGATGATCTCAAAGGTTACTTGCGTGCAGAGCAGTGACTAAGGATACAAAGGTAAAGTTATTTTGTACCTGCAAAATTATACAGGCAACACAGTGAGTTAAACCATTGCGGTAAATAAATAGCAAGGATAGAAGATGTGTGAGAAGCTTATCATGAAAAAAGGGTATAAAAGAAATGCCCTACAGAACATTTTGTAAGCCATTGTATTTCCGCTGCTTTTAACAATGTCAACTTGAGTTCTCTTCATATTTGTTTCACTCAGTAGCTGCTAAACCCCAACCAGTACTTGACATCTCTTCTTGTCAGTATATGGTAATTTTTCACCATTCACATGATTATTTGAAAGTACTATTACCTTGCAAAATCCAGAAATGGGGATTTACTTTGGGAGATAGTACTCTTGTTCACTTTTTATGTAGAACTGAACCATGATTGGATTTATTTATGTTGTAATTTTCAAGTGAGAAATATATGAACAGACCTTTTATTCTTGTCTCTTCCAGATCATAGAGTGTGTTTCATTATCAGGCTCTTCAGAAGCAACAGGAATTGAAGGGTTAGTAAAATGAGTACTGTATTTGAGTTTGACAGTACGATGTTCTGCTTCGTATAAACGAAATTGAAGTTACATCCCTGAGCATATTTTTCTAAACTGCAGTTTACTTTGTTACATATTTAATAGCCTTATGTGTGTGTGCAGAAACTTTCAGAACCCCTCTCTAATGAAAAGAGGACATCCTGTTCAAGTTAGCAGTCCATCTTGCTCCACCAACCCTCGGGTGGGATTGTCATCATGTAAATATTTGCACATCAATCTTAATAGCTTTTTATTATCTCACTCCATATTGTATATTTATTAAGTTACAGTTGTAATTTTCATTCATTTAAGTTTTATGCCTACTTTTTATGACAGGTTTCACATAAACATTATCTATTTTATCATTGACTGTGTTTTTTTTTTTACTGATTCCAAGTTCAGTAAGTATCTGCTTGTCTCATTCCTTGTCTACTTTCAAGTGTTAAAGCTATTTTTAAATGAACTGCCTTGTTTATTTTTTATTTGTTTTTCTCAATTAAGTATTATTTTATTTTTGGCTGTTCACTATTTGCATTCTAACCCAAAAATCTCCTAATATCATCTTACTCTGCTCCATGGAAGATGCAGGCAAGTATTTTAATTCTGAAGGAGGTTTGGAGGGGGAGCATTTATGTAACAGATTTATAATTATTATCTATACTGTACTTGTTTAACTGATCCATATATTACAGCCACGAATGTGTTAACTGAATTCAAGTCCAGTTCTTTTTATTCCTCAAAACACTTCGGCACTACTGCACAGTCAACCCCCGGTATTCGTGGGGGATGCTTCCCACTACCCCACACGAGTAGCTCAAATCCGCGAATACTTGAAACCACTCAAAAAATGCTTATAACTGCATATTCTGATAGTTCAAAATGCCAAAAAACCCTCTAAAAATGCTCATACCTGAATGTTTTAATAGCTTTATCACAAGAGGTGCATTTAGTCATGTAAAATACAGTTAATTTGTGAATATTTTTCTATGAAAAATACCACGAATAGGTGAATTTTCCACGAATAATGTCTATATAATATATTCCACGGAGAAATCCGCGAGTAGGTGAAGCTGCTAATCTGGAACCGCGAATAGGCGGGGGTCGACTGAACAATCTTTCTTCAGAAGTTCTTTGGCTTCTGGCTGTTTTGATATATCCAATGGGGCAGCAGCTATTAGAAAGTGATAGATCTGTGGAGAAACAATTTTTTAAAGGCAAAATTAAATTTTCCATATGCAGATAAGTTACTGGATAGGAATTTGCTGCCCCTTACTCCCTACCCTTCTGTACCGTGCAACTGGTCCAGGTAACAGAAACTCGCCATGAGGGGGCTGTTGGAGCCAGAAGGAACCACATGATTTTTTATTTGGTGTGTCTGAAAGTTTGTGCAGATGCCCATTAGGTTGTTGTAAAGCAAAGAGTTTGCATTTGAAAAAAAATTCTGTTCCAAAAAATTAAATGTTTTATGCTAACAAAAATGAAGAAAGAATTCAAACAGCAGAATTTTTGTTCATGTAAAAGTATAATTTGATTTTCAGCTCTTTGCGTGCCTCATATGAAATTTAAATTTTTTATAATATTTATGATTTAAAACTTGCACATTTTATTAAATTTTGTTGTTATTTTTCCCAGGACCGAGTTTGTTTTATCAGAGGCAGGTGATGTTACTTGGACAGTCACAGATGGCTGTGATGCACTTCCCCTATTTTCTTGTCAAATGTATGAAGTTTACACCTACCAGAATCTTCAGTGTTATGGCAACAGAACGTTATTACGTTTTGCAGCGTACAATGGTCATATTATCGAGTTCAGAGTAAGTGTACCCTTCACATTGATTTTTAATGTTTCTTAATTTTCTATTTGTATAGTGGGAAGAGATATTCAGTGTAGTAGCTGTTGAATAGTGGAAAGCTGGCTCATATTTCATAAAATGGCTTATATTAGAAACATAATGTGCACTTTGTGATTCCAATGTAGAAATTAGTTGTTTTTATAAGTATGAGAAGAAAGGTAACTTTACCTGTCAAACTGGGGTGCGTTCATATACTGTTACGACTAAAATATAATATAAAATCATTATGATCAACACCTCCAGTGCTGCCTGGTGCAAAGGGCCCCTGTGGAATTCTGCCATCCATGCCTTTCTTGTGTTTTGTCTTCCATGATTCTTTACCCATTGGGAGTCTCCCATCTCATAGCCCTTATCTAAAAAGGTCTGGGTCTTCTAGCTCTTCTGATGCCCACAGGAGCCCAGCTGACACTATCATATATTATTCTCCAGTGGTATGTGTGAAAGACATCTCCATCTCCCTTTCATCATTATCCTGTCCACATATGGAACTTTGTAATTTTTCTTACAGTATCATTTCTAACTTTATCTTGCCATAGAACCCCTAATACTGTATATTTCCATGTATAAGATGACATTTAAATCCTAAAATTCACCCCTAAAAATTGGGTTTGTCTTATACTACCATTCTAAAAATCAAACCTTGAATTCTAAGAGATGTTTATTGTTGGGCTAGCGATAATCACCGACATACATGAAAAGATTCATATCCTGAAATAAACTGATAGTAAAGGTAATAAAACCATTTTTACCTTATATGTTATTGGAATATCTTCATAATAAATAGGCTGTTTGAGGAATAATTCCATATCAGTGAAATCTACTTTTATCTATGCAAGCCAAGCTGAGAAAATGTAAACATTGAGTTATGGTTGAGCTCACAAGAACCTTTATCTTTTGGTAACCTTTCAGAAATTTTAATGTTAGTGTAATTATGGTAGTACAGTAATAACAATTAGGATAACGTAATATATATTAATTTTTCATTAAAAATTCATCATTTCATATTCATTTAGAACATTTAGTCATATGAATGATAATTATGTACAATAATTATTGTACATTATCTTATTGTTTTTAGGGGTTGATTGTGATTGGTGATTTCCCTTTTAGGCAACTTGTGTAGGAAAAATATGATACAGAATTGGCTCTGTTATTTTATTTATTCTTAATTTCTAAGGATACAATAAGTAAAAGAGCATTTGTAATAACATCATCATTACATAACCAATATTTCATAAGATACTTGTTGTTGCAAAACCGAGCCTATACACAGATGGTTTTGTAATTTAGTAGCCATCTTACACTACAGATATGAGATAAATTAATGAAAATTTGCCTTAATTTTTGACCTCGCCTTATCTAAAGGTCATCGTATACACGGAAATATACGGTATTCTTTTTATAGCTTCATTTTCAAATCAGCAGAATCTTTTAGACAAAGTTTCATTGTTGTACAGTACTATGATTCATGTCCATATAGTAATGCAAATTGTACTAGGTGTGTGTGTGTATACAGTAATTGTACTTTTATATGGAATTTCAGTGTACTGTAATTAGATTTCCAAACCTTGTTCAGCCTACCCATTGTTTGATTTGCCTTTTAAAGTATAGTATTGGTATTCCATTGAGCTCTTGCTAGTACTGCTGAAATGTTATAATTTCTTTTACCAGTGTCAATTTTATAAATTGTTTGTTATTTTATTTTTTAAGGGGGTCGTTTTTTTAGTGTCATAGTTTGTAAGACATCAGTATAATAGGTGTTATTGAAGGGAACTGCATGTTTTGCAGAAATTTGGATTATGGCTTGATATGATACAGGCAGTCCCTGGTTAACGGCAATCAGGTTTTATGGCGCTTGTCTAGCGACAAAAATCGGCAATTTTCAGCACCGAAAATTGCCAATTTCCGCTTGTCGGCGCCGATAATTGGGCATTGGTGCCAATACGTACCTAACAGAGGCACCAATAACTGAAAATTGGAGCTTTTCGGCGCCAGTAAGCCCCGAAAATCGCCGAAAAAGCTCCGAAAATCGCTGATTTTCGGTTAGCAGCGATTTTCGGTTATCACACTCTCAGAAACGGAACCCTGCTGATAACTGGAGGCTGCCTGTATTTAGCATTATCTTCTTCATCAGTACCTTAGGCCACCTTCTTTTTGTGCAAGAACTCTATTTTTCAGTATGTGACCCTCATTAGAATTTTCACACAACGGTATTGTAAGCCATTTTTCATTTGTGTAAATTGGAGGGGCTTTCTTTCATTAGTTTTGTTTTGATTGCTGTGAGGTATTTTCTTGATACCACCTTTAACAACCAATAATCACATTAGATTTAATGCAGTTAGGGTGGCTTGCTGACTGGTGAGATAGTCAGTTGCAAGGTTGTTAGCAAATGATGGTTTGTATATTAAGAAATATTAACATTACTTCAAGTATTTTAGCTCTTGGGATATATGTGTTCTTCAGAAAGATCTAATTGTCATTTTAATTTCCAGTTGGACCAACCGGTGATGTCTAGAGATTTAATGTTACTCACGTATGATGGCTGGTTCATGCTACAGTGTGAGAAGGTAATTAATTCATTCATTCTTTGTTTTCAATAAAAAATATATCTTTTTAACGTATGGATAAGAAGTATACAGTGTAGTGATTGTTAGATCACAGGAAAAAGTTTAGAAATTAGAGTTACTAAAAGTTTTCTAAAGTTGGCTCACCCCATTGTCAGTGTATATAATAAAAATTTATTAACTTGTCCCTTATGCCTAGATCAGGTCTTATTCTGGAAATAAACACTGTACAGTATATGGTTATATGAATAGGAGGTAAGTGTAAGTCATTTATGCAAACAATAATAAAATCAAGTTAGGGAGCATAAGTCAAGGCATGTCAGTCTCTGTAGGCAAAAATATTGCCTATAGGTAATACACATCCAGTTGTCAAGACAATTTACAGAAATGGAAGGTGATACACACCTCAAGGTCACAAGAAATCCACCTCCTTTCTGTTGTTCCAAAAGCCTTTCAGAGTTCATGAGGCTTATAAGAGTCTCAAAGGAGCCATCTGAGACTGTTCTGAAGGCTATTCAGAGGGAAGATTGGATGATTTCAGTAGATGTCAAGGACACCTTGAGATCTACTGAACCCAGGAAGCATCTCTGATTTGAGTTTGACAGAGAGGGTATCAGTTTCCAGCTCACTGTTTTGTATGGAGTACTGCTGCTTGGCTCCACAGGAATTTGCAAGAGTATTCAACCCAGTTCCAAGATGGTTGTTCTTAAGAGGAAGTGAGTATTCTCATGTACAATCTTTGGACAATTGGTTCCTTCTAGCAAAGCCTTTGGAAAGGAATCTGAGAGCAAGAGAATGTCCTGAAGATGGCAGAAAGGTCAGGCATAGTAGTCAACCTTCCAAAGTTCAGACTGCTTCCCACACAGTCAACTTGTTATCTGGGGATGGAAAGAGATTCTCCTCTTTTTCAAGTTCTTGTAACTCATAGACAGGTTAGCTGTCTTCTCTCAATTATAACAACTTTGATCCTTGGTCATGGTGTCAGTCAAGAGGGATGTTAGTCACCTGTACCTCTATAAATAACCATTATCAGGATTTTTAGAGAGCTTAGATATAATAAGTTATCCATCCCTGCCATTAAGGGTTACAGATCAATGTTGCCCCATGATAAGGATGTACATGAGGTCATCAGATCCTTTGAAAGTGAGCGTTGAGCCTGTGGGAGAAGCATCCCCTAAACATCTCCAGTTGAGACTATGCCATCTTACTCTTGGTAGTGCCAGAAGAGTCAGTGTAATACAGGGTTTGTCAGATGAGATAGGATTTAATACTGGTAATGCTGTGCAAACTTTCTTCCACTGTTTAGGTCTAAGGATAGTTTTAAGTGTCAATCAATGACAGATCTGTTTCAGTTCTAATCTCATGGATGCAGTAGGAGATAAAAGTGAAGCTCTGCTATGCCCTATTAGAGCTCTGTATTTTGGAGGATGGTGGATAGTGGCCCATCACACAAATTCTCTTCATTGTGTAACCCGTGTTCCTTTACTTTCTAGAGGGAAATATATTGGACTGATGTGATGTGACTCATAACAACCCAAACACAATTATGATCTTGATACCACATGGTTAAAGTCCATTCAAGACCCCTTGCCGGTACAGAAACCTGTTTTCGTTGTCATTAATACTTGAAAGAGCACAGACCTCAGCTCCCTTATTGATGTCTTTTTTTTTTTTTTACAAGTAACCCTTCTTACCTGAGTAGCTACTTTAGCAGTACAAAGTGAATTGATGGGAATAACTCGCTACCACTAGAGGCACTGATGTCTGGAATGCATACCTATCAAGTCAGTGGATATCTTCTTCCCAGTGGAGTTTATATTTAAAATATTGTTTTTAAACATTTAATTTTATTGGCAGAAGTTACTGCACTGATAAAATTAAAAGTGGTGTAGGCCTAATAGCAAAGGAGACCAGGTAAAGTAGAAGCGGTGTCATTGGCTACTGGTGCCAAGGTGCTGGGTTCTGTTCCAAGGGAAGAGTGTTTTCATGTTGAAGTTATTTGAACAATTTAAATAAGTACCTAAGAAGAAAATTTCTTTTAGTAAATGAATGTCAAAATGTCGAGCTTGTGTTCACATTTATGATTGTTACTGTTTTGCAATTACAGCTAAGTAGTCCTGATGTGGTACCAGACCTCCCATATTCTCTGTTGCCAGCATTGACTGATGGGTATTTCCACGATGTTGTGATTACCTCACGTTCTGGTAGAAAGGTAAGGAACAGCTTCAGGAAATTCCTATTGGGATAAGGGCTATGTTATACAATTAAAGGACTGAACCTTGTATATTTTCACCTTGTCTTTGTTTTTGGTTTGGTTCATCTTATCTGTCAACATCCTTTTTCACATGCTGTCACACACCTGTAGCTACAGCTGACTCATGGGTAATGTTTCCAGGGTTAGTTTATCCATTCTGTTGCATCGAATGCTAAGATATAGGTATCACTTCATAACAGACATTGTGCTATATCAATACCACTGCATTTTGATCTAGGTAAAATCAGTTCACACAAATTTGAAAAATTCATCTTCATTATAGTATATAGATTCTTGCATTTTTGTTTGTATTACACTAAGGATTGTAGTTGTCCAGGAGGTATGCCTGAGAGGCACTTAAAAAATTTTCCCAAGTGTTTGATGAAAGGTAATGTTGTTGACATATACTTTACATATATGCTGTGTTTAGTCAGAATTGCTGTCATTGTAGAATTCTTCAAACTCCCCATTAAGCATGCACAGTTCCGTGTTTATTTTAAAAATCATGATTGTATTTTTGTGAAAAATTTGTTTTTATCAAAATCATTTCTCATTTTTTCCTTATGTATGAATATGAATAAACCTATGATTACTTGTTTTAGTAGTACATTACTGTTCATACTGTTTCATAAGTAGCCATATACATTGCAATCTTGCAATATTTCCAGGTTCACCAATCAGGCTGACAGAGGTATAAGTCTCATTCTGCAGGCACCTAGTGGATATTCAGATGTGTTAGCACCTAGCAACCTCACTTTGTAAGCCTTCAGGGCTGTAAAAGCTCTTTTAAACTTCTTCTGCAGGTGTTGGCTTTGATAGAGATCAAGGTTTCATAACCTGTAAATAATTTATTTGTCAGTCTTTCTTAATACTGTAATCATTTGTCCTTTGCTGCATTTATTCACTTGCATGCTTTCTGTTAGTGATATGTTAGTGATATAAAGGGAATTCAGTTATTAGTAGATACTTAGGTTAGCAGTATTCTTGTCTAGATTGCTGGCTTTGTCAGATGTGACTGGAAGCAGTAAATGTTTTCATCAGCTGGAATATTTTAGCCCATCTTAGTGTTGTTTCATTGCAGTTGGTGATTGCTATATATTTTTTATATATTTTCATTAGCAGAAGACACATGTCATGCCCTCCATGGGGTCATATTCCTCTAACACAACAGGGCAGTTCATGTGAGCAACACTCATCTGCTCAACTTAAGGAAAAGAGATGACCTAGAGTGAAGTCCTCTGTAAAGAGGGTCAGGAGTGAATGAGTATTGCACTCCCCCATCAACAGTACTTCTGCTGGTGGAACTTGTCTATAGAAATACTGAAAACCTTAGAGGTTGGAGTAGAGTGGAGGATAGTCATTTCTTTAGTTTATCAGCTTCCTTTTCTGGAGACAAATTCTCTTTCATTTTGCAGCCAGTAGATCATGGGCCATAGTGTCACAGCCCTGAGAGGCATCAGGCTTTGGGCAGCAGGATGAGAAGGTGACAGATAGATTGTTCTGTTCTACTTATGTAGGGCCAGAATGTTCAAAGGTGACACTTCATGTGCAAGGGCCAAAGGAAGAAGCAAGTGTCCTTCTCCCAGGCCCATGAGTTCTACTTACAGCTGTACACACAGTCTTCATAGACAATGAGGCTATTAGTTGAGGCACTCCTTAGGATCCAAATGGTACATGCACTGTGAGGTTACTTTTTCCTATCAGACAAAAGACTGGTGAATCTGGGAACGTTGTGGGATTGGAATGTAGTCAAACAGCACAGTATATTACAAGTATTGGTTTTGTATAAAAACTTTTGCTATCAAAACATATTGTCGTCATCGTTTATTGTATATGTTTTACAGTTTGTAGTGTTATTATTAATTATTTTTTCAGTTTGAGGTGCATAGCATTATTTTGAAATCCAGCATGCCTGGTATGGACTGGACGGACTTGTGTGGATTGGAAGACTCTGCTCTTGAGACTGTCTTGCACTATTTGTACTCTTGTAGTCTACCTCCAGACCTCTCCCCTGCCACAGCTCAGAAGACTATTGCTGCAACACGACACCTAGGAAACTTTGAAGATTTCAGAAAGAAGTGTGATATCTTTATCAAAAATTCTAATCTGAGAAACAGTAAGTGTGGCTTTAGCAATATCTTTTATATCAATATAGGCAGTATAAAATGAAAATAGTGTTTAAAGGTATGTTAGGAAATTTTCAGTCAGTTATTAACCTTTGTTTTACATACTTGAAGCTTCTGAGCATAGGTTTGCATTGGGCATAGACTAATTTTGATTACATGTCACAGATGTGACCAATTGGAAATTGGTAAACATAATGTTTTATGGAGTTGTTTACCATGGTCTTTATTGTGCAGTACTACTCTTTAAATTTGCTAATCAAAAATTGTGTTAGTGTTCTATTGAATGCTCATGTCCAGCCCCACTTTTATCTTACACCTATTTTCAATGTTTTACTCTTTAAGGAAGAGTTTGATTTTTCTGTCATTTATCTACTAACCATTTTAAGGACTACCATTAAAGGATTTGAACTTGAAATCTTACAGCAGAAGAAACTGTACAGTATTGAGATTAATATAATATTAGAGATACCATTCAGTTTTAGTATCGGATGCTTATTGATAGTTAACATCTCATGGATTTCATGGATTGATTGGATTACAAAAACGTTAAACCAAGAACCATTTGTCATTGTTTATTGTATCAATATCAATGTGTAAAGAAAGACATCTTGTACTTACCCTTTGGTAACACTTTAATAACTACTTTCAGCTAGATTAACTGGTACCCAGGTGTGGATAGTTAACAGTTGCTATAGTTGACATTATAAGTCTTATTTATAATAATAAATCATTGGCATAACAATAAAAGTGTATCTTGTGCTTTTAGAATATTTTTGCACATATACTTTTAGGATTAGTATGCTTGATGCAAGAAGTTCAAGACTGTGTGGAAGCAATGGCTCAACTTTTCAATCCTGGTGATCCTTCTGGGACGAGTCCTTCTCATCTTATCTCTGTTTTGAAGGCAGCTCTCAGACAAATGGCTATTGGTAAGTAATGCAGCCCTCAGACAAATGGCTATCAGTAAGTAATGAAGTCAGTATTGTAAAAACATGATATTATTCTTTCTATGATTAAAGCATTTCTTTCTCACAAATTTATCCATTTCCATTCCATCCTTATAGTGGGTGTTCACTCATATAACAATAGGTTAATTTGGTTTTTATAGATAATTTTTTTCATGGTTATTAGTTCTTTGTGAAAAAATTAGATTACTTGATGATAACAGGGAAATGAAAAGGAATCAAAATGAATATAAAGGAAGCTGCAGAATTTGTTTTTAAAAATGTTTTTTGGATAGTAAAAATGAAATGTAATCATTACAAACAGGTTAATCATACAGAGCCCTTGTTTTATGTCCATATGTCCTTTGGCACATGTTCTGTTGTCTTGTAGGCAGAAGAAGTCAGAATGCTAAGGGTGTTGGTTACTTATGTGCACCTTTGACCTATTGGTGGGTAATGACTATCCTCATTTTTCGTGTGATTGTGATGTTAAAAACATAGCTACAAGAATCTTCCTGGCCATTGCTTTGCCAGTTTGGAAAATTTACTTCATTAATATAAAAATTCATCCATTTTTTCACTATCCTGTTATCATCAAGTAATCTGATTCTTTTTCCTTCAGAAAAATGTATTTATGATCACTGTTATACACAAGTTGCATTAAGTAAGGTTCAAGTAAATGTCTTGGTGTCTTAGTATTGTGCACTGAATTCAGTTATTACCCATTATTTAAATTCAGTTTTAGGTATAAATTTTGATATTGCAATACTTTTTTGTATGCTACTTGTACTGAAGTTAGCACTAAGAAGTGAGTTTATTGGTTATCTCTTGTGTTTTGACACACTATGAATGAACTGGGCAGTAGTTAAGAGTAAGAAGCAAGATTGTTATGTGCCTCTGGCGTGTGTAAAATACTGACGTCAGTGTTTTTCTTAGCTTATTTTTCTGGATATTTTTTCATTTGTGTCTTTTAGTATAGTACACACCCCCTCCTCTTGTGAAGTGGTAGGTCTAAGGGGGATGCAGGCATATTCAGAAGTGGTTATAGGAATAGTGAGAAGCTTAACCAAAGGCTTCAACTTTTTTTTTTATTTTACATAAGTAGGCTATGAAAAATAGTATCAATTTTTTAAATGTGACTTAGAGATTGAGTTTTTGGTTTTCTAACAAGAGACTTTTAAGCATTGGTTGAACAACAGTGTGAAAATTTGAAACAAATCCCTTGGAGCTTGACTCAGTAAACTTGAACATTTTTGTGTTGTGCATGGCAAAGCAATTTAGTATAGTGTAATATCTCTGTACAGAAAGTGATCTAGATAACTACATTTTTCTCTTACCAGGTGTTGTCAAAGTTATTGAATTAAGCCAGGAGTTTGAACACTGCGGGCGCAGGCTAACGCAGGAAGAACAACACGAAGTTATGCGTTACACTCGTTCTAGACTCCCTCCTATCTTGGCAACTGTTGTCAGGCTTCTTGCCAATGTTCGAGCATCTCTGGCTGCTCTTAATCACCACACTAGGCAACAGCTTTCGCAGCAACTTGTACCAGAGGTTTGTGCTAATCAGCTACTGTAATACATTTAATGATTATGTAGAAAATTTTATGCGGCTTAATATCATGGCTTGATTTATTTTAGTTGCATTGTGGTATATCGTGTGAAAATCTGAATCGTACAGAATTCTGAAAGTTTTAAAGTACAGCAGATTAAAAAAAATTGCTTATTACTTACACTATTTTGGTCTGTAGATCAGCTCAGTGCTCCAGACTCTCTGTGTTGATGTTGGGTCACTGAGAACAAGTTTAGAGCTGATTATTCAGTCCTCTTCAACTTCACTTGAATCTGCACATTCACCAACTCACCTCTTGGCTAAATCTTTGCGTAATGTAAGTACTGTTTCAACATTAATGATTAATTTAGAGAGTTTGTTTGAATTATGGTAGTTATTTTGACTCAAATTTAAAATACGTATCTTGCTTTTTTGTAAGAATATGCTGTGGAATTGGTTTGTCTTACAGTATAATCTCAGTCTCTGTGTAATTTTATTGGGAGTCTTATTATTTAAGTTTCATTGTGTAGCAGTGATTTTTTTTTAATGTAACTCATCATATTCTCTATTTATTCAAGGATTTACATCTTCGAGAACTTCAAAAATTACGGATTTTGCAAGAAAATCTGACCTCATTCCTCAACTCACTTGTCCATAAAAAGGAACAGTTTGAAGAGATGGGAGGTGGAGCGCGTATAAGAGGTGTTGCCAGAATCATTGAGCATTTCACAGAAGAATTGCCTGTTTTGACTTTGCGACTAGAAGAGGCTGCTGCAGCATTAGAAGACATGTTGGAGTGGTCAGAATTCAAATTTGTGTTTAAGGGTGCAACTTCAAAAGTGGTAAGTTACACTTTGATAAGAAAGTTTATATGTTAAAGGTAATGTGAATGGAAAGTAAGGTCAGAGAAATAGTACCATACACATTTATGCTGTACTGTATGTACTTTAACAATGATTAATTTTTAAGAACCAATTTTACACAAAAGTTAGCAGAAGTTTTAGCAGTAGGTGTCAGTCTTGCTTGCTTTAATGAATTTTCTGTGAATGTACAGCACATAATTTTTCAGAGCTTTAAGAGAAACATGTTTGTTCATTCAGGGCAGCATCATTGAACGTTTGGTAGAGCACCGTGGAGTGGTCGAAGCACTTGTGGTTGAACTTGTAGAACGTGTTAGTCACCCGGCTTTTACTGCATCACTTCAGCATCTTGGATTGTTGGCTCCATCACAGCACCCTTCATCGGGTGATTCTATGTCTCCAGATGATGTTAAGGGACAAGGTGTGTAGAGGACTTCTCTTGTGTTGTCCCAAACCCATTACAGGCAGTCCCCAGTTAACGGTAGGGGTTCTGTTCCCGGCCGAGCGCTGATAACTGAAAATCACCAATAATTATGGTAATAAATGCTGTTTATGACATCATAAGTGCCAGTAAACCACTTATCGGCGCCGTTAACTGGTGCTGATAAACTGCTGGCTGACACTGATAAGCTGCTTACCGATACTGATAAACTGCTTACCAACACTTGCAAACTGCTTACCGACACTAAAAATCGCTTACCGTAACTGAAAATTTGGTTAACAAAGTTGTTAGCCAAACTTCGTAAAACCGTAATGCTGTTACCCGACGCCGCTGATAAGTGAGGACTGCCTGTAATTTTATGTAACTTATTCATTCACCTTGCATGAACCCCAGACATGCACTCAATTGAAGAAGATGAAAAAAATATAATAAACAGGTGTCTTAGGTAGGTTGTGACTTGAGCATAAATTCCTTGCAGTCCTTGGTAGTTAAAAGAATCATTCTTTGTATGGCTGCCAGATGGTTAACTGCTCCCAGAGAATCCCAGATTTTTGGAACTATTCAAGATTACCACTTGTTTTAGCAAATTTTTTTCCCTTATTTCATTCTTTATTACTTCATTCTCATGTTGAGCGATAGCATAAGTACTGATGTGTTCTGTGTAACCTCAGCATAGGTTTGTCACAAGCAGCGGCACTTCCCTCCCAAATTGTGATTATGCTATTTGTAATTGCTGGGTTCAGAAGACATGATTTTTACAATAAAACATTATTTTCCACAAATCTTCATTGTTTATGATTACTAATTGGTGTGTAGAAAAAGTTGTGTTTTGTAAAAACAGTGTGTTATTTCACTATTTATTATTGGTACTTCACATATAATGAAATTGGAAGGAAGAGGAATTTATTATGTTCTGTTAAATTTGCGTTGCTCTTAGGAAAAGTGGGAATAGTTGTTTTAAAATTTAATTTGAAGATTGTGTGAATTTTGGTGGCTTGAAAAAGTGTTTCTTTCAAAGTAAAGGGTTGTGATTGAGAAAGTGTTGTTTCCATTTTGAATGTGTTACCCCTAGAGATGGTTTAATGCATTTTTGATGTACCAGTAGGATTCACCCCCCCCATAATTCTCTTGATGTGACTATAAGACAAAAACATAACTCCTTAATTTTTGCATAATATGGCTGATGATTCAAAAGCAGACACTGCGTTAATAACTTCGCACAGTTCATTTTTGAGAAGGTACATTATTGTTGTTTGGAAATTAACAGACAGAAGTCCTCATTTTGGGAGTATCACTTCCTCAAATCATGTCGGGAGTCAAAAAAATATTTTTTTCTCCTTTTCTTTTAATCATAGTTATTGAGATTAAGTTGATCCACATTTCATCCCAGATACTCAAACTAAATAGTATGAAAGTTTTGTGGCCTGTATTATTTACCAAAATAGTCCCTGAAGAATTTGCGGGAAGGGAATTTAAGAATACTACATAATTGCAAGTGAAACCAGGTTCTGTAATATGAGAACATGTCCTTTTATTGAAATATTGAAATTAACAATGTTAATGCTGATTTTCTATTATGTAGAATTTGTCAACATGTCACCAACGAATTCAAATTCTCCGGGCGATTCAGAGGGTCTGGAGGATTCTGTGTTGCCCTGCGATTCCAATTCACCAGAGAACTCAAGTAATGACAGTAGAGGCAGGAATTCCTTATCAAATGTTGAGGCTGGTGTTATTGAAGATCCCTCTGACAAGTCTTGCAAGGTAAGTTCTTTAGAAGTGACTACAAAACAAAAAATTCACAAGACATTAAGTTTTCCATACACACCTACATACATGGTCTTTGAACCATGTCCAGTGGGCAGAAGTAGCAGTATTAACTACTTTGCAAGCACCACTTGGGGCCTCAAGGCTCATAATTAATTTTTCACTTTTTCGTGGAATTTAGATGAGAAACAAGATCAGTGGGCTTGTGTAAGAAAAATTAATCTGATAAAAGATTCTTGTTTTGTCCACCTTATCTCTCATATAGCCCAAATCTCAATTTTCGTGGGGTGATCAAACTGTTTACTGCCCTCAAAGGACTGAGGAATGGAGGATCCTTACAATGAACCTACATTGTGAGGATGAGCTGCTTTAGGATGTAAAATATTGTTAAGAAGAGTTGGTTAACTTTTGATAATAAGAGCAAGAGGCTCACCATGTAGAAATAGCTGCTAATAGCACAAAAGGTCTATGTATTTATTATGTCATAAATGAAAGAGTTAGGAAGTCAAAAAAGATGGCTCTTGTAAACCTGTTGATGTATTTAAAGTTTGGCCAGCTGCTGCTACTGGTTCCAGTGAATTAGTTTCTTTCATTTATGTAATGAAAAGTAGATTGGCACCTCTAAGTCTATATTTACAGTAAAAGTAATATCCAAATTACGCCTAAAACTAACAGAAGTGGAAAGAGCGCTGATTGCATGAACTTGAACCCTTGCCTTTATTGCTTCACCTTCCTTTGTGGCCTCATAGGCCCAGGGGAGCCAGTATGACACCATGTTATAGAGACATGTTTCTTGAAACAGCTTGTCAAGAGACAGTATGGATGCATTGCTTTTGAGATATTTTGTCCTTGGATAATTATAAAGAGCTCTTGACTGGACACAGAATATCCTCGTCACATGTGGTAAACAAAAATTTATGAGGGAATGGTGGATGGTATAATGGATTGGGCTTGACTGCCAAGATGTGTGGGTCTTAGCTACAAGTTCTGGTGATAAAGTCATACCCACCAAATTCCAACTCTGTGGAATGAGTTATTTTATTAGACAAATTGTGCAGCATACTGACCCATCTGGAAGAAGAAGATCCAGCAAAAGTCACCAGTAAAGGCTCATATTGTGATTAGGTAAGGAACCCACTCAAGTCCATAAAATTCAAACTTTAGTAATGGCCACCTGTAGCACTTCATGGCTGAAACTAACATGATGTAATCTTTCCTATGAAACTGGAAGAAATTGTCTATTTAGAGAATAAAGGTCTGAGATTAACACCATGGAGACTGCATAATTGTAGAATTGTACCCACTTTAATTAGTAGAGATTGAATCTTGGTGTTCTGCGAGACATGGAAGTTACTGTCTGCTTCCTCTTAAAAGGCAGGTGAAATGTTTCTAAGGGATCTTGGAACCTGAAGAAGTGCAGTTGATGTAGGAGCTTCTTTCGGGTTAGAAGACACTGGAATGTGTCCACCAGTGTTGAAAGTTGTATCACTATTGTTGCAGCCAAAGAAAGGTGATGAGAAACATGGATATGCAATTGGTCCAAAACCTGTCTGTTTCATGTCCTCTCCAGGCAGCTAGATCGAACTGGGCTGATCACTATATCATCAGCTTTTGGTTAAGGCTCGTAGAAAGCGAGTCCACAAGAGCCATCCCCCACAGGCTCCACAGTGTCTTACAAATTCATGGATGCAAGAAAACAAGTAAATTCTAGCAAGTGTGCTATCTCTATTGCACTAAATACTATGCAAATCGGAGAAAAAAATGGGAAAAGTCTCAAGACATGAGAGGTACTATTATCAACAATCCCGAATATGCAACTGCTTCTTATCTAGTTTGCATCCCAAAGCAGGGGGTAAATAAGACAAAAAGCAAGAAAGACTCAATAAATATTAGTGAATTGTAACCATAGCAATCCAGTTCCATGTAATGTACTAGCTAAACAGCATAGAAGAATATTGCTAGATTACTGAATTAATTGAAAAAAGAAGTGGAAAGAAGGAAATAACAAAAATTGAATAAAGCAAAACAAGGGAAATTGCAAATGCAAGTAAATGATTTAAAGGTAGTCCAAACTGTGATGAAAGCGAACTGGGGACTCTGAGGTGCAAACACTACTGTAGACCATGAAAAATTGTCACTGTTGTGTGATTATGTTTGAGACTCCAGGTAGTGATCACACAGTTGTTGATACAACTACTCACAGGATTCCTCTTAAATACACATTGGTGATTGAACAAAGTAAGTGTCTAATTTTTTAAAAAGTTATGTATTGATAGTTTTCTGTTTACCTTAGAAAAAAAGTGACTTGGAATTATGCTTATTTAAATAATTACATTATGGCAAATTTTGTATCGCTAAAAGAGCACAGCTGTCCTCATTTAACAACAGACTGGTAGTTTTTAACTCATGTATAAGTGTGTGGGACATTATAAAGGTGAACATTTGAGTACAGAAATATAGTAGGGACAAGGAAATTTTATAAAAGTGTTTAAGGATATATGCATCCAGAATTGTTAGCTCTATTGAAAATTACGGCATTACTGCCGTAAATTAAATATGGTAATTGAGTGAGAGAGGATATCCTTTCTATTGTCAGATGCTATAAAGCGTGTAAACAATTTTTTCCCATTTTTCAGCTAAGTTTGGTCAGGAGAGTATGTGAACCGCCAGATTCCCGTAGCAATCCACTTGCCATCAACATTGGTCGCTTGTTACATGATCCCCAGCTAAGTGACATGACCTTCGTTGTGGTCCCACCAGCAGGTATGGTATTTTTCCCCCTGATTTTTGTGTTATGGTATTGATAGAAATAACATTAGCTTTTTATGAACAAGTATTATGTATGCAGAATGTATAGATTCTGAAAAACAAAATGCTTTGAATAACATTCAGAGCAATGTGGTAAATTGAATGCAGTATGGGACATTACTCTGACATCCAGTCTTTCTCACAGATGATGAAGCATCTCCAAGTTCAAGCCAGGAGGACTTAAATGTTCTGGAAGGGCATGATTCACATCATGGTATAAACAAGGATTTTCTGAGGGAGTCCATTGCTGACTCCAGTGACCTTAAGTGTGGGAGCATCACGCCACCTTTGCTTAAGATGTCTTCAACTGTGGTGCGTAAAGTTAAGAAATCCCTGAGCCTAGATCGTCCGTCCGTTCGTGCAGTTATGCCATCACAAGCATATAGTCTTGACTGTGATGCTTTGACTTGTTCTGATCATAATTTAGTGCCTGGTAGTGTTCTGGAGAATAGAGAACATAGCCAATATTATGTTGCTGACTGGAAGTCTGCATTTAGAAACTCAAAGGGAAATGAGAACTGTGATGCTAGATCTGAAGAAAATATACCTAAGAGTGAAAGCAAAGGGAGTTTTCGGGCTGGTGAGGAATGTGGCATTATTAATGTAAAGAGTAAAAGAGAAATATTGGAAAGCATAGGACGAGTCGATTGTGATAAAGTGTGTGTTGACATAGGTCTTTCAAGTAAGTTAAGGAACTCTGTGTGTTTAAACAGAGAAAATAAACTTGATAATTCTGTGATTAGATGCTTGGAAAAGCTTACTACTGAAGATGTTATAGATAACAGAGATATCCAGAGTAATGAGTTAGAAAAAGAAAACAGTGGTGTGAAAGCTGAAACTAAGAAAGATTCTGAGACGTGTTCGAAAAAAATTGAAGACATATCAAGAGAAGATTTAAAGAAAGAGTTTGAAAAAAGAAAAGAGGTGGAGAGCTCACAAAGTGTTTCTTCACAAGTCTTAAATAATTCCCAAAAACAAAATACAACTAAAGACAGCTTACTAGGGAAGTCAAATGATTCTCAGAGTTATGGGGATGTTAAGCTGATGAAGTCAACAAGTTCAGAAGCATTCCAGAAAGAGAAAATAGGAAAAATATGTGTTGCTAGGGAAACCAGCAGTAGTGTCATGCCACAACCAGAAAGAGATGGAGGGGAACCCAAATATGGGTGGGAAGGAGTTGAGCTGAAGGCGCACAGAGTTGTAGTTGCTTCAAGATGCGAGTGGTTCAGAAGAGCACTTCTCTCAGGCATGCGGGAAGCCATTGACAGGTCAGTAAACTAAAATGTATCAGATTATTCTTTAATCAAAAGCAAATTTGAACACTTGGTTTGAAGATGTGCATTAAATGTTTTTCCTTGAATGGCTTCCTACATTCAGATACAGAAGAAGAGAGTATTCATTTAGGTGTGCATTCTTATGATTTATTGTTATAACCATAGTCCAATATTAAGTACGGTAATCAGACTTAGTTATTAAACGTGGTATGTTCCTGAATAAAAGTTTGATTGATGTAATGGTAAGAGACCTTGGTACACTTGGAATATCTTGATAAACATAGTTTGTGTTGTTTTTGCATCAAAAGTTTGCCGGTATTCCAACTATACACACAGTTGATACAGATGTTATATGTAATTCACTACTGTCTGGTTTTGATCTGGGACTTGAAATAGTTTTGGGAAATTACAGAAATCTACAAAAGAAATATCCTCGAGACATCTATGAGTATGTGTGACAACAAGGGCCCTGACTGAGTGTTGTAAATAGAGTTCATTATCTTGTTGAGCTGACAACATGTGAAGGAGGCTGAATTATTTACCTCTAGTACAGTATTAGTATGGCATGTGTCTCCTGGTGATTTATTGAAGGTGTTTGTCAGATTTACCTACCACGGTTAGAAATATTACTGGTTCACGATTGATTTTCTTGCATCCTTGTTACAAAGCCTTACTGTTTAACCCTTAACCTTTAAGGGACAGGCTAATTATATACTGTATCATGCAACCCCCCAGTCTGGGCAAACTTTAAGATTGGCCAATTTGGAAAAAAAAACACATCAGTGGTAAGTGGAAGGTATGCAAATGCATATGGTATAAGAAAAAAATTCTAAAAATTTTTCCCTACCTTCCATGGGAAGTTGAAAGTGACTATTTAAACCCTGTGTGGGGCCTCTTTTACAAAACACTCGTAAATTTTACCAAGTTATACGTTTTTTCTAATAATTTATTTTATTTTGTAAAATCATAATTACCGTTCACACAGTATCATAACAGATAAGAACTAAAATCAGTAACAAATGCTGATTATATTTGTTGTAGAATATTTACGTAAATTTACTGAGATCGGGAGGTGCAGTAACTTTTTTGGAGGTATATATACATGTTTTTTCTAATATTTCTTTGCAAAATTACAGCTGTAAGTGACGTCATACCATAAAAGATAAGAACTAAAACCAACAGCAATCCTGGGATATATTTATGAACAAATCAATAAAAAGGTGTCATGGGAAAGAGAGGAGCAAGACATTCTCCCTTCAAGTCAAGAACAATACTGATTCCCTGAGACACCCACGATTGAGCTGAGCTGAATTCTTTAGTTGCCACCATTCATTTATGGGCCGTTCGTATGGCACATAATACTAAAACTCCTCAGAGGGGATCTGTCCACCACCCAAAACCTGTTTTAGATCCTCTCATGAGGGGATCCATCCATTAAGGTTTAAGGGATGGTCTAATTATATATCATGCAACCCCCTAGACTGGGCAGACTTTAAGGTTGGCCATTTTAAGAAAAAAGACGTCAATGGAAAGTGGAAGGTAGGCAAGTGCACAAGGTGTAAGAAAAAAAATTATAAAAAAATTTTCCCTACCTTCCATGGGAAGTTGAAAGTGACTATTTACAACCCTGTGTGGGGCCTCTTTTACAAAACACTCATAAATGTTTTTTCTAATAATTTATTTTATTTTGTTTTGTAAAATTATAATTACAACTCACACAATATCATAACAGATAAGAACTAAAATCATTAACAAATTCTGAGCATATATGCTGTAAAATATTTACGTAAATTCACTGAGATCGGGAGTTGCAGTAACTTTTTTGGAGGTACAGGGTACAGTATACATGTTTTTTCTCATTTTTCTCTGCTTTTTTATTTATGAGCAAATAAATAAAAAGATGTCATGGGAGGGGGAGGAGCAAGACATCCCTCCATCAAGTCAAGAACAATACTGATCTCCCAGAGATGCCCACTGATTGAGCTGAGTTGAACTCTAAATTTGCCACCATTCATTTATAGGCCATTGAAGTGATGGAAACTCTTTCTCGCTTGATACAGCCAAATTGTATGACGTATAATATTAATACTCCTGAGAGGGGATCGCCCATCACCCAAAACCTGTTTTAGGTCCTCTCTTGAGGGGATCCGTCCAATAAGGGTTAACTAATCATGCCAGACTATCAGAGGTCATGTGATATTGTAATAATTCAAGGTTACGCTTCTAACTCACTAACCAAGGAAGGGCACTTTCACTAGTAGTAAAGAACTAAGATTTGATTATTTCATTAACCCTTAATGGACAGGCATCATCATATGAGTATCTGTAACAGGTTTTGACTAATGGTCTGTAACAGGTTTTGATGGGCAAATGGAAAAAGGTGTAACCAGTGGAGATGTTTAGCCATGAATTGATTCATCATCGCAAGGATAGGGGTCAAATGCAGACCCCCGAGACCTGATATCCTATCACAATAGTGACAAGCTTCCGTTAACCGGAATGAATACGTGCCAACCCTGTGCTATAAGTTCTCTGATAAGGGATTTAGCCGGGGCGCTGCCTAAGGCAGACGTAACTGCATGAGGCTCTCGCAGCTCCCAGACTGAAAATAGGGTTTTCATTTCCCTTCGGGTTCAAACCCCGTTTTATATTACGTGCCATATGATGTGGATGAATTTAGCGGAAAGATGTTCATAGCACTTCAGTGGTCCATAAATGAATTATGGCAACTGTCGCAGCTCAACACAGGACAGAGGGGGATCCGTATGCCTTGAGACTTGATGGGGAAATGTATTGTCCTCTCTATCCCATGACACCTTTTTATTTATTTGCTCATAAATATAACCCAGGGATTGCTCTTGGTTTTAGTTCTTATCTTTTATTTTTATGATAGTATGTCAGCTATAATTGTAATTTTGCAAATAAGTTTTAGAAAAAACATGTATACCTTACAAAAAGTTACTACTTCTCCCCATCTTAGTAAATCTCATAAATATTTTACAACAAATATTCAGTACTCAGAATTTGTTACTGATTTTAGTTCTTGTGTGTTAGGATATTGTGTGAGCTGAAATTATAATTTTACAAAATAAAATAAAATAAATTATTAGAAAAAACATGTATAACTTGGTAAAATTACCTTATTTTTATGTGTGTTTTGTAAATGAGGCCCCACACAGGGTTGTAAATAGTCACTTTCAACTTCCCATGGAAGGTAGGAAAAAATTTTTAGAATATTTTTTCTTACACCATGTGCATTGGCATATCTTCCTCTTTCCACTGATGTGTTTTCTTAAGTTGGCCAACCTTAAAGTTTGCCTGGTTGGGGGTTGTGCTCGATATATATTTAGCCTGTCCTGTAAGGGTTAAAGCTATGGTATATCAGAGCTCAAAACTTTAGAATTTGGAATAACTAGGGAAAAAAAAAGGACTGCCATATTATGCTCAAAGTTCAAAGATGAATAAGATAGAAGAATACCATCTTAGTATCATTCTCAAACTCCTGAAATAGATTACATTGTATACTTATCACTAAACTTTAGCTTAAATAATATATAGTACATATTTAAACTTTTCAACAGTGAAATGAAAATCAAAATGGGTAATTACACCAAAAACACAGAAAACTGTCAAATGAGCACTTGCAGAACAAAGAAGAGCACAATTAATTTAAAAATCAGAAAACCAAAGATACTTTCAAGACTAACTTTCACATGGCAGTAAAAAACCCCAGCAGGTTAAAATGGCAGGTCCCACACATAAAGAATATTAAAATTTGCTAAAAGCAAATTAGGGAAAGGGTGAAAATGAAAGTGAACTGTAAGAATGAATATAATCTGATGAAAAGATTAATAAAGACAGTCATCGTAGGTGACAGGAAAAGACTGTGGAGCTTGTGTGAATTTTTAACACACCAGAGTTAGTCAATTAACTACTGGGAATTCAAGGATTTTATGGCACATGGATAGAACTTCCTTTTAGCTACTGCTTTTCTTTAGTTTTTCAGGTGGGTTTGTAAACATATCTTTGAGCTGTCTGTTTTTATTTTGTTGTAATATGGATAATGTTACTGCAAAAAAAGATGTGGTAGATGCCATACATGTAGATATGAAAGCTTTTTCATGACAGCTGTATGGCAGTTTTGCTCATTAGCTAATGAGAATTGTGTAGCTTCATGTGTTATTAATTACATATTTGATCCTTCCAGATGCATAGTTGTCCATGGATGTAGTGTGGCAACATTCCAGCTTCTTCTAGGGTTCCTTTATACTGGCCACGTAGAATGCACTAACTTGCCTCCTGATCAGCTTGTTGATTTGTTGGTTTTAGCAGATCATTATGGTGTAAGTATTCCTATTATTACTGAAGTCATCTAATTGATGTTGTTGTGATTACTATAACTATTATAGTTGTTGATATTCTTCTGATTTATAAATTGCAGCAATAGTCAACATCTCACTAATAATATGAATATAGAAAAGAGCACATTTTGGTCTGTGTCATGTGAGAGTAGTGTTAATTCCATTTTGGAGATGGTGTAGTTCCAGAGCTTTAGGACATGGATGGTCTGAAGAAGCAGGTAGGACACAGAAAGAGATGAAAATAATTTTTTATTTCACGCTTTGTGATCAAATACTCTCTACTGTAGAGAAAACATGATGTTTCAAGGATTAATTTAGGTATTGTTTTATCATTCCTCACAAGCTTGGGTTAATATTGCTACGGAGCAAATATGTTAATTTTTGTATTTTATATTTTATTAATTGTGATTGATTAGGGTGTGTAAGGTCAGAAATCTAGAATAGCATAGAATCAATAAAGCAGCTTGATACGGTGATTAATGACAAGCCACAGACAGACACAATTTTACCAGCTACCTATGTGATCTTATTCATGTCTATGGTATTTGTTAAAGGGAGTGTGTTGGCAACCTGCAAGAGGAGAAAAAATGCTTTCTAAGTCAGCTTCAGATTTCATTTATGTAAATAGTTTAATTTTATGATACCACTGAGTGAGATTATTTAGCGCAGGGGTATGTGAATTATGAATTTCATTGTTGTGAGGAAGAAATATCAGAGTATTCCCCTTCAGAACAGTTAGTTGTTTTAGAAAATAATGTAAAATTTTTCAGGATTAGAACTTTTTTTTTTATCAAAACATAACTTGTTAATGACCCCATTCCATTTTCAGTGAGATAAACTACTTTTTTCAGGTTGATGCTCTAAAGTTTTTGGTTGAATCTGGCCTAGAACAGCATGTGGATGATGATTCAGTTGTGCCTCTCCTTACTGTGGCTCATCACTGCAATGCTGCTCATCTGAAGGTAAAACTTGTTTTTGTTAAAACCCTGCATTTCCTCATTTAGTTAATTAATTTGGTTTTAGTAATTTTTTTTATTATTTCTAGTGGCTTTGGTTGAAGAGACTTGTTAACTTTCTTTTTGAGACTCCCTCCACCTTTTTGATGACCTTGGCATTCCATTTGACCATGGGTATTGTGTAAATAATGATGACCGATTCTCCGTGTAGAAAGTATAATCAGTTTAGGTATTCAGGCCATGACCAGGTGTGTTGGCATGTTGTTACCCATAAACATAGATCATCATTCTGTTCGTTCATGAGTCAGGATTTTACACTGTCTCAGAACTGCATTGAGTGTATTTCTCAGTATCCTGCTGAGTGGAAGAATACAGGCTGAAGAGGAAATGCTCACTTCCAGGATGGGATGATGGCTGGTGTGATGGATATGCCTGCTATAACCATCGATCCTTCTCCCTCTCCCCTCTCTCCTGCTTCTGCTACATAATCATGGCCCAATTAGAGCAATTGGATATTGCTAAGAGCTCCATGTCTGAATTGGTGTTATTGGATACTTCTACTTCAACAGTAGCCTCTTCTACTAAGACCCCCATTGCTTTTGTTGGTATTCCTACTGTTGATGGTAAGGCAACTCCTGTGCCTTAGGGAATGCCTGCCTTGACCATGTCTTTGGTGGGCATAGGAGAGGTGTAATAGGCCCTTGGACATAAGACGTCAAATGAAGCAGAAGTGGGCATCATCCTCTTCTTTGTCGTTCTCATCCTTGCTCTCTGTGGAACCACTAGGAAGTCCAGAAGGTAGCAAGAAGGCTAAGAAGTCTTCTCACTGATGTAAAATTGATTCCTGTGAATACCCGTGGAAACAGGTAACTGAGGAGTTAGTGCACTTGAGTATGCTCAAGGTTGGTTATAAACTGCATCTTTTCAGGAGAGAAATACAACCTTAACTCCTCCTCCTCCTACTCTGGAAATGTGGAAGAGTTTGTACTTCTTAAGAATACTGATCATCCTTATTCTTTGAAATCAGATGGAAGAGGTAGATTGGAGCAAATTCAGCCATGATATTGCCTGGGATGGAGAATTTGAATATTTGAACACAAATTAAGCATTCTTGAAAAGTGCCCATGATGTTATACCAGAAACTAAAGGAAATCTCACAGACCTGCATTTCTATGATGGAGCAAAATATGTATAGTCCTTAGAAAGGTTACTAGAAAATCCAACAGAAGGTATAAAAATAGTACTTCCTCTCAAAGTTGAATTATAAATAAACATTCCAGCACTAAACAGGGGAAATACTTTTAAGAGTTTGAGGGTTGAGTACATTCTGGTTTGTTGTCTCTTATTCATGGACATCAGGAAAAACTATGGCCTTTATCTAGAATCTGTTGCTGAGACTTTGGTTAAGAGGTTTTACTTCAGCCCCTAATGGCCTCTATAAAAAAAATTGGAATTTTTAACTTTTAAGATAACTTGATGTTGATGCATTAGCGTAAGTGTGCCTGTGCAATTTTTTATGGTAGTTTGTTTAAATACTGATATCTTCATTGCCATAATTGTTTTGAATGGCTTCCATGGCCCCCTCATTGGATTATGTGGCCCAGATTGCATATACTGATTCATTCATTGTTACTTAATGGCCATCCCAGATAACTTGATTCCTGGCTGTAGAGATTGCAGTGTATTATGAATAAAACATATGATTGTGAATGCCTGAATTTTAGTCAGTAATTAGAGAAAAGTACAGTGCAGTATTGGCACAAATCCCTTTCAGAAATTTTGTCACTATCTACAAAATTTTCAGTTTATCTTAGTACTGCATAGAGCTTTCACAAACATATACTGTATTAAAAAGATATACTCACTTTTATCCTATTTTATAAGACCACATCTTTTAGACCAGCCCTGTCAGTTAAGAATTTTCCTTTGTGTGTATGGTTAAATGATCTTTTTATAAAACTGACTAACTGACTTTGACATCATGTAAATAAGACTGTAAGCTGTCACTTTTTTAATGGAACATCACTAGCTTTGCTCTTCTGAATTATCCAAGATATTCAAGGTCATGTTTTGCTCAGTTGACAGCAAAATCTAGCAAAACGTAACTTGCCTGCCTTGATCATGACCAATGTTTGATTCTGATTAATGTCTGGACATACGCTTCTCTGGATTAAGCAAAAGTGTGAAAAAATCATAGCATTATGTTCTAGATATTTCTCAATTTTCTTGTCTGTTTATAAAAGATATTTAAGTTTACTAAGTAATGATCAAGTTTACTGTCTTAGTATTATATGTAACATAGTAATCTTTTGTACTTGTATGAATTTAGCTTACAGGAAGATGTACAAATATCTGATGTTGAGAATATTTTCTCTTACAGGAAGTTTGTGTCCACCATTGTGTTGTAAGTGATGTTGTTCTTGAAAGTGAGGCACTAGGACAGCTTCCAGAAGATTTACGTCATCACCTTACTCTTGCCTTAGGGAAGCACAGGTACTAATTTATTTTTCAGAAGAGGTTCCTTTTATTATTATCCCATTACTGTTGTACATGTTACTACATTATTCTTTATTGTACACTAGAGAACAAGTTACAGATCCTGAATCATGTATTCAATATAAAGATTGTCGAACAATGAAACCTTTTTCCAGGAAGTTTTAAGGTGAAACTCATATGCCAAGACAAAAGTTATGTGACCAGAATTTAGAAGTTTAACTTCTTAAAGCTTCATCCATAACTAAATAAACATTGATTTTCAGAAAATTATGCTCAGGGGCTATTGGAGAAGAAGTGCTTGTCGGAGGGGAGGGTGCTGGGGGAGAGGATAGTCCCTTGTCTGTTTCCTCAACTGACCCACTAATTGATGACCAGATTAGCTTGATTCCTGGATTCCAGGTAATGTAGCACTGTTTAATGTTGAAGATATTTTCACCTTATTCGTTTCACAAGACATACATTGTAAGTATGGATGCAGTTAAGTAAGTGAATCATAACAGACCAATTTGTTTGCAACATACTGTAGGTGGTATATAGGGCCTACTCTTCATTCATTCCCTACAGTCACTACTCACCATTTTTCATTTCACTTTACCGTGTTTCATTTTCAATTCTGATTCAGTAACAGGAGCCTTCGGACATGTCCTGTGAGTGTCTAGGATTGTAAGTCAGTGGTCTTAGGGTTGTGACTCAGTCTTGATAAACTGCCTTAGATATAAGAGTTAAGGGCATTGGTTGGGGTAGGAGGTTTTTAACTGTGGTATTGAAAATTCCTACTGTTTTATGTCGTTCCATTGAAATTATATCTGAATATGAGCCTAATATTTTTCTATAAATATTTTAGTGTTATTACAATTTTTTTTTCTTCTTTTTGAAATCTTTCTCCTCCCTATTTTTGAATCCGATGAAAAATTAAACCTCACTCTTAAGTTGAAGACATATCTAGTAAAATGGAAAATGTAAAATTTTCACATAATTTTGGTTTTCTATGAAAGTATAATAATAAAAAAAATGCCTAGAAATTATATTAAATATTTTAAAAAACATATATAATAAAGAAAAGTAAATAAACTGTTAAATTCCCACATAGTCATTAATTGTAATATTTTTTACATTGCTGAAATCCATTCATACATAATAGTTTTAGGGATTTGAATGCATAAAACTGATGTTTGAGAAAAATGATATTAGTTTTTCTTAGCAATGCACTTTCAGTCTACCCATGTCAGTGTTGCAAGTGTCACTGAAGTTTGAAGATTCTCAGTTCTTCTCAAAAGTTCAACTCTGCATGAAAGAAAACAGTTTGTTAGATGATTAAATCAAAAAGTAATAAAAATTATTTAAAGAATAAAGGCAAATGTAGATGGTAAGTTCTTGAGTCATAGAATTTTTGGCATTTGCTTTCATGCGCAAAATTGGTTTTTGCCCAATTAGAATGCTTTATATTGTTTTACCTTATCTTTTGTGTGGCAGTACATCAAATCATAAACTATGAGAATGCATGAAAAACTCAGTTAAGTCAACATGGCTGAAAATTGCTGATTTTAGAGCCCTCTGATATCCTCGAGTATTCTAGCTTTGTGGCCTGGTTGAACTACATGATATAAATAATGAACTGTTTCATAATATTAATGAACCAAATATTCTTTTTGTGTTTTCTAATAATGTTGCTGTGGAAAGTTATGAAAAAATACAAAGTTTTCTGTGAAGTAGTTGTTACTCTTTTGGTATACCGGGGTACCAAGTGCTTTACGTATGAAATACATTGGTTGCTCAGGTGCAGTAACCCTTGCTTATCCATTCTTACTTTCTTGATAGGAATTATCCGTATAAAGTTTTTTTGTTCTCTTCAAACTCATCTTTGTTCATACACACATGGAAGCCCTTTGGTTTACAGATGCCTTTATCAACCAGAGATGGAGAACTATTTAATGAATATTATATAAAATACTGGTGAGGTATGAAAAAACACTTGTCAGATTGCTTCTCTACTGTTGGTGTTTAGGAAGTAGACAGGCTTTGGATTGGAAAGATGATAATGGTGAGCATTTTAATTTGCTGAATATATTATATGCATTGTATCATGGTATCTGTATTGATATTGTGATCTTGTTTAATTTGCTACAAAAATTATTTGAAGCACCTCTTGTTATTCGTGTGTTTGACCCATTTTTGATCATGGTTTTGGTACGATTTGAAAGCTCTAAATGTAACCTGACAAACAAAGCTATTCAGAATGACAATCGTGGGAAAAAATTTCCCACAAATTTTTTTAAACAATAAATTCTTGGCAGATTTTCATTATGCTCTGAGTTTGTTAGCAGCCATCAGCAAAAATCAAGAAAGCTTTATTTAAATCATTTAACCAAAGTGAATTGTATCAATATGTGCAAAATGTTTACCACATGCTCTGTTTCCTAATCCCTAGTCTCAAATGTTGCTAAGAGGCCTCACAAGGTGGTATTCCAGGAAAAGAAAGTGGGTAAACAACATGCATCTGGCTTTATCAAATGCCTGCCAGGGTGACAGTTTAAGTAATACCATCAAAAAGAAAGAAAGAAAAAAAAAGACATTTTCTAGTTTCTTATTTGATTGATATTGTCATGTATGATTGAAAGATGTTATACTGTATTCGTATATTTTATATATATTTTTGCACTAACTCTTGATATCTAAAGCTTCCTCTGAACATTAAAATGGACAATAGCATTTACATTATACAATACACAGTACTTTATAGTACAGGTTCACATTCTCTTACCTGTAATTTTAAAAACCGAAAAACTTTAAAAACCAAAATTTTTTGTGTAGGGAAGTATCCATTTGCAAAAGTCAAGTAGTACAGGTATATTTAAAATGATTTTAATAAGACTTGTTTTGCTTATGGTATCCAGGTACAGTATGCGCATGTATAATTATGTTATTACTGTATTGTACTACGGAATATATATACATTGTGACCATGTGCCATTTGCATTTGATAATGTTTACAGTGTCAAAATCTCAGCTGATTGAGTACTTTTGACATCCTCAGTGCCATAAGTTGCAAGATGAAACATAATTTGAAGAAAAATTTTTTTTGTGAATGAATAAAATTGGATATAAAGATGCAAATTTGTTTATAACAGCAGTGAATTTTAAAGGTATGATTTTGCCAGTTTCAGATGTAGCTGCTTCCTATTCCAAAACTTTTTGCAGCTTGCGTGTTATCTATTTTATTTAGTCCGCAGCTATAGCCTGCTGCTTAAATTTAGTGGTTTCTCTTTTAAGACCTTCTCCTTTGTGTGAGGGACGAATAAAAATGGATTTTATTTTTACTTATAGAAGTCATCATTGAGAGCAAATTTTATAAAGTTGAAAACTTTACCGAAGCTCCCAATAAATATGCGATAGTTACAGTAAATGATGTTGGCAAACTGCTGTTTCTCAGTTTGGTTGTTTATACCAGTGCTTTGCATGAAATACCAGGTGTTGTTAATTATAAGAAATAGTAATTATTGTTAGAAAAGTCACATGTGTGATAAGCCCGGTTTGAATATATGACAGTGCATGTAGCCTCCTGAATTTTAGCTTCTAGGCCTACTACTTAGTCAAAAAGCTAACTTAGATGTAATATGCATTGTTAGTGGAATCTACTGGAATCAAGACAGGCATAGGAAGTCTAGCCTAGTATAATCTGTCAAAATGAAACTCGCTCATTAAGCATAGCCTAATTTAATCTGCTGAAATTGCAACTTGCACTATATATGTGATGAAATCATGCTTTGGTGATAAAAAACTTTGAGGGTCGCTTACACAAAATCAGATAATACGTAAATATGTAGGTTAATTACAGTGCTTTTGATGCTGCACAGTTTTGTTCTTTACAAAATGTTCTTGTTGGAAATAAAATTTGCAAGTGTATTTATGGAGCAAGCTTCAGTTTCAAATTCTGCAAAAATCCAAAACATGAAACCTGTACAGTCTATATATACAGACACATTATTCATTATAAACTAAGAGTTATAGTTCTCTGGAAGGAAATTCATCCTGAAAGAAACGAAAGTAAACATATGCATGGCCAGTAAGTCATTAAATTTTTCCCTACACATCTTTGAAAACTGACTTCCTTTGTAAGGTTTAATAATGAAAGAATGTATCCTCCAGTGGATGAGCATGACATTGATTTTTACATAAAATCTTAGCAATATTTTGATAACATTCATATGAAGGGAAAAGTTTGCACAATGAAAACATGCCCAGAGATTTTGCATCAATAATGAGTGCTAGACTACAGTAGGGCAAACATGTTGCCAAACTAACTTTGCTATATACAGTATCAAGGTTTGTTAGAGTGAAGCTTTAATATAATTGTCCAATTTAACAAAGGCAAGCAAACAGCTGATGATGTGAGGGCTATCAGCATGTTTGAATGGGTGTTGCAAACAATTGTGCTGCTAAAGATTAGATTGGAGCTAACATTGCCCTAGGTTGATCTTCTCCAGTTAAGAAAATAAACATTTTATGGTGTCTTTCCTTTAAGTGAACTGAAGAGATGCTTAAGGACTGGATGTATAAACAAAATTGAATAATTTTAAGTGAAGCTAATTACATCTAGAAGTCATCCAAGAATGTTCGCTTTCACTGTCAAAGTTATGCAATTCATCAATGACAAATACCTAAAGCAGAAATTAAGATTGTATGGTGCAATGAAACCTGTGACATTGATTGCAGTGTTATTTCTAAATGCAGATAAATTTTACATGCAATGACCAAACAATTAAAGATCAATGATTATTTTAAGAAGCTCCTGAAGGAAATTCTACAGTTGGTGCCTGAACCACTGTCATTCATACCAAAACCATAACTATCGGCACCCAAACCACAGCCATGAATACCAAAACTACAGCTGCCAACCTTCAAACTACAGGCATCAACAGGAATGTCTAAGCAAATGATTTTTTATGAGGCCTGACACTCAAGACATCTTTCTGTGGATTCTGTGATGAATCATGGAATCTTATTCTGATCTCCCAGATATAGCATTGTGGGAATTGGCTGTAAGTGTGCACTCTCTCTCTCTCATCTTTGAACAAAATAGCAGTAACAAAATAAGAGTAATCTCTGATTACGATTACGTTAAATATTGCTCATTAAGACAATAAAATTGTGAAGATATCAGTTAGGCTAGTAAGACAACTTACCTTACTGCTACTGCCTTTTCATCATCACCAACACCACTCTCATTAGCAAATAGGTTTCACTTTTAAAAAGGTCTATGTTTAATAAAGTTACCAGTACTTACCTTTGGTGTACGAAGGAGTACCCTAAGTAACAAGATATCAGTGAAATTGTTGGGGTTGGCATATATATTGCAGGGGTTTTCCATGTTTCGTATGGGGAAAGAATGTAACGGTGATTGTTATCTTCAACTTTTTTAAAACTTATTAGTTGTGAATAACAAGAGGCGACTTTAGTAGATAGCAAATGCAATTAAATGTTGAGACATTTATCCTGTAACTGATGAGGGAAACCATATCAAGTCATTTCCTTTGAGAAGAAATTATATCTTAGTATGAAATTATTTTTTGGTAATCTAATTCAGGGAGATTATGAATGGAAGACATATAGATTGGGATATGACTTTTGTTTTTATCATGCTTTTTTTTTTTGACAAGATGTTGCATACTGATGAAAAAAATTAGTATTAAGGTTAGAAATCGTAAATATTTCTTAGATCATGCAATATTTTGTAGTACGCATTTGGAAGCGGACACAGTTTAGAAGGCGGGGGTGGTCGTTTGGAAGCAGTAGTACAGCAGCTAAGAGAGGTGGTGGGACAGCAAGTTCCTCGATCAACACTCGTCCAGATTACTTTGGCAGCTGATTATGACCTTAACAGAGCTCTGAATTTCTTCTTTGCATCGTCATCTTAGAGATAGATTTGCTTTTGATTTTTTAAAACTGCAATTTGAAGTGTATGTCATGTTCAAATGACAGTCCTTGATAACAGTGTTGCTTAAGTGTTCATATTTAGTAACACGCAGGATATTTTCATTGTTAATCCTCCATGGCATGAAACTGTTTTCTTGGAAATGCTGTTTCATATGGATGTAACCTTATTTAGAGATCTTATTTTGTCTTTGAATGGAGTGTGTTTTGTTAGAGTCTGTGTTGTTAGCCTTGCTTTCTACCTTGGAGATAATAGAGATGCTATTCTACTAGTAAAGTGTCCTTTATGTATGAGTTGTAGGCTTTGCAAAAAGTGGTTTCATTCTTTTGTGTTGTACATACATATTGGTTATGTTTTCTTCATTGTTGCCATGCTTGCTGTTGTAGCTTGAGAGTTTATCAAAGAGAAAGTAATACAGTAAAATGTATTTATACTTTAGCTTTATTGCTAGTCATAGTTATCTGTGACTTATACTCCTCTCATCACTCATCAAAACATCTTGGTGTGTGTGTGTGTGTGTGTGTATTATTTAGGTCTTCAATATGTGATAATTGTTAACAGTCACTTGTTAATGGTGTTTCACCAATTATGACATTGAAAGTGTATCAGATGTTCATATAATGACTGACATTTAATGTATTCATGGAAGTTTTCATTATCTCAGTTTCATGATTGTGTTGGATTATTATTGTGCCCTTTAGACTCATTATTTTTATTCTTTTGAAATTCTTATCATGATCTCATTGTTTTCGTTCTTATTATGTAACTATGAGTAACAAGAGAAGCTTGAAAATGTTCGAATGACTCATATATTTTATTCATCACATTTTTGTAATAGAATGCAAAATTTTCTTGGGGATTGCTTTTATTTAATGTGTCCATACAATATACATATTTTACTTAGGAACTAGTAGTAAGAATTTTGCTGTGTTCGCAAAGAACAGTTGTAAGTAGATGACAGAAGTCTTGAATCATTATCTCTGTGAAGTATCCCACTCTTGAAGGACCTTTCTTACTAACTGTCAGAGATGCTGTATGTTGCAAAAGCATTGATGTTACTGTTGTTCTGTTTTAATTTACACCAGATTGAATGAGATCACATTGTTAATACTTCTACATGTGAAGTTGGAAGACATTGCTTTTTATCTAAGTGTATTTTAAGTAGGGTTATGAAAAAATTGTGGCAGAATGTGATAATTCTTGGCAAGTATAAATATTAGGCGACCTTCTGGATGTGATTAACATTTGGAAGAAATTGGCTTTTAGTTGACATCGTTTTGTCACGAAAATCATCTCTCCGGGCTCATTACTTCCGAAAGTTAATGAATATTTTTGCTAAGTTTCTTTCATTTCTGTTCTCCCATTACTAAGGTATTGTATTATTATCATGAAGCAGTTCAGTATGGTTACTGATATATACTTTTAGACTTGCAAGATTTCCAGAGGGTCTGTTCTTGAATGAAAAAGTACAAATGGAGCAAGATAAACTGAAAGTAGTTAGGCAGCTAAGTGAGGAGAGACGAGAAAAAAGGATGCTGCAAAGAACCTTCGCTACCCTACAGTGGACTGCACAAGATGCACTGTAAGTTGTACCCCTTTTACTTAACGATATTCTGCTAATATTTACTGATACATGTGCATGAAGATCACGGTTTAAATGCTTTATAGCCGGCTACATTAAGGTGGCCTTAGTGGAGGTATTTTGCATTTCCTCATTTGGTTGTAAAGTATTGCTAGACTGACAGCCACAGTATTCTTGACAGCTCACTGCTCATGGACAAGTAACCTTTTGAAACTGGAATTTAAAACTGTAGCTTGTTTTTGTTACAGAGTTTGGAAGATACAGGGATTTGATCTACCAGTCCATTGAGTATGGCAGTCATACAGAATTTGAAATGAGTTTGAAAGGATTATTCCTCTCTCACAGCCAATAATTCATTTAGATGTTAAGGCGTGACCACACATTCCCGAACCAGTCCTCCTTGAGGCGCTATAGAGCAAGAAACCAGTTCACTTAAGTATCGGATGAGATTGTAGCTTTCCTTTTCATTTTAACCTTAATAATTTTCCCTGGGTAGGGGAGCTTGTCTGCCTACCCCCCCACCACCGCATTCTAGGTTCTGAAAAAGCACCTGTGTGGAGGTTTGGGGACCAAGTGATCAGATACTTTGCAGAAGGTGTATTACAGGAAGATTCAGTAGAGCTCCAGGAATACTTGAATCTTAAGGAGCACACAAGAACTGATGACATTCCAGTCTCATCTGTTATTGCTTTTGAGGTCGGATAATATATATATATATCTTACCAATTAATATAAAATCCCATTCAGCTTTGGTCAATCTTTATGGCTGGGGTATCACTTTTTTGAGCTCATTGTTAGTTCAGTTTGCTTAGAAACTAATGAGGAGATATTATGATTTAAGCTTGAATCATTAGGTTCTTTCTAATTTTACTTAACAAAAGAAGTTCCACATCAAGAATTGGAATCATGGTAGAGAATTTATAAATGAATGTTGCACAACAATCCAATGTATGTATTTACAGTATTATGCACAGAAAAAAAAATTAATGCTGCATTCACTTGACTTTACACACAGTAATACTAAGACAGTAAAACAAAGTAGGTGAAGTTAAGAGGTAGAACAATAAATAGATTATTATGTACCTTGTGAAATATCCTTTGAGGCAAGGGTATTGATGGTCAGTCTGGAGAACACGCACATGGTTTCATCCAAGGTGGGACAGCAGTCGTTGATATTGACCTTTGAAGCTTCCTAAAGTTGCGTAGATAAGCGCAGTCTGCTTCTCTTAGTCTAGATGCACCAAAATGTCTGAAGGAAACTCACTTGGAAGTATAATGGAATGCTTCTTCCCTCTCTCTCTCTCTGTCCTTGCTAAGGCAATCCTATGGGAGCATATATACCCATAAATGGGCAGGGCTAGTGGTGACACTACAGGTCATTGCATGGAGACTCTTAAAAATCCTGCTTGCCGATTGTATTATAAAAAGTTGAACAAACTGCTCCTCAGAATTCCCAAGACTGGCAATATCTAGAAGACATGAAACGAAATCTTGTATCCAAGGTGTTGAATTAACCAGAATGTTTCATCGGAGACCACATGGGGTTATGAAGGGCAAAGACAGACCTAGGGCAACACCGGACTGGACATCTGCACAGCATGCACGTATTAAAAAGGAAGTTTTCATTTCCTATATTTTTCCTCCTCAGCCAAATTAGTCACTACCCATGACAGGAGGATAGTCTTGGTTTGTACATCAAAATACTCCACCTGCTAAATATTCAGGATTTAGTCCAATCATTTGGTGGCTGTTCACTGTCCAAGCAACAGCACCATCTTATCTGTACGAATAATTAATGATTCTTGCTTTTTTTCCAACATGCCACATTATTTTACCACATTTAGAGAATAGTATCCAGGATATCAGGGACCTGAAGATACATCAAGATATTTCAAATACTAGTTTTTATCAACAGTTAAGGACTTTTGAGTTTATGGTTCTTACCAACTTTATGGAATACTAAAAAGCTGCAGGTCACCTCCCTGATAAACAGTGACTTCATAACGAACATAGGTCTGTACCTAGTATAGGCACATAGAGAATTTTTGGCCATTTTTTTTTTTGTTTCAGGAATACAAACTTTTATTTTACTGTCAGTATCCTCCTCCCAACCTTTTTCCGCTATTGTTTCAGCTTGCTAAGGCAGCAGTGATATTTGTATTGAAGTGAGTAAGGAGCTCCTTCATGTGGGGGATACTTGCTGGAAAAGACTATTCAATGCTTCTTGTGTCTGTGAATAACTTTCTTCTTGATCAGCACCACATTCTGCTAGGCAGTATATCCTGTGTTAAAAAATAAAAGGGGATGCAGTTATGATAAATAATTTTGAATTCCTACCTTTTGTTCATTTGACAAACTTCAGATACTTCCTCATTTTTCATTTAAATTTAAAGGTAATGATCATTATTTAATAACCCATTGTTTTTAAGCATTTTATTACATTTCTCTACAGAAGGTTTTTATTTACTTGTCATATCTTTACTGCATCAGAGTAAATTCCTCTCTCTCTCTCTCTCTCTCTCTCTCTCTCTCTCTCTCTCTCTCTCTCTCTCTCTCTCTCTCTAATGTGTATGTAATACATGACCTTGGGATCATATACACTATACATATTCATTAAAATTCAGAAACACTGTTGAAGAGAAGAATTTTGAATTAATGATCAAGACATTTGTTTCAGAGGTAAGAGAACATGGGTATGACTCAAAGGTGAGATGAAGTATTATGGGCAAACATTCCATGGCTGACCTAAGCAGTTTGATTTGTATGGGCTGTAGTACTTACCAATAGTTTTATTCCTTTCCAATATACTCATCATTGCAATTGGCATGAAACTCGAGACCACTGTTTTCACTAGCCTTGTATGTTTACTGATTGGAAAGGTGGATATGCAACTACAAGATGCAAGGGTTGGATGTGATCAGAGGGATAAAGAGTTTGGCAAATAAAATCATATACTCACACACTCGCATTGAGGGACACTGTCTGTATGTTCATATGTTCATAGAATAAAGAAACATATATTTAGCAGCATATTGGACCTGCACTTGTTTAGAAGCTGGGTTTGAAATTATCCTTCTCAGACATGATTTAACCTTCTCAGTCTGTATATCATTCCCCCATAGTGAGACAAATTATATGACTAAAATGTCATTCCAGGTGTATTTATAGTCATGTTATTAGCTGTTAACTTTTTTCACATAAATATACAATTATATGTTAACCACATTCTTTTATTTCTTAAACTTTACACATAGTTATCCCTAAATTTCCATCCTTTATGCCACTAATTTTAGAAAATTCAGCAGTTTCCAGTCATTTTTATGTTGCAGAAGGATACCAGCTATCATATGTTGTACTAGAGATAAATGTTAACTTCATGGCATTCCTGCTGATTTCATTTTCATTGAGTAAATTGATGAAATAAGTTTTTACTATGATAAACAATATTGGAAAATAATGCAAATGGAGGAAAAGGTCTTTTCCCAGCTTTGAGATGTCTCATGTTATGTGCTTGAATACTGTGATCCATTTCCATTTAAATTCTGGTGGCCAACAGATATTCTTAATTTCTGTTTTTTGCTATTAAGACAGTGATTGTTAGCATGTTTTTCAATCCTTGTTTTAGATATCATTGTCTGTATTATATTATTATCCTTGTTGCCAATTGTTTTTGGTAATTCTGAATAGGATTTTGTTATCTTTGAAAACTGTAATGTACACTGGGAGTGCATACATTAATTACATGGAATCATGCAGTCCAAATACGGGAAATGGGAATACTTTCTTGAATGTGAAAGACTTTATAAAATATTATCATTATTAAACTACAGTACACTACTGTACTGCATTTAGTAGCCCACTCCATTGTCACTCACGTCAAACTCCTCTGTCAATCAATTTTTATGCTCTTTCAGTCTAGGCATCACGTGGATCATTCTTGTCCTCTGCATATAGACTCCATAAGATTGTCTTTCTATCACTTTTTGGTTCTGATAATTATATTATTATTATTATTATTATTATTATTATTATTATTATTATTATTATTATTATTATTATTATTATTATTCTACTGTCATAAGAAGGCTTTATTTCTGTTACAGTGAATCCTCTTGTTGGCCACCGTTATGCTTAAATGGTTTGGTGAACAGCATTCATCCAACATAGATTTGAAGAAATGTATTATTAGAATGATTGTGCAGCTGTTTTAGCAAATGAGTTATCTGGCTAAGGTATGTGTCAATTGAAATCCTTCTGCTTTTGTATATTGTTCTAGAATTGGTGAGTGAAAGTTATTTGATTGTGACAGAATGATTTTACTTTTTATTGTTTTGAGGGGTTTTATTCAGAACAAATGGAGCTGTGTGCTTCTGATTCTCTGAAGAAGAAAGCGTTTCCAGTATCCTCAAATTTTTTATTTCCAGTGTTTAAACTCATCTTCTGCTGTATAACACAGTTGAAAAAATTTTTCAGTTATAAGTTACCATTTCACACAGGAAGACCCATATATATACGTTATCATTTCACACAGGAAGACCCTTATATTTTCATCATCCAAGATTTTATATATTTACATATTAACAAGACAGCTTTTATCTGTTTACCCCTAACATAAGCCAGGTAATCTCTTGTAAAGTTAACACTATATTACCAAAATTTATTTAAAGCATCTTTTACACAACATGCATCTTGCTAGTTTTATTTTATGATTAAGACTACACTGAGAACATGCATTATCAGTGAGTGGACCTTGATATCTTCTTTTCTGTCCTTCATATCATACACTCATTGCAACCTTGTCCAACACATCACCTGGAATGCTAGATTGCTGTTCATTATGTAAGTTGAAGTCTTCTGTAATTTGTTTGTGTTTGGGTTAGAGTGAAGTATCTGAAGTAGGAAAAACATTTATTACCTACAGTTTGGTACTGACCTTGATAAAGAAAGAGTGGCCATTCCACAATTAAAATAATATAAATTCATGAATGTTTTTCTTTGTTAAATGTTTAATTAATATTTTTCAAAGCTTTTAACTTAACAAAACTTATCAGGTGCTGGTCCAAAGAAACTACCCTCGTGTTAAATTTTGTATTGTTAACTTCTGTATGGTTGTTTGTTTCTTCTTCTTTTTTTTTTATTAAGATTACTTCATCATTAAACATTTGAAATTTATACCATGAAACAGCAGAGAATAGATTACAATAAATTTTTATTGTAAAAAAACTTTTTTGGTGTAGGAGCAGCAGTTTGGCCTTTTGACTGGTTTGATATGATTTTATTTTGACATTCTTATAACATTAGAAGTTGCTTTGTTTGGAGAACTTTTTGAAATCCCATGTACCAGGTAATTGTTTTAGGTAAATGTGTTACAGCTGACTACTTAATATTGCTGTAGTCTGGGCTTTGATAAGGAAATGTTATGAAACTGGTTTTGTCAATATATACTGCACTCTATTCTTAACCTTGAAATTAGTTTTGTGGACATCAGTCACATGTGGATATTTGTCATATGATTGAGCAGTTGCCAGATTGAGTAATTTTAAACGGAAATTCTGTTTTTTCTAAGGTTAGAACTGAGAAGTTTAATTGGTTCTTTAGGTACAAAGTGGAATTCTTGCCAGGTTATCTTGTGTCAAAACCTAAGAACTTTTAACATGTTCATTGGCTGATGAGAACCATGAATAGTTTCAGATCTCGTCAGTTTTGTCTTAGGGTAGCAAGTGTATAAGTTTCCAATGTTTATAACATAAAAGGATAACGCCTAGTTGAGGCCAGCAAAGAGAAAGTGCTGTTCTGTCTTTTTGAGGATGCATTATGAAATTCTGAAGGAAAAGACCAAATTTGCAAGAACCATAATTTTATGGAACCTCAAAGCTTGTATGGTATCAATTCTTTTGATCTTTTTCATCATAAGATTTATTCTTGTGGTACATACTAATGTGTGAGTAGAGGCCAAATCAAGATACTCTATATAACTTTAAATTGCAATAGGACAGGGGCCAAAACTTTGTAAGGAACCAAATAAGATTTTTTATGCTTAATATGTCTGCATGCTAACTACTGAGGATAAAATTGACTCTATTTTCATTAGTGAGAGAGTATTTTCTGAATTTGGGTATTCTTTCTAATCTAAACTGTGCTTGACGTTTCACTATGAATTAAGACCTGAAGAAGTGGTTGGAACCCACTTTTACTCTATAACATATCAGATATCCTACCTGTCCTCATAGGAGGAATATGGGAACTACTACATTTTGCAGGATCAGTATCCTATTATCTGTATACTGTATAGGTATATTTTTTCTCCTGTTGGAGCTGCAAAGTCTCAGTATAGCAATGTGTCTCTGTAGGATAAATTACCAAGAGTGTAATATTTCTACAGTGTAAGGGAAAATAGAGTTTACTCAAGAATTTGGCAGTGTTGGATAATTCTCTTATGCGTGCTATTGTCAAAGTATTTACTCTGCAAAAGCATATTTTATTTATTTATTTGTAACACCTATAACTATATGTGTGCCCTACTAAATGAATTAAGTATTGCTAAGAGTGGTCCTTATCTTGAAAGAATATCCTATCATCATCATCATCTTTGTTATTAGGTCTCTTCATTCTCTCCCATTTTATTCCTTTATCTGCCAGAATTCAGGAAGTATGTATGTTTTTCTAGTTTACCGTATGAGTATTTTTCTGTATTGTGTATTGTCCTTCTTTGGCTTTAATTTTTAAATGGTGCGGTGGTCCTTTGCACTGTAAATGCTTTATTGTTGTACCTCATATGCAGAAAAATTTTACTTTGATACTGTATGAAAGCTTTTTCAGTGATTGTTGTTGATGGAAAACACTATACAGTATTTCTGGTTTTGTGCTTTTTAAACATGCAGTGAATTTGGTGTCTTGAATCTTTGTCTGAGGATTCTTGACATAAGAAATGGCATGCTTAAATCACTATCAGTTTTATTGTACGTATCTTTTTTTGTCTTTTCTCTTCCTCTCCTCCAGAAAATTTTTGGCATATTCTTCTAATCATGTGTACAGAGAATTTGGTGATTTTTAATAGAATTTTTTTTCTCTAATATTAATGTTAGATATTCACATTAAAAGTGTGAATGCATCAACATCGGAAAAAAAATGTAGATTTTATCATTGTTAAGGTAGCCATGATAATCTTGTTAGGAAGGCACATGGTTAGTGCTGTTTATTTTGATTTAACGTTAGGTGGTTGCTCTTTGTAGCCGGCAGTTTCTAGTTACCTTGAAAACATTATTTCAATTATCATTTTCTTATCTCTTTGTCATGTGCTAGGATTTTTCATCTGTCCTTATTCCATGTTTCAGAATGCTGACTACAGCATTATAATTGGTAAATGCAGAATTTTTGATGATCTTTGGCAATTGGTTTGAAAGTCTTGTGTTGTGTTTCAATGAATTAAATATTCTAAACCAATTAATACTGTATTAGTTAAAAAACAGAGGTCTTTTCATTTTCAAGATGAAAGGTTAGCTAGAACATTGAAAAGCACCCCAAGAGTGGTTTGTACCCTTAAGAAAGAAACTATTTATTTGCAAATATTCCATTAAGTATAGAGATATGCTCATATTAATAAAAGAAGCTTGGAAGCTTGTCTTAAGGTATTTTAATTAGCTGTCGTTAGTAAAAGATTCATATAGATCATTGTGTAGTGTGTGTGTGTTTTTTTTTTATCCAGATATCTTTCAATGGAAAAGTTAGGATTATTGCTTGTGAGCAGAATTGAGGGTGTGAAGCAGTCTTTGGCAGAATAAGAAGTCATGTACTATATGTATTAGGTGCCAGAAGAATTGGCCTGTTTTAGGTTGAGGGGCAGCACTTCAGATATGGTTGAAATTTTCATTAAAGAATACCCACTCCCCTATTTTTTGGGTAGCATCCATGGGATCATGCAGATAAACTAAATTTTGTCCCTTTCGTAGACTTAGTGTATACACTACAATTATGTCTACAGAAAGTTTCACTTAAGAATCTGAATTCTTACACTTCCTGAAGCTAAAGAAGTTGTAGAAAAAGGCTACTGGAAAATATTTCAGGTTTCCTTTGTTAGCTGTGCTGTCAATTGTCACATTTTTCATTCTGTTAGTATATTAGGGTTGTATTGATAAATTTTGTGTACATTGCTCTTTGGTGAGGGTTTGTCTAGCTCCTGTATACCCAAGTATTCAACATGCAATTTTAATTTGTAGTGAGGAAATGTCTTATCTGTCAGAAATGAAACTATTTCTGTATTGAGTATTTGTCTTTTCCCCAGGTTTTCTAAAACTGTAATCTTTTCTAACAGCAGAATGTTTTATGCTAGTTTCTTGAAGAACATCACAATTATTAGTACGATGTATATTTTTGTGTTTTCATTGCTTTATGGTTACCCCATGTTCATTTGGTCTTAAACAGTGAAAAAGCTCTTTTCTTTTCTGCTCAAATTAGTAATTGATGTTATGATTCCCTGATCATGCCTTCTTATGTTTAGTATCCATAGCTCAAACTGCTCAAATACCATTTCTTAGCTTATAGCAAATATTTTTATCTTACAGAGGTAGCATTGTTATGAATCATTTGCTTATTAGGGGAACTATAAGAACGGAGTATTTAGCTGTTTGTAGCAGTCCTATGGCTTTTGTGTGACTGTATTTTAATTCTATGCAGAAATACAGTACTTTGCTTTGAAACTGGATGAAAACTGTTTCAAGTATTTAGTGATATACTTTAAAGAAGTTTGAAGTCTTTGAGCGTTTATTACCACTCACTGTATGTATTTTGAGGTAGTATTTTGATAATGTTGACCATCACAAGTTGGGAGTATTGGTGTGTTATTGAGAATTTTTATAAGCATTTTATAACTTGTTGTTTGAAAAGCATGTGTTCATGAAAAGTACTCTGTGAATTCATATGAGAAAGTTTGTAGTTATTTTCCTTCATTGTAGTTGTTTTTTTATAATCTGTAATAGCCTTTGTAATTCCAGAACTTTTTTGTAGTCTTGTGATACTGCCAGATGTAATAGTTACTTGTATCTCTTGTATTCAATAGTCTTTTTATATAGTGTATGGGTAATAGTAGTAACAGTAGTTGTAGGAATTTGTAACTTTATAAGAAATTGTTACCTTGAATTTATGTGGTAACACTTTGAATTACCTAGCATAATGAAAGGCATACTTTATTTGAAATATTGATTACTAAATAGTCATGAATTTTTTTTAATATTATAGTACAGTATATACAAAGTCCATTGTATGCCAAAGCCTTATTCAAGTTACATGATATTAATCATATTAGTAATGAGTGTTCAGTCTTATGGAGCAATGACTACCATCAATTTGAATCTTGATCTGTTATTTGAATTTTTTAAAACTTTTTCTCTGAGAAATGGTAGTGCTACAACATTTATGATTATTGTAAGCATGATGGGCCATGACAAGACATCAACAATTCAAAAATATAACCAAAAGTTAACATTATAAATGCATTACATATAATGTATATGTTCTCAAAAGAAGGTCTGTTAATTTTTATTTTGGGAGTCCATTATGTAACTTTCCTTCGTGCTTTTTACTAGAAATGGTAAGCTTTGCTAATTACAGGTGCTGATAGCAAGAATTATCCAGTGGTTACAAAAAACGGTATCTTTCATCTTTCTGTTACAGTTTTATGAGAGTGCATTCACAGCTAAAATATTATACATTATTTTGTAGTGACTACCCTCCTTTTAATTGATCCTGGTACTATATGTTCTTTAATATGTTGTTTTCCCCCAACCGTGCTTTATGCTAACTTTGGTCTGAACAGAATTAAAGACAGCTTGTCACCTGCAAAATGTAAATAGAATATGTAGGATTTGTTCATATTCTACATCCACTGAAAGGTCTTCCAGCTGAATTAGTTTTGTCTGCTATTGATAAATCTGGCACTATATAGTACTTCACAGAAGAGTATTTAATTCCAACAGAAGCGTAATTGCAAAGGCAGCCATAACCAAGTGTGCTTAATTAAGATTAATCATACACTCTAGTCATTAGTTGAGCGTAATTTAATACGTTGATCATTTTTAATAAACCTTTATGTTATTTAAGAAATTTGAATTGAAATAAATGAGGACAGAACTGGAAACTACATTGGATATGGACTGTATCTTTTAACATTTCTCATTGAGAAACCTTGAAAATTTTACCTGTACAGTGCATTAGTACAGGTAATTATGTACGCATGTGACCTTTAATTTTAAACAAACTTTCAAGAAAGCGTGTTTCTGGATTCCTGGAGCTGCTAGGTAATTTAAAGAGTCCATGTATAGTGGTTATGTTTATGTATTATTCTGATGTACGTATGTAGCAATAATGTGGTAACCAAACAAGAACATTAACTATTCACCTCAGATACATATACAGTAGTGAAATACATTACAGTGCTTAAAAAAAAAAACACTATCCCATTTTCATTACCTATGATAACCTTAACAGCTAGCTACTTTGCTTCTTAACCCCAGTTAAGTTTTCTTAATATAAAGAATAAATCTTTGAAAAAATGCTGCTCATATGGAAGAAGCAGAATATTCACATACAGAACATAATCTTTCATAAGTCAAAACTTCTTTCCATAGTCACCTCTCAGGATACAAAAGAACAAAAGATGCTGCTGCACTGAAGTATTACATTTTGTGATTCAGAACTGTCAAACCTTTCATTGGACTTGAACTTAACCACTTGTTGATGATTGTAAGACTGGCAAGGGTTTGGGATACTTAATAAATTTTGTTTTTATTTCCTCAATCTGTAGGAGTTGATCACAGTCATGTTATTGAAACATCCAAGCCAAGACACAGGCCAAGTCCTCTAGAGGGTACATTTGCCAAAGTTTCCTGACAGACAACTGCCAGTTATCTCCATGTACATTTAGTAATTTGAACCGTGTCTAAGGGATATGGCATCTGTCTTAGTTTAAAACTAAAAGACTAGTAAATGTTTATATAACTATTTGGTTCTTTCTTACATTGTCATTGCCATAATTGTGATGAATTCTCACTAATCATTGTAAAATAACTTTGGAAGAACAGTCCCTTCACAGAAACATTTAAATGGAACTGTTCTTTCAACAGATTTATATAATCTTTATTGTACTGAATCTTGTTTATCATTAGACTCTTTACTAATCATTTAATTGATAATTGATATGAGCACCATTTTCAATTTAATATATTTGCACTATAATTGATATGAGCACTTACAATCTTTGCACCTTTCTTCATAACAGTGAACATAATGCACCATCTTGCACTCGGTAAAATGTGAGCACTGCTCTTTTTGAATGGTGACGAATCAAAGACTATTGCGTATAGAATTTTGTCCCTTGTTGACTCATGTTATGGATCTTAGTAGTTTTACATTTTAGTAAAGGTTGGATGTATGTATATATATATATATATTGTAATCTTGGTATCATTTGCATTTTTGGTAAGTTTATTGCCAGTGTTTTGTAGGTTACTGGGAGAATTATCATTCTTGCTTTAATTTGAAGCTATCATGTATTTCTTTTTCGTAAATGTCCTGTATAATCATTATTAGCTTACACATTTTATGGTAATTTACTTATCAGTCTAGTCACATATATGAAGAAAGTGCATTATACATTTATTAGTTTTTACCTTGTTTTTTATAGTTGAACTACGAAATGGACGAATCTTTGATAGACCACTCTATTGTACGTATTTCAAATGTTATACCATGAATGCCATGATAAACTTAGCCCTCCTTCAGACCCCTTAGAGCTTGTTGTCAGTGTCTTTTCAAGGTTGGGCTTCATGGCACTTTGCCTCTTGTTCTGTGACTTTATTAGTGAATTTAGAAACTTCCTAATAAAAGGAATATTGGACCTGTGCCAGGGTGTTCTCTGGTGGCTCTTAAGCTTTTTTTTTTTTTTGTAATGAAAAACACTAAAAGTAAGCTAGTTACTACGGTATATGCAATAGATGTGTGTTATATTGGGAACATTTTCAAGAGACTTTTTGAGTGGTCTCTTATTCTCTTGCTTTGCATATCCCATGCATTTGTAGCCTAATTTCTTCAGTCTTTAGTAAGAATGTACTTTATTTTTTCATGAATATTTTTGGTAATTATCACTTTTGTATTGTATTTTCACAGTAAAATAAGCAAATATGGGGACAATCTCATGCTACTATTACATCACCAATCCAGTCATGTTTGTTTATGATAAATATAGAGTCAATTTCTCAAAAGATCTTACTGTGTTAGGCTTTAGTTTTCCATTTGTACATACTGGGGATCTTTGTCATCCACATATAATGTACAAATACAAATCTGGGACCTTTGTCATCCATATACTGAGTATGTATTTGCATCATATTTTTATACTTACTTTATTTAGACTGAGCACAAAATATGTTTAAATGAAGGATCTGAGATCATGCAAAAATAATCATGAGCTTATTGAATATTAGAAGATTCACCATTCAGGAGAAGTCTGCAAACATTATATCAGAGGTACAAAGAAAATTCAAATGACTACGCCCTCATAGAGATGATCTAGGAAAGAAGCATTTGTGTAGTATTATATTGACTGGTCAGAGGCTTAGCCCTTTTTGAAAGGTTTTCCCATATTTTTAAACTAATATCAGCTATCTGGAGTGTATAGAGATATCTGTGTACTGTATTTATTTTGTAAAGCACCTACGTTTTTTCATGCCCAGTCTGATAAAGTTTGTTGATATACGGTACTAAATACTGGCATTAGAAGTAACATCAAACACATGGCCTAATATTTCAACCAGCAGCATATATCAAGTATTGGAAGTAAATAAATTAAAAGATATTTTTCAGACTCCTCAGCATTTTTAGTTATAAAATTAATAGATTTTTAATCAGTTGCAATAATATAATAATAAAAGTTGATATGTATATCCCATCAAGAACTAACCTTTTGAACCAGACCTATAAGAATTAAGAATGTGA